>NC_056746.1:404023162-404275662 GCF_019279795.1 Protopterus annectens | reverse complement strand
TTTTTTTATGCCCACGCAAAAAAAAATTCACGTCCTAGGTGCGATGATGAAAGACCATAATATAGTGTCTTTTAATGTGTGCAGCTGCCTGCAGCATCTTTTGAGACCACATACTCAACAAAAGAGTTAAGAAAACCCCATATTTTACTCTGAGTTCTGCAGTGAATTCATGCAGCTTGTAAACATGCAATTAAAGATGCCCAGTCTTGAAATGTATGATCATGAGTGTGCATCTTGAACTGCTCTTGAAAGGGGAATATTTACTTTTTAAAGTTTAGAGCATATTTGAAGAACATCAGTGAGATGTAGGCAAAAGAGGGAAACGTGCTTTAAGTGAGCTGCACTGTTGGCTTGGAAAAGACAACTACAGAAATGGTGCTATAAGTGCAAAATAGTTCATCTTGGCAAGAATGGAGTACAATGGTCAGTAAAACAATTCTCAGTGGATTCCTGTACTAGAAAAAAAAAAAAATATTATGCATTTTACTATGTACTCTGCATTAAATGTTACAGTTGGACCTAAAATGTCCATCGCTTTTCTCTTAAGTGGGACTTCCACAGTAATTAGAAACATTAAATGGTTCCTCAAACTTGGGATCGATGTTGTCCTTAGACATTTGGGGCAAACTACACAACAACAAAAAATATTCTCTGTTCTTCGTAATTGCCAGCCAGGTGGATGCATCGCTATTAGATGCTTAATTTTGCCAATGAAAAGACTTGCATGTGCACCTTGTGGTGTAGAAACTGCTGAACAAACATGTATCCTCATCAGTGGAGGTTTTAGCGGTTTGATTGTTTTAAAAAAATAATTTTAAACTTACATTTTCCCTACGGTGATGTCTCTGAGAGTATACAGTGAACTTTAATCTCAGTGGCATCAGGGTAAGGAAAATTTGAGGTGTCTTTATATCACACTTACATGAAGACTCATCCATTAAAGTCTATAGACATACCTCAAGCTATCCCCTGGGTGCCATCACTGAGGAATTTAACTCCCCATATACCATGAAGTAGGCATGAATGTCGGAAAAGCATTTTAATAAGGACATAACGGTATCTTTTTGGGCTGAATGGAACATTTTAAACAGGAAGCACAAATTATAAGTGATTAAGATGAAGAAATAAATCACTGACGAAAGGAAAGATAAGGTTATAGAAACATAAAATAAGTTGCTTTATTTAAAAAAAAAAAAACAATAGAAGGCTTTTTACAGCTAAAGATATCTTCTTTGCAATAAGAAATCTAAAGCAAGAAATCAAGGTATTGCTGTTTATGGAAATGTACAATAAGTGGGAGAGATAAAGGTCATTTGCTTGGGCCAAAGGTCTAATATTACTTGGGCTTTGGCTAAAAGCTCATAGATGTGGAGATATTATCTTGAGAACAAATAATCGGAAACCATTGGCTAAGCCAAAAGATATGCGTATTATACTTAAGAGATTCCAAGTGGTGTATACATAACCTGCTTGTACAATAACTATGTAAACATCGAGGCATGTTTGTCCTCTGTCTCTTTATCTAAAATCGTTGCTTTGGTGGTATAGAGGGATAAAGCCCTGATTATGACCCAGGTGACCTGGGTTTCATTAACAGCTTGGGCGACTGACAGAGCAGCAGGGAGGGATGAGCATGCCTGTCCTGGGTGGAAGGGTGCTAATCAATGACCCTCCCTAAGGAGAATTATGGTCTAAAGAGAGGAGTCGCCCTCGGACATTGTTGATGGGGATGGGGGGGCACCGAAAAAGAATTGGTAGGGCATATGAGAAAAAACCCAGACAGAAGTACAGGCAGCTGAACCTCCAAGATGCCATTAGGATCCAGACAAGCCCTAGTAATACCAAAATAGTCCAGGAGGTAGGAAGATGGCTTTTAGTCCCGGGGTGGACATGGGGCACTGGGTGTTGGCCCGAGGGGTAAAAAAAAACCTCTAGATTGAAAGAGACAAATAATAAAATATTGAGCAGAGCCGTCTTAGTTGGACTGCATGGGCTCACTATAGATTTAAAAAAAAATTAAAAAAGAAGTTAACACCTATTTTACACGAGTAACTGTTCAATTCCATTATTAGCCTATGACAATAAAATTGCTGCCATTAGTTTAGCAAATCATGTAGAAAAAAACACCTAACCAAGCTTCATCAACAAAGATTTATTAAAGGGAGGATAAGGTGGCCCAGATCAGACATATGCCGCTCTGCTGAATACATTAATTTTGAATGCCATTCAGTAAAAAGTAACTTGCCAAAAAACACTTTTTGTGATCAGAAAATAAAGCTTTTTTTTCTTTTTCTTTTTTTGCAAAGAGGGAAAAAACATGCACCTTCACCATATAGGGATACCCTTTCTACCCAACTTATACATATCAACACAGGATGTACAAAAGTGGGGAAAAGTACATTTGCTATGGTAACACAAAGTTGTTTGACCTAACAACATTTGGTAATAAACTGTTTCTCAGCTCCTCAAGTTCCTGCCAGGATCTTGTAAAGTAATGGTTAAGGGTTCAGAAACTAAGTAAGTATAACCGTAAACCAAGGGCAGTAATTCTTCTTGATTTTAAAGTTATATCTCATTCAGCTGATTGGCCCTTTATATGGAAGGTTGTGGATAAATTTAATTATTCTTTGGTTTTATCAACAAATGCAAGCTGTTCTGTATCCATAACTGCAAACAGCATGATATCTACTTGTTTCGTTTTACAGTGTTGTAACTACCAAAGATGCCCACTCTCTCCACTACTGTTTTTTCTGACCATAGAAGTTTTGGCTGAAAACTGCCAGGTATTGGGAAAACAGGGGGCATCCTCATTCCATATCAAAGGCCAGTGATATCCTCATGGTTTGCAGATGATGGGATCCTTTTGGTCTGAAATCTAAATGTCACTACACCCAAACTCAGGGCAATTATTGACTATTTGAAAGTTTCCAGTTTATGCCTGAATGAGCAAAAATGATGGAAAACAACTACTGACTAGACTGGATCATGAACATCGTAATATTTTGGACTGATTTATAGGATATTCAACTGGAGTCTTCACTGATTGTAACAAATTAATCACTAATATAGAGCCTATACTCTGGTGGCAATGCCTACAGTTGGTGTAACCTCTTGTGTGGAAGAATCAGAGGAAACGTACAGCATAACAAGTGTTGAACAAACAATAGATACAGTCACTCCTAGCAGATACAAAGCTCACAAGTTCACACCACATGGTCAAAAATAAATGCATCAGATTTTCTTGCAAAGGGCTAAATGCCTGAAGGAATGGTATACATTTAGTGTTCACTCCAGTCCTGCAACAGCTTTTATAATATGTAAATCTATCCATAATTAACAACACTTCTCAAGATTAGTCAAAAATAGGGGTTGGAGTGAGTTAGACTCATGTTGGAGATGTGCAAGTTGCTTTCATATGATATGGGAATGTCCCAAGATAGAAGGCATTTGGGTTGTAACGCATCACTCTGTTGCACAAATTACCAGTTAACAGGCAGCATTCTGGTTACTAGGAATTAGACCTAAAAGTAATAGAATGTCCTCATTAAGCATATTCCCAGATTTTGGCAGGTCTCACAGTGGAGATCCTAGCAATTATCTTAAAAAACTGAAAATCAGATCCTGTAGATTAGGGAAAAGAGGTTAACATTTTGTCAATAAAAACAACCATTTACCAAATGATAACAGTATTGAAACAGATATGTTTTTTTCATTGTACTGAACAGTACTTTAGCTAAAGGTGTATTTTTTTATAATTTGCTTGACTGCTACTACTTTTGCTACACACTTTAACTTTTTGTTACTAGATGTTTTTAATTCTCTTGCAACCCCTTTTCATTTATTATTCAATAAAGTCTTGCCTGTTTAAAAAAAAGGTTTCAGCCAAAGTATATCCCAACCATGCCCTGCAATATAGCACTGTGGCTGTTTGAGATGGTATCTTATACACCTGATGTACCATTTTACCATTGTGGGTGCCAGGTCATAGATTTTTTGGAGGGTCCTTATAACGGGATATTTGTCTGAGAAGTATAGATATCATAAACAATGATTCTCATTGAATTAGGAGTATGTCACTGCTTATGAAAAATTATGTGGTTCCTCGTCTGTATATGAAATGAGAAACGGGTAACTTGCAAGCTCAGGGTAGCATCTTACTTCAACTGCAAATTGTTTTTTTTTTTTTTTTTAATTCAGCTTCCAGTGTGAGCTCTGTAAATGTATTTTTTCAGATTCATAGTGGGACACAACAATTTAATTCTACTGCAGATTCACATCTGGCTATCACTAATCCATGAAATAGGAAATATCAACTTGTATGTTACATGAGAAAATTTTAAAGACGAATGGAAGAGGATCGATCTGTAAAGGAAGGTAACCTCCCTACCCCCAAGAACATACATCTGCTTCCACTGCCTAACAGAATTAATCAATTGTTTTCAGAAATCTGGAGGAGCGATAATATATAAACTAAAGACTGAGAAAGGTATGTAGTCACTCAAAAGTACAATGACTTGTGTGATCCTGCAGCAATGAACAATGTTTCCTGAAGCAGTGGTGTATTTTCTAGATTTTTTAACATGTACATAAGCAAAGCTATACAAGAAGAAAGCACAGTCCACTGAATGGAAAACTTTGTGAGTTGGAGAAAAGTTGCAGTAAGGATTGAGGGGCAGGCTGCATGTAAGCCCTCCAGTATACTGTATTTGTTTATTAATTCACTTTGTTGACTAGATTAGATAATCAGAACACATCTGCAGTACAGACATATGGAGAAGAGCTCCATAAACACACACCGACAAGGCAATAACATGCTTCTCATGATGTTCCCAAACATTTATCTTCTAATTCAACAGCCACTCAGCCGTGAAAAAAAATAGATTTTACTGCACAAATGAGCCTTAATGTTTCCTACATGCATTGTGACCTTGTAGATATAAAGTTCTTTTATTTGAGTTCTGTTTTTCTGACAGAATCTGTATTATATGTCAGTAATTGATGATTTAGTTAAGGGAATATATGCTACAATATATAACGTATATAACAAACTATGACAACTTTTACATTAGTGCAAATGATGTATTCTATGTCAGCAAATCTGGATGGTTAAGTCAAATGCAGTTATACCCATTGCATTTACTACAATTTTTAATGTAGTAGATGTAATTATGTAATTACATTTACTAATCACATTGTCAAGAAGGTGCAACAGAGTTTACACTTTCTAAGAAGGTTGAAGAAAGCAAAACTACCACCTTCAGTTCTCACAACCTTCTACAGGGGTACCAGCGAAAGCATCCTGACTAGTAATCTCTCGGTGTGGTATGGAAACTGCACGGTTTCAGATCGTAAATCTCTCCAGAGGGTGGTGAAAGTGGAGGAGACAATTATCGGGTCCAGGCTGCCATCCAACCAGGACTTGCTTGTCTTCAGGCAGGAGATACCTTTGCTTGTGTTGCAAAACCAACAGATTAAATAGAAGCTTTTTTCCACAAGCTATCAGACTTTTGAACTCCAGTATTAACATACACTATGCTGGTCATCGAGGTCTGGAGTTACAATGCTGAAGTAATTTACAGACCAATGCAATAACTCTATGAAAGTACAATCTTGTACCTTATGTGCAATATTAATGATGCCAAGTTAACATCCTAATATGCCAGGTTAGCATTTTGAAATCTGTCTGATTCTGATCTGTGCAAGATATTGAGTACTGACGAAGACATGTACATGGAATAGTCTTGGTGCATGTCATTGCACTTGGTACTGCACTGCATAAATGTCTTACTGTTGTTATTTTTGGATTAGCATTAGTATATGTGTTATTGTATTAATATTATCAATATATGTTGTATGCACATTAAGTTTGAAGTAATGCAATTTCATTTAGTTGCACTGTTGTGCGGACTGAATGACAAGAAAGTTCACTTTGACTTTTGACTTTGACTTTACATTTTTGATCTGACAAAAAAGTGTAAGCTAAAGTTGTTCTGGTGTAGTGTTTTTTTTTCTTTACTGGGGCAAAATCTCCAACTCATCTGTTCCATGGATGGGGTTGCCCTCTGCACTCCTGCTATTGATACAGTTTTTCCCCCTCTACCTGCTGATCATTATGCCTCCACCCATCAGACTCAAGCCCATTCATTCCCTAATGATGTGGAATCTCCAGATCCATTAGGTTGAATGCCATCCAGAGGTGCTGTCATTCAGGCAGAATCGGGCAGGGTGTGTGTGGTCTGACTGCCTTCCTGGCAATTGGAACATTTGTGTAAGCCTGTAAACCCATCCATGGGTGTGAAGATGGGTTGTGTGCATCGGTTCAGGGACTGATGATGAGCGCCTCCTTAAAGTGCATGGTGCCATTTCACTTGCTAATCAAGGCTACCAGAAGGCAATGGTTCGGTGCTCCATAAGCCCACCTCAGGACACCCACTGTGATCCCACCCCTACTTCAAGAGATTGTGGTGGTATTTGTCCTGCTCCACCCCGCTCACCTATAGAGGACGGCCATGCCCATACTCCCCTGCCAGACCCATCAAACATCTGAGTGGCTGTTCGGATTCAGGTCACCTAAGGCATAGTCCTAGATTTATCACTCTACACTGGTAGTACTGTCTTGAAATTAAAAGTGTGATGGACTGAAAAGACAGCCAATTACGTCATCTGCAGTGAAATATTTTGTTTCATCATTATACAGATGCTTTGAGTAGATGTAAGCCAGAAAATGCTAGGAACAAGGCTAATGCACTGTCTGCGCATCAAAAGCTCTGACAGATTCATAAACTAGGTATGCACAGATTGAGAAAGAAATGTTGACCACAGTCTTTGGTTGTCAAAACAATTCATGATTATATGTTTGGAAAGCAAGTGGAAATGGATTATAAGTGTAAAGCATCTTCTATAGTCATTGTATAATCATTGTATAATGCACCTGCAAGGCTGAAAAAGAATGTTGGTGACCTCTCAGCAATATGATGTATAAACTGGGGCGCTGATATGTATTGCCAATGTGTTTAATAGAATTTATGTGACTGAGAGCAGCAAAGATTTACTGAAGCAGAGCTGGAAGTCCTGTGAGTTCTGACACAAATTCCAGTGATGCATGGAATCTGCAGGATGTCAGGAATGGAAGACGGTTCCCAGAAAAGATGTAGCAATGCAACTAAGAAAAGTTCTAATGGCAAAATAGCAGGCATTTGATAAGCATTTACATCCATTATTTTAGCCATATTAAACTTCCAAAAGGAACTGTCTTGCATTCATTCTTTACTACTAAAAATTTGAGAACATCATAATGCTGCTTAATAAAGAAATCAAAGAAATTAACTGCTTCGGAATATCCTTGAGCCTCATTTGGGACGGAGAAAGTGTTAGAGAAGTCATATATTGGTCTGGATAACATCACAGACAGAACACATCGTACAAAACTTTTCACTTATACACTGAAACCAAAACCAAAGAGCGAGGTAACTGACACGTCATCAAATGCCAACATTTTCCAGGCTAAAAGCAGAATGCTTTTTTCACCAAAATAAGCTGATTTTTTTTATTGTGTGTTGAGTATTATTTGAATTACTCAGAAGGTGTCAAATTGAAAGATACATTAGCCACTGCAGTAATAAGTGTGCTGAAGTTACTCTTTGCAAAACATGAAATATCAGAAAAGAAATTTCAAGTAATGGACCGCAGTCAGCCTGTGAAGAGTTTCAAACCTATTCAGGGGCCTGTGAGTTTCAGTATATCATTTCATGCTCAATATAGTTATAATGAAAGTGACAAGTGGAATGCAATATACAGACTGTGAAAAATAGGCATTCGTGTAACATTATTAGACTACAAAAGTATGCCACTGGACAATGTAGCTTTATATCCATCGTAGTTACTGATTGGAAAGAAGGGTGAGCCCTGAACTACTGATAGCCCCAGACAGTAATATGCAGCGTCTGAAACTGCTCAGAAAAGGGCAACATAAGCAACAGTAGTGCTATGGTATTGGTACAAGTACATGAAATACACCTTGTCCAAAAGGATAGGTAGGAGTCAGTGACATTACATCAAAACTCACACAAATGAGCAAGCGATTCTAGATGGCCATTATTAAAATCCAAGGTCCTACATTGTGCAAGAGAAGATATGCAGTAGACATCTGGTGAAACTGATGAGTGAAAACTGTTTGGTAGAGAGTCAAATGGCCGACTATCATCTAGAGTTGTCAGATGTTGTGTGTCAGATGGCAGCAAAATTATCCTTTGCTGAGGAGAATGCTGAGACCTCAGATTCTACTTCAGAAACTGAGTAGAATAGTCAAAAAGCTTTTACCTTCCATTTTTGCTACAAGAACTGATTTCTTATTGCAAAACAGTGGCTATTATTTAAGATCTTTGGCTATTATACAAAATCTTGTAGAGTTTTTGAAAATCACACAGGTTTAGTGACATAATGTAGTTATGGTAGAATTTTTATTTCTTCAAGCTTTTATTAGTGTGGAATGTGGATTGCTCCATTAATTAATCCTTTAAAATCGGTTGAATAGTGTATCATAAAAAGGGCACATATTATTTTCTATTAAAAGTGGGATGTAGTGTACCTTTAAGGAAGGGAAGTGACATGGGTACAAAAGTAATTTTATTGGGTGGATCATGGCATTTGTGAGAGAAGCTGTGAAGTAGCAACATGTCTGTTTCTTATTCTCATGTCTTCTAAAGGTAATGCCTGTTCTAATATTCTACCTATTATCAGACTTCAGGAATGTTAGAACTTGCGTCCTACAGACTGAACAGATATTAGTGTCTATGTTCCTTGAATATTACTTGTTCTAACTGAAGCACATTTCACTGTGTTTTTCAATGTCTACATGCAATTTCTGACTGATGCTGGTTATCAAAAGACTGCCTACCACAAGCACATTTCCCTGTTATATTACAGGCCTGAAGACCTGAACAGAGTGAAGAACATATAAAAGGATAGGTATACAAGTGACTTGCACTACATTTGTGTTAGACTCAAACTGGTTCCTCACAGAGCAGACATCTAGTATTGGGAGAAAATCTGGCTGGATAGCAGGATACAGATGGTGGCTATATCTCAGATATTGGGATCGATTGTTACAGTGACTTTTTCAAAACATACTACTGTTATAATAAGTAACTAACATAAACATAAATTCAGAAATAATGAACCATTTAGTCACATCACGAGAAAGTGGAAAATGAAACACTCTTCCAGAATCTATGAACTTCATGCAGAGTGTACTGCAATCTCCATAAACTCTGCCACCTCTGTGGCATATACAGATAAAGTCATGACTGTGACCCAAGCAACTGGGGTTTGATTAGTGGCCCCCTGCATTGGAAGAGCCAGCTGGGCTGACACAGGAAAGATAAAGTGGAGCCTACTTCTGCTCACCTCTGATGTGGGGGTGGGAGATGGTGTGGGTATGCACATTTGAGGGCACATTACAGCATGATATCTTCAACAGAGACTGAGGAGACTGCCTGCAGTGCTTTTCTGGTAGAGAGGAATGGGATAGTCCTGCTGGCTTATGTCCTGTTTAGAAGCAAGGATCAGCCTAGCTCAGATAAAACCACCACCGTAACAGATACAAGCATGCAAAATCTGAAGGTAATGCTGCTCAGTGCTAGAAGTCTAAACCTCAAAATGCACTCTCTCGAGGCACTCCTAAAAATGGAGAACATCGATATCTGTGCAGTAACTGAGACCTGGTTCAAGGCTCCAGAGAGCACCCCTGCAATACCACGCTCCAACTCTTACCACACTTTTCGGCCACAAAACCAAGACCAAAACACTAAAGGTGGAGGAGTGCCCATATTCACCAAGAATATTCACACCTCCAGGCCAGTTGCCCAACACAATGCATCTGAAATTCTCCAGGTGCAACTAACACTAGGTAAGACTGCAATCCAAACTGTAGCTTGCTACAGATCCCCCACCATTCCCCAAGATTCTTACTACACCTTTCTAAACATACTGGAAATATTAAGATACAACCAAACACCCTAATACTGGGTGATTTCAACTACCCTGCCATTAACTGGGAAAACTACTCGGGTACCAACTCCTATTCCCAATGGTTCTTGGAATTCATAAATTCCAATGCCCTGGATCAACTAATCCATTGTCCCACCAGGGGCTCCAATACAGGGGCTCCAATATCCTAGACCTAGTCATTACCAACATGGGAGATAGATGCTCCACACCAGTGGTCACCCCCTCATTGGTCAGGTCTGACCATAAGCAAATCACCCTTGACATTCACATTCCACCCCCACCCCCCACCCCCCAGTAAGTTAACCTCCTTAAAAAACTTCTCCAAAGCCAACTTCATGCTACTGAAGTCAGAAGTGACAAACTTCACAACACCCATGCAGACGGGATATGAAAGTTCGACTGCAGAATCCTACACTAAGGCACTATATGAGCGCATCCACTCGTGCATGAATTGTGCCATCCCAAATAGAGCCAAGATGCTCTTCTCTAAAAAAGGAAGCCAATCTGGTGGTCCCCTGCTATAAACAAACTATACAACAGAAGGAAGAAACTGTTGCAGAAAAGAGGAAAATCCCAGGATGCAAAAAACTCCATCACCAGCCTCAGTAAGAAGCTGAGATCCCTCATAAAATCCTCAAAAGCTAGTTACAAAAATAAAATTGCCAAAGATTCCAAAGACAACCACAAGGCATTCTATAGTTATGTCAAGAATCTAAATGGCAATGCTGAGATCTGCTATGAGCTACAACAGAATGGCATTAAATATACTGATCCCAAGGTTATTGCCAATATCCTGGCAGATCGATTTAGTGCCAACTTCACCCCCCTCTCACCCCCTAAAGGGCCCATCTTAATAGCAAAAGATTGCCAAATTCTGGCCACACAGGTAGAAACCGCACTCTCCAAAGCTAAGAATACAGCATCCATGGGACCAGATGACATCCCAGGCTGTGTACTACATGAACTACAAAATGAACTGGCACCTCACTTAAGTGTCATGTTTAATCATAGCCTCACCTCAGGCTTCGTGCCCACTGAGTGGCGCACAGCTACAGTTATCCCACTCCACAAGGGGGGGATCCACCTTGGATCCCGGGAACTACCGTCCCATCAGTCTGACAAGCCTGATCTGCAAGGGCATGGAATGCATTATCATGGAACTTATAAACAAAGACATTGGCAACCTTTAAACAACCTTCAAACACTGGACCCCACCCAGTTTGGGTTTGTGAAGGGCCGATCTTGTCTCCTGAATCTGATTGATTTTTTCGAATCAGTCTCCAGAGCTGTGGACGAGGGTAAGGCAGTCCACACAGCCTATCTGGACCTCGCTAAGGCCTTTGACACCATCCCCCACTCTGGAATCATAGATAAACTTACTAAGCTGGGCATAAATCCCTATGTCACTCGATGGGTTGCCAACTGGCTTACTGACAGAACCCAGACTGTAAAAGTAGACAACTCCAAATCCAGCTCCAGACAAGTGACAAGTGGAGTACCTCAGGGTTCAGTCCTGGGACCGCTCTTGTTTGGCATCTACTTCTCTGAAGTACAGGCCAACACTAAGGGACTCTGGCTAACAAAGTTCGCAGATGACTGCAAACTGGGAGCCATTATTGAATCCCCAAATTATGTGGATATTCTACAAAAGGGCCTTACAGAAACAGATGCCTGATGCCAGAGCCATGGGCTTAAGCTTAATGCCAAGAAATGTATAGTTATCCCCTTTGGAAAAAAACATGTACCCGTGAATTACCACATAGGTGGCAGTACACTAAACATCAAAAGTGTGATGAGAGACTTAGGGACATAGGTGGACAGTGGTCTCACTTTCGATAACCACATTACCACAACAGTCAGGAAATCCTTCTATGTGGCACACTTCATCACTAAGGGCTTTTCATCCAGAAAAAAGGAGGTCATTGTCCCAGTGTACTCATCCCTCATTAGACCCATTATGGAGTATAATGCCCCATTTGGTATGTACCTCACAAGACATCTACAACAGCTGGAAAGGCCACAGAAATATCTCACTAAAAGAATCACAGGCCTAAAGCAGATGCCATATGCTGACCATCTAAAAAATCTCCAGCTATACTCTGTGGCATATCGTCTACTCAGAGGTGATCTCTACTTAACATACAAGGCCATGTCAAACTCTGAGCTGTTGGACATGCTCCACTTAAAGAAATCCCAATCCCTCAGAGCCACATGCTCCAGGGATCTAAACCTTGTCATCACAATGAACAAAACATGCTGGAGGGTTAGGTTCCTGACCCAGAGACTCCCCATACTCTGGAATAGACTGCCCATACATGTCAAGCAGAGCGCCTCATTGGCCCTCTTTAAAAGGAACCTTGATGACTGGATGGGAGATAGGAAATTTACCCCGGGGATCATGTCAGTCGCCCTGCTAGACAGGGGTCCAGAGAAGTAAATATTGTGGGAAGAAATATCCAGGGAATTGTTATGGCTAGGCTTGTATAGGCCCTAGGACCGACAGCCTAGTACCAACCTATGAACCTATGAACCTGCATCCACTGCATTCCTAACCCCCTGAGGTTCTGCAAACTGAGCATATGCAGTTGGGACAGCACCTTAAGCAAATAAATGATGTTACTCTGTGTGGATAAAGTCCTGCTGCCAGCCTGTTTGACTCACCCAAGAAACAAGTGACTTAGGAAGCTTGGAAGGGGCAAATCTGGTTAGTAAGACAGCCAAGAGAGAATGGTGGTCAGCAGAGGAATGGACCAAAACATTTACCTAAACTCCAGCCTATTTATTTTTCTAAGTTGATTTTTCAGGGGAAAAATACAACTTGCAAGACATAGATTTGTTGCAGATTTTAGCAACTGTTCTGTTGAAACTGAAAGCAATTGGGAGAATAACTCACTTCAAGCTTTGTAAAGTACTTTCCTGTAGGTCAACTTACCATAAAAGTAGATGTTCATATGATCACTGCTGCAGCAGTGTTAGTAATATGGGTTATATCCTGCAGGGATATAACAGCTGTCCAGCTTCCAAAGCTTCAGGTCACCTTCCCACACACCTAAACCATCTGTCAGTTCAAGCTGAATTGACTTAAAAGACATTTTTGGGGCCATGCCCGTCAGAGTTTTTATGCCAACAGAAAGAGGGAGTCTGAGCCCTGAAAGGACAGTATTAGGAACAAAAAAATAAATGTCTACACTCTGGCATAAACAGCACACCAAAAAACAAAGGGGATGGATGGAGGGAGGGAGCAGCTACTGTTGCAGTGATCATGTAAGTTTACTTACACACCTGCACTATGTTCATCACATTGATTATTGCTGCAGTAGCCTTAGCTATATGGGTATATTACCATAACTTACTACATTTGAGAGGTGGAAGAAGAAGGGTCCAGGAGCCCTTGGAAAATGGTCCTAGCAATGCCTGATCTGGACATAGAGAAGGAATCAAGCTTGTAATGCCCTTTAAATGTGTATAAAGAGGACTAAGTTGCTGCTTCTCGAATTCAACCCTTTCTAAAAAATGTAGATGAAGCCAAGGGCCTGGTAGAGTGGTCCTTGACCCTGCCTGGAATAGTTTTATTGTGGTAAGTATAACAATAGACAGCCATTTACACATACTCTGTTTTGACACAGGTTGTCCCTTCCTACCTTCACAAGAAGTAAGCAATACATCCAAAGATCTGAAAGATTTAGTTCTGCCAAGATAGTACCAGAGTTGTCTGTGGACATCCATGGGGTGGAATATTGTTTCACGCTCATTTTTAGGTTCAGAAAAAAAAAATGGGGAGATGGATAGTTAGGTTTAAAGTAAACGTGAATACCACTTTAGACATAAAAGGATTAGTTTCTGAAAGAAACCCTGTCTCTGTGGAAAATGGGATAAGGTTTACTCACCATAAGAGCTTGCAACTCCAATACCTTTCTGTTAAAGGTCAGAGCAATTAGTAAAACTGTTTTCCATGCCAAGAACCTCAAGTCAGCCAGATTAACTGGTTCAAATGATGTAAGTGTTAGCTTTTTTAACACACAATTAAGCAAAACACCTTTCAAAAGCATTTGTACCGGAGACTGCATTGAGAGAAGAGGATCCATGGGCAGACATGCTGAAATGGTTGGTAAATGGACCTTGATATAGAGGAGTAAGAAAAGCCATATGATAGTAACTCACAGAAATATTGTAAAACCAGGGAACTACTAGCCCCAAATGGTGACTTTCCTGGGAAAAAAAGCAGCAAAAGCTGGTAAAAAGTTGAAGTCTTTAGAAGTCCATTTTCCCCACAAAAACACAGTAAAAAACCCTTAAAAAACATTCCCAGCCCTAAAAGGTAAAATAAACACAGTTTCTCTATAAAACTTAATTTTCAGTTACCTTAAACAACTTTTAAACTGACAGGAAAAAAAGAGCACTGCCATTTAAAAGTACCGTTAAATCTCTTAGACAGTTAAAACACACACTCCTAGATTAAAAATAATGTTCCTAAACAGAAAAGTACAATAAAATAACAATTTCTATAAAGTGGAAGGTTTTCCCTAAAGGGAAATTATCTGCCCAGCAAAAGAACAGCAGAAACTGAGCATTGATCCTCGAAAGCTTTTAGAGGGGCATACTCTTTGGCAGCAGGAAAGCTCTGAGGGGCTTGGCGCCCAAACCTGTCTTTTTAGTCATCTCAAGCTGACTGATAATTTTGGAACATGGAAGGTGTCCTGAAGCTTTGGAAGCTGGCTGGCTGTTATATCCTTGGCAGCTTATAACCCATATAGCTAACGTTACAGCAGCAGTGATCAATATGATGAATATTTATGGTTTACTAATCTACAGTTGTCCATTAGCCATCAATGTGGCCAAAATTCCAAACTATTCTCTTTTTTACCATTATGGGTCATGGATCTAACTCAGTAAATGATCAATGAGCATCCTTAGTCCTACAATTTCTTTAAAGCCCTTGCCTAAGGTAATAAATTCCTAGAAAATGTTTGCTGCTGTGTATAATTTTATTTTTTATTAATCTCTTTCCATATCCAATGCCCTGAACATCTATTACATTGCATACTTTATATTTTACACATTTTTGTGCATAGTCCCATACTAGCCAGATGACTATCTAGTGCCATAGTATTCTCTTGATCCATGGACCCATGTGCTCCCACTAATCCTAGTGCAAGGCAGAGTGGAGAAAAGCCATATCCTCATAATGCAGTTATAGTATAACCCTATATCCCATCTACCAGTGATGTGGCTGTGAAATGGCACAAACTGTCTCAGGATTATCACCAGTGCCTACATCTGCTATAATATGCCTGCCTGTATCATTTATGCAGTACCTTCCATCGCACTGCCTGTCTCCACAAGGGGTGCTACTGTAATGGAAGGAAGAACATCTTCATCCAGAGGAGGGTAAGTTAGCCAAAGATGTTTATTTCATCCTCTGATCTAAATCTCTGGCATCTGCTGTATTCTTCAAACTCAGGTTGCAGACCTCTCAGACAGGCACCTTACCAGTGAATTAGTGAACCAGCACTTACATTAACTGTAAGCATGCCTATAATGGAGATCTAATCACTTCTGACAGTGCCGACATTATGGTTTCAGTATTATTGCAGTCTAATGTGTAACTGGCATTCTTGCAGGTGTTTGTTTGCAATCAGTCATAAGTTAATCATCAGTTGTTGTTGTCTTTTGGCTTTTCCCGGTTAGGGGTCGCCACAGTGGAACTCCAGTCCGCTAATGATTGGCAGTAGATTTTGACAAACGCCGAGGTGCCAGCTTGACGTTCAGCCTTCAACTAAGGCACGCCCATTTACGCATGTCTTTCGAACGCCCACCCAACTGTGGGGAGGACATGCAGACACCACACAGAAGGCACTCCCTGCACTTCAGCAGAGAATCGAATGGGAGAACCTCTTGCTGTGAGGCAACAATGCTACCACTGCACCACTGCAGCATCATAAGTTAATCGTCAGTGCCACACCGAATTAGTAAACATCTGTGGTGAATGTTAGGATATCAACCATGCATGAGATGACTCAAAGTTTCAGAAATATCCAGGGAAAGTGTGCAAGGTTCAACTTGCATAACAGTCAGTGGAAGAAATGAGATGTCAAATTTAAAAAAAAATGATACTTTTATTACAGCCTTTCCTGCTCAAACACTCCATAACTGTAGCATTGAGGTCACATGGTGTAAGTATTCAAAACAATACATTATCCCTTACCTTCACCCCTGTCTCTCTACTGCCTTTCCCAAACCTGCACTGACATCCAATTTAGGGTACAGGGGATTCACAGACTGCAGAGATCTGCTCCCTTTTTGTTCCTGTCTGTCACTGCTTCACAATGCTGAATACCACTTCCTGCCACTCATTCATTTCCTTAACGACAATGGAGTTCTAAGTCTTTTATTTTCAGGTTCTGCATTGTTGGTACTGGGGGATGTTAACTCCTCCACTGTTTATTAAATATAATAAAGCAAAGTGCCTGGATCTGTGACACAGAAGGATATAGCCCATACTCCCACCAAGATGACCGGAGTTTGAATGTCAGCTGGAAAAGAGTGAGAGGCTTGCAACGGCTTGCCCATTGTTATTGGAGGCAGAGGGTTGTAGTCTCTATCAGGCCAGTCTGCTCCTGTGCAAATGAAAGCTTTATTCTCAACTGTTTTCTATTTGTTGGACCGGGTCATGTGATTTCACTATTTGATTATTTAATGAATGTGTTTTTTTGGTTCAAATTAGCTCTGATGAAGTCCAAGTCCATAAAATTTTCTGTTTTTTATGATGTCTGCCTTCCATGCCATGTTGTGGCTTATTTTAATATTTAATTGACTGGAGACAAGGTGTGCACATCGCATTTGTCAGGTTTCAGGCTTGCATGATACCAGTGTCCCTGGACTATCAGACCTGGCCTGTGGCAATCCCGAGGCAGTGGCAATCACCCTTGTAAATGTGTGTGTTTGTGATTATGTTTGTGCTCATCTCCAGCAGTAATGCAGGTGCACCTCAACCACTAGGAGCTGAGGTAGGGTCTTCCATATATAGCATCATTGCCTAGGTGCTAGTGAAAGGACAGATACTACCATGACCGTTAGTATGACTGCCCCCTGGCTCACACCTATCTTCTTTGGGAAATACCTAAGATGGAGAAATGAATGGACTAGGTTCACCAGAGGGAACGTCTATAGTTGGCTGGCATGGCAAGACATAGCATCTAGAAAAAAAATGTAAAAATATAATAAAGAAAAGCATTCTCATAATTTTAATGCAATGTGCAGAGGACAGTCTGCCATAATCTTTCTTATGAAGATTTGCTATCCCCCATAGATATAAACACGGTAGTTTAGCAGCTGTAGGATTCTCATCTTTGTTTACTGAGTCATGCCTTCAATACTTGTTGCCATGCTGTGAAATAAGATAAGCAGTGCACTGCATTTCACTGATGTTTCCAATTTCAGCTGTTGGAGAAAAAAATTAACCATTTTATATATTTTGGCTCCAGACATTCAGTATGATTTCTCTGGTCACTAACTCACGAACAAGTAGCATTGCTGAATATTAAACAACAAACTGAAAACCTACTGTATTGCACGTGTGTGTGTGTGTGTGTGTGTGTGTGTATATATATACATATTCTTACTGGTGTGCAATAGCATATCACTAATTAAGGTTCATCAACAATTTCTGTGTTGGGGCTAAAATTTGCAGTTAAATAAATTTTCCAAAATTCAGCCATTTGGCACAAAATATGATGTAGGTTCATAGGCACTTACAAGGCCATTGATCCTTGAAGATCTTTAGAAGCCTTGCCATAGATTCCCATGAAGTTTTTAACCCTTATCTTTTAAATACAAATAACCCACAGACAAGCAGAACATTTAGATGTTGCTCCTATTCATAAGAGACAAGGCTGCTAAATCAGGGGGGGATTTGTTTTTACCCATCTATTCATCCAGATTATGTTTGAATAGTGTAATAGAAAGACTTTGTTTTATTTGGAGAGGAAGACATATTCTCTGTGATACAAATTTATCCCTCCAACATGTCATATTTATGTTAGAAAAGAGATCTAGATCCCTTGAATGATGAATGTGTAGTAGATCTGACAGGATAGGGTGTGTTGAGACTGTGTATGTGAGGGAGTCACCTGTATGACACCAAGAAAAAAGGACAAGACTGAAACATTCTGCATAGTTTTTTAGGATGTAGGCCCTTGAACTTCTTAGCAAAAAAAGTTTTGTGTGCAGTTGAGTTGTGTCAAATGTTTGGACATGTACATACTGAAGGGGACATTATACTCCATGATTGGTTTGAAGAGTGAGGAATGCAGTGGAATGATCACATCCCTGGACTTGATCACCATGCCCTTCGTATTAAGCTGTGCAAAGAAATGATACTTCCTTACAATAGTGGATAGATGGTGATCGAATAAAGGTTCATTGTCTAAATAGGTTCTCAGGTTCCTTACTACTGGATCAGTTTTCAGAGATGTATTGTCAATGTGAAAGTTACAATGGAATTCTTGCTTGCTGAAGGATACTATTATACATTTCTTAGCATTCAATATTAATCCATGGTTTTGACAATAGTTATTTGTTTTGGAAAGGCCCTGTTGGAGCATCTTGGTGTCCTCTGGGGAGTTTATGATGGCATGAGGTTTACATTTGTCTGCAAACTTGGTCAGCCATAAAACCTTAATGGTAGTTTGTTTTTTTTTAAACAAGAAACATCTTTATTGAATTAGTTATGACATAGGCAATCATACATTTATATAAATGAAAACAAACCATATTAACGTAATCTTAGTTGCAAGCATTTTACATCACAAACCATATTGACACAATTTTAGTTGAAAACATTATATATCACTTATAATCTACCCAATCATTGCCAGTCGAATATTACATAGCTCATTCAAATCCTCCCTTCTTTTAAACCTCATTCCTTCCCTGTATTTGTTGTTCCACAATTCCCATGTTTTCTTATTTAATTTGCTCCTGTCCTTTTCTAAAGACCACAGTTGCAGTTGTTTTATCTTTGTTACTGTATTCACTACTTCTAGTACCATTGGTTTAGACTTTGATTTGCATATTCTAGCATCTGTTTTTTGGCAGCTACCATAATTTGACTTAGCAAGGCCTTACTATGTCTAAGCAATTCTGATTCTGTATCATAGCTCAGAAAAATTATTTCTGCAGTTACACCAATTTGGTCACCCAGTATCTCTGATAGAGTTGTCTGCAGACAATCTTTAAAGTTTGCCAACTCATAATACGCCCAGAAAATATGCTCACAATTTTCTCTTTCTTCCCTATCACACCTCCAATATCTGCTGTCTACTTGAGGAAAGAATTCTCTGGAGTCTACTTGGGGTATACAAATATCTATATAAACATTTCCAAGCAAAAATTCTAAATCATCTAGATTGTGTTGTATATTTGTGAGACAAACATATATCCTCCTTTTGTTTTTTTTGTAAATTGCTTATCCAATCTCTCGTCACAATCCTTTCTAGCCTTCTTTGATTGATTCTTATAGTTATCATGCAATATTTTATATGCTGTACTAATTATTCATTTTTTAACAGCAAATTCTGTTCTAGACTCTAGTAAAAACTCTACCAGTGCTGGTCTTTTGTTTAGGATCCTCCATTCCTTTCTCTTTGCCTATACTCTGATATCAGTACTTGATAGGGAAGGCAGTCTCTAAGCTGCAGTCTGAATAAATTCTTGGCATCTTTCCATTCTTTTACCTTTCCCTGTCTGGTTATTTGCTCCCAATACCTTGATTTCTTTGCCAGTTTTCTCCTATAAATTCCAGTCCCCTTTTGCCTGTTGTCTCTATCCCTAGTTGCAGTCATCCCTATCAGCAGAATCTCCTTTCTCCATTCCGGTGTTGGCTTAGTTTTTAGAATACTTTCTGCTACTTTCAGTCTCTCCTTGTTTCTTGAGCTCCACCCCTCTGTTTCACCATTATCCTTTTCCACTTTGAATTATATGTTTCTGCTTGTGCTATGTATAGGAGACTTCACTGTGTAGCTCTGAAATACCCCTTCAAATAGGGTAATCCCAATCCGCCCTGTTCTATTGGAAGAATCAACTTATCCCACTTGACTCTTGCCATCTTCCCATCCCAGATAAAATCTTCAGCCCTTTATTAATTGCTATCCATAACTTCTCTGTTTCACAAAAATATGCCTGACCTGTGTATAGGATTAAAGGGACTAAAAACATTTAATTGCTTATATGACAAACTTTGAAACTCAAAAAACAGCCACACGACCTTGGACAGCCCAAAAAACAATTCCACTCTTCTAATTAGTTTTTTAGCGCTTTCATCCACCTTTATTTACGTGAACTTCCTCAGAAAAGTTGTACATGAAAAAACTGTTATTTAAATATAAATATCACAGGAAATGATGTCACTTGATAAAAAAATTAAACCATCCTTAAAACACGTGAAATATTACATATTTAAATCTTCCTTGTTTCAAAATAATCAAAAGCTTTTAAGCAAGTTAAAAAGTCTTAGCAAATATCAAAAAATAATTCTAATATCTTCTATCATTTATAAAGAACTATCTATACATTAAAAAACATTTTAAATTTATAACTTCATTAAGTCCTGGTGTTTGGTCAGCTCCAAACACCAATTATAAAATGATTCCTTACATTCTAAGATGTTGTTTAAATCCCCTGAAAAGAGTTCCTTCTTAACCCCTTCCAAAATAAAAAATTCAAACTTTTTAAAATCTTTACATATTGTCGCGTGCCTGGCCAATGCATTGTTTTTGTCTTTCTTTTTAATAGCCAAAATGTGCTCATATACTCTACGCTTAAAAATTCTTTTGGTTTTCCCTATATAGAAGTTTTTACATGTGACACAGGTTGCCAAATAAACTACTAATTCACTATTGCAATTATAGTAATTTTTGGCCCAGAATGTGTAATTTAAATGTTCTACTGTCACGAAAGAAGAGTTAGTCATGTACCTACATTGTTTACAATTGGTACAGCTAAAGGTACCCTTTTTATTAGTGCACCTCCTTTCCAAATTCTTACTGTCATCTTTACCTGATTCTAACAGATGTTTTAAATCAACAGTTTTCTTGTATGTGAATCTAGGTTTATGTCCTATAAGGGAAACCAAATCCCTGTTTCCCATAATGACTTTCCAATTGTTTTCTATAATAGATTTTATATTCCACATTTCATTTACTATAGGCAGTGGAAATGCTGTCAAAAAATCTTTAGCCTGTTTGTCAATATCGGTACCAATAGTGCACACTACAGGTTCAGCTAGTAACACCTCTTCAGAATACAAAATAGGTTTAGCTACTCCTTTTCTGAGAGGCACTACTTCACTTTCTATTTTTTCTATGAATTTTTTGCCATACCCTCTGTTCATAAAAAGGGATCTCAAAAGTGACAGTTCTCTCTGAAAAATATCTTCATCCGACGTGAGTCTGCTCAACCTAATGATCTGACCTTTGATGACCCCTCTTTTCATATGTACAGGATGTAAACTGTCTTTATGTAAATAACTATTGGCAAAATATGGTTTTCTGTATATTTTGCTACTGAAAGTCTTTGAGTCATCATCAATACTAAGAGTCAGATCTAGGAAAGTAATCTTTTTACCAAAATCTGCTAATTTGAAAAACAAAAAATTGGTAGTCTGGTTCAAATATTGAACCAATTCTACAAATTCCCTGTACTCTCCCTTCCATAAAAATAACAAATCATCTATGTATCTACGATACATAGTGACCTTGTTAAATAAGGGATGTACCTTCAGAAATTTTGTTTCCCAGTTGGCCATTACGATATTTGCAAAAGACGGGGCTACTCTGGACCCCATAGCTACTCCCAACTCCTGTTTGTATATATTATCATTAAATTTAAAGAAGTTGTTGTCCAAAATTAACTCCATCAGAGTACAAAGGGAATTCACTTTGGTACCTGAAAAATCTGTATACTTATTTAAATATTCTCTCATGAATTCAATACCTGCTTCTTGATCAATGCTGGTATATAGATTTTTTACATCTAAAGTACCAAAAAATAGAGCCTCGTCACAAATTTTTATGTCCCTTAATATTTCTAAAAGGTTCCATGAATCTCTAATGAAAAATTCAGACTTCTGAACTATGGGGTTCAAAATGTTGTCTAGCCAAATGGAAATGTTCTCTGTTTTGGATTGTTTAGCAGAAATGATAGGTCTAAATGGTGGTTTGGTACTATTATTCTGTATTTTGGGAATACCAAAAAGTACGGCTAACCTGGGGTGTTCTTTATACAAAAATTCATAATCTGATCTACTTGTTTCACCCTGACAATACATATCAAAAAGAATTGAGTCCAGTCCTTTAAACCTCTTACTAACTATTTCATAGTTTACTTTCTTATATGTCTTTTTATCTTGTAATAATTCTTCTATCGATGTATTATAGTCACTGTTGTTCATTATTTTCACTTTTCCTCCTTTGTCAGCCTTCATAATTCTAATGTTGGTGTTTGTAACTACTGATTTTAAAGCAGACAATTCTTCATTTGTTAAATTATTTACTTCTTGTGGGACATTGATATTCCTAAAATCTTTCTCACATAATTTCTGAAATACATGTAAGCTGTTGATTAATGGTGGATTGTAAGTGCTAGGATTACTGATAGTGACTCTATCAGACTGCTTAGATAGCCCTAAATCTTCCATAATATAATTCAGAATTAGTTTTCTCAAAAACAGTCTGAAATCTATAAGAAGTTTACCTAAATTCATTTTGTTTGCAGGAATGAAGGTAAAACCCTTTCTCAAAACACTTTCAATCTCAGAGCTTAAATGCAAATCAGACAAGTTTAATATGCCAACTTCGAAAGAGTCACAATTAGTTTCCGGTGACTCTATCACCATCTCCGTTTGTTCCTTCCTCTGCCCTTCCCCCGAAACTGTGTCGAGTTGTGCCATTTCATAGTCCTTTTGTTCTGTTCTTGTTCCCTCTGAAAAGGGATGTTATTAGCTTCTGGACATGAAGCCACCTTTTCAGCATAGTTCATGTTGGTGTTATTACAGGTAGTGTTAACATTACTGGTTGTTGGTAAAGCTGGAAAAGTCTCCTGAGATCTCTCAACATTATTATTTTCCCTCATAGTCTCTTTTCCTTTTCCTGTTTCACCAAACATCACAGGAATAGTTTGTGTGTCACTGTGAGATTCAGTTCTCTGCAATGTATTTGTTGGTGGTGTAGAATCGGCGTAAATAATGTATGCCTGATCATTATTGTAAGAAAAAATGTCACGCCTTAATTTTGATTGCTTTCTCGCTATAATTGTGGCCCTCTGCCGATTCGCTTTAATTTCTATACCATTATATAAGTCACCAAATGAACTGAAACTTTTATATTTATGTATACGTTCATCCAACGATCTAACGTTGTCCTTTAGAACACTAATCTCTTTGTTGTAGTGTTCTATCAAAATTTGCATCATTTTGATGCCCGTATCATTATATAAGTCTATGAGTTCCTTGCTCAACGCGTCTCCTGGGGAGACGCAATTTGGAAACTTTGCTGTCCGTAACCCTCTAGGCACTATTTTCCTTGTGACACACTCTCTCAAATATTGTACCTCTAAATTGAGTGTTACATATTTAAAGGTTAACTTTTCCAACTCAAATATGCTTTTTTTACACATTTGTTTGTCGTCGTTTAAAGCACTTACTGTGTCATTGGTGGACACCTCCCTGATGTCAGCGAAAGGATTCACCATGTCTTTGCACAAATAATCCCAAATGTTACCTTCCGAAGGCAACTGCTTCGATCCAAGTCCACCATTACGGCTCTGACTTGCTTCACTACTTCCAACGTCAGCTTCCTGGCGTTGAACAGTTTCCCCTTTACAATTTAAAGGGACCTTCATGTTAGCATTATGATTGGAAGGTGTCCGACACTGTAAAACTTCTTTAACTATTTTACTAACCATCTTGGTTAGTTCTTGTTGTAATGTTGTAGATTTAAAATCCTCGACTTCATTGTCCAAAACAGAATGTATGGATAAGTTCAATAATGTCTCTTGAGAGGAATCGTCTGAAGCCATGCAAAACTCGTAGTCTGGAAACAAACAGGTACACCAAAAGAAACGTTCTAATGACAAACTTTGAAACTCAAAAACCAGCCACATGACCTTGGACAGCCCAAAAAACAATTCCACTCTTCTAATTAGTTTTTTAGCGCTTTCATCCACCTTTATTTACGTGAACTTCCTCAGAAAAGTTGTACATGAAAAAACTGTTATTTAAATATAAATATCACAGGAAATGATGTCACTTGATAAAAAAATAATTAAACCATCCTTAAAACACGTGAAATATTACATATTTAAATCTTCCTTATTTCAAAATAATCAAAAGCTTTTAAGCAAGTTAAAAAGTCTTAGCAAATATCAAAAAATACTTCTAATATCTTCTATCATTTATAAAAAAACTATCTATACATTAAAAAACATTTTAAATTTATGACTTCATTAAGTCCTGGTGTTTGGTCAGCTCCAAACACCAATTGCCAAAATGATTCCTTACATTCTAAGATGTTGTTTAAATCCCCTGAAAAGAGTTCCTTCTTAACCCCTTCCAAAATAAAAAATTCAAACTTTTTAAAATCTTCCATAAAAATAACAAATCATCTATGTATCTACAATACATAGTGACCTTGTCAAATAAGTGGAAGGGAGAGTACAGGGAATTTGTAGAATTGGTTCAACATTTGAACCAGACTACCAATTTTTTGGTTTTCAAATTAGCAGATTTTGGTAAAAAGATTACTTTTCTAGATCTGACTTCAAGTATTGATGATGACTCAAAGACTTTCAGTAGCAAAATATACAGAAAACCATATTTTGCCAATAGTTATTTACATAAAGATAGTTTACATCCTGTACATATGAAAAGAGGGGTCATCAAAGGAAAGATCATTAGGTTGAGCAGACTCACGTCGGATGAAGATATTTTTCAGAGAGAACTGTCATTTTTGAGATCCCTTTTTATGAACAGTGGGTATGGCAAAAAATTCATAGAAAAAATAGAAAGTGAAGTAGTGCCTCTCAGAAAAGGAGTAGCTAAACCTATTTTGTATTCTGAAGAGGTGTTACTAGCTGAACCTGTAGTGTGCACTATTGGTACCGATATTGACAAACAGGCTAAAGATTTTTTGACAGCATTTCCACTGCCTATAGTAAATGAAATGTGGAATATAAAATCTATTTTAGAAAACAATTGGAAAGTCATTATGGGAAGCAGGGATTTGGTTTCAATTATAGGACATAAACCTAGATTCACATACAAGAAAACTGTTGATTTAAAACATCTGTTAGAATCAGGTAAAGATGACAGTAAGAATTTGGAAAGGAGGTGCACTAATAAAAAGGGTACCTTTAGCTGTACCAATTGTAAACAATGTAGGTACATGACTAACTCTTCTTTCGTGACAGTAGAACATTTAAATTACACATTCTGGGCCAAAAATTACTATAATTGCAATAGTGAATTAGTAGTTTATTTGGCAACCTGTGTCACATGTAAAAACTTCTATATAGGGAAAACCAAAAGAATTTTTAAGCGTAGAGTATATGAGCACATTTTGGCTATTAAGAAGAAAGACAAAAACAATGCATTGGCCAGGCACGCGACAATATGTAAAGATTTTAAAAAGTTTGAATTTTTTATTTTGGAAGGGGTTAAGAAGGAACTCTTTTCAGGGGATTTAAACAACATCTTAGAATGTAAGGAATCATTTTGGCAGTTGGTGTTTGGAGCTGACCAAACACCAGGACTTAATGAAGTTATAAACTTAAAATGTTTTTTAATGTATAGATAGTTTTTTTTATAAATGATAGAAGACATTAGAAGTATTTTTTGATATTTGCTAAGACTTTTTAACTTGCTTAAAAGCTTTTGATTATTTTGAAACAAGGAAGATTTAAATATGTAATATTTCACGTGTTTTAAGGATGGTTTAATTAATTTTTTTATCAAGTGACATCATTTCCTGTGATATTTATATTTAAATAACAGTTTTTTCATGTACAACTTTTCTGAGGAAGTTCACGTAAATAAAGGTGGATGAAAGCGCTAAAAAACTAATTAGAAGAGTGGAATTGTTTTTTGGGCTGTCCAAGGTCGTGTGGCTGGTTTTTGAGTTTCAAAGTTTGTCATTAGAACGTTTCTTTTGGTGTACTTAATTGCTTATATCTTACTATCCATATCCGTATAACAGAGCGTCCAATTTCTCACTTTTAGCACTAACTTTTGTGTAGTCTCTTCCAACATATCCTTAGCTACCACACTGGAATCATTTTTAATCCATACTTCTAAATATTTCATTTTATCAAGTCCCCATAAATATGGATATTGCTGAACCAGTCTGTGTGTGGGTACATAATTTACCACTATTGCCTTCGTTTTAGCCTTATTAATTTTGTATCCCAGAAAGATATGAAACTGTCTCAAAATGTTCCACAACACTGTAATCTCTTTTTCTGGTTTTATGAGGTATAAAATAATATCATCTGCAAGTAGAGACAGCTTTTCTTGACTACAATACCAATTACATCTTTGAATTTCTCAGTCCCTTATTTTCCTTGCTAATGGTCCTAAATATGATGCAAATAGCAAAGGGGAAAGAGGATACCCATGACTGGTTCCTCTGCTCAAGCAGAAATTAGCAGAGAGGAACCCACTCACTTTAATTTTTGCCTCCGATACCTCATATATCGTCCTAATCAACCTTATAATTTTATCAGGGAATGCAAATGCTTCCATTGCCCTGCTCATAAAGTCCCAGTTTATTCTGTCAAATGCTTTCTCTGCATCAAGACCCACCAACAACAGCGGTATTTTCTTACATTTTGCTTCCCTCTGGATCATCATTGTTCTGTTAATGTTAAATGTTTGCCTCCCCTCTACAAAACAACATTGATCGATATCTATCAATTTTAGCATCACATTTGTCATTCTTTCAGCCATTATAAACATAAACACTTTATAATCATGGCTTAGTATTGAAATGGGTCTGTATGAAGCTAGATCTGATGGATCTTTGCCCTCTTTAGGTATTACAGCTACCAATGCTTTCTTCTAGGATGATGGTAGTTCTCCTTCTCTTAAAATACTGTTAAACAAAACCTTTCAAACCTTTATCAGTTTTTTCCCTCCTAGCTTCCAAACATCTTCAGGAATACCATCTATTCTTGGGGACTTTCCTTTAGATTGGTTATACATCGCTATTTTTATCTCCTCCTATCCTGTTAGCAATTGAGCCTCATCTACCTCTAACCTGGCGTATTTTATTCTTCCATAAACATTTCCATTTGTACCTTTACTTGATTTCCATATTTTCTGCTTTTATACAGACATTCATAGAATTTCAGAAATATTTCTAATACTTCTGCATGATCTTTTGTTATCTTCCTTGTTATGGGCACCCTAAACTTGATGACAGCCCTTTCTACTTTCTGTTGTCTGAGGCATTGTGCTAAAGGTTTTTGTTCTCTAGAGTTATTATCAGAAATAGTTGCTTAACAGCAATCTTTCTAAACTTGTGTATATTATCGAGGTAATCCCGTATTTTCTGTTTAGAATTCAACAGTTGCTCCTCTTCTTGTTCTGTGAGATTCCCTTTTTTTAGCAATACTTTAACATTTGTCAGTCCCTCTAAACAATTCTTGTTATTTCTTAATCATATCACTCTTTATTTTATTTCCACCCAATTTTTAAACTCCACTTATTTTTATCCCATTCCCTAGCAATATATTCAGAAGAAATTTCTGTCTGTTCTAATAGCTCCTGGATAATTTCCAATACTCATCCCTTAAATTCCTCTCTTTTCAACAGATAGGTGGGAAAGAGCCAGTGTCTCATTTCTGTTTCATTACTCTGTGTTTTTATTTTAGCTATGATTGGCACATCATCTGAAATAGTTACTGGATGCATAACAAGAACCTCAATTAAATGTACATGTTCCTGTGAAATGTAAACTTTGTCTAGCCTAACCCAATTTTTATATCTTGGGCAATAATATATAAATTCACTCTGAACTCCTAGTATTGAATTCACATCTTCCATGCCAAACATTTTCATACATTTCTTCAAAAATCTACCCTTCTTTGTTATCTTTTCCCTTCTGGGTCCCCTAGACACATCTTCACTGTTGCAAATCAAATTTCGGTCCCCATCTATAAGTAATGTTCCTTACTGAAAGATGATTATTTTTCCCAGAATTTTCTTCAGCTCCATTATAGCAGTTTTAGGTGGAATATAAATACATGCCAGTGTAATCCTCTTCCCTTGCCAGTAGCCCTTAAGTACTACAAATCTACCATAATTATATTTTTTATCTTCTTCAATCACTATTGGAGCTCCTCTTGAAATTAATATATATACTCTTTTCCTTTGTCCCAGATATTCCACTGGATAATCATCCTGAAAAACGTTATCAAATTTATATGTTCAGATTTTCCAAGTGTGTTTCCTGTAACATAACTATTTACAATCCACATTTTAATATAGTTCACTACTCTTTCTTTTTTGTATTTATCTGTGAGACCATTGACATTTAAGGACATCACAGAAACCATCTTTGTATTAAAAAAGTTATTATTCCCACCTTTTATGTATAACAGCTTTTTTGTTAAATGTCTAGTTCCAACTTTTGTGTTACATGCATACACTGTTTGGCAGGTTGATATTTTATATATTTATTTCTTGTCATAACCATTTGAGTCTATGTCACATCTTTCAAAACTTTTTTTGTTTTATTGAAAGTTCTCAAAAAACATCCCAATACCCACCAAAACCTATTAACTTAATAACACACAAACTATGTACATCTTCAAATATTGAAGTTTCACCCTCCTAATAGGAACAAATGTTATAAACTGACAGCTACACTCACAGACTTGAATTGACCTAAACGAAAAGGTATCCATGCTAAGATGCATGGTGCAGCCTGTAGTTCAACGAAGTCCTGTCTGGTTTTGCCTTGTATTTATAGCTCTCCCAGCTGAGTAAACACTTGAATACTTTCAGAGAACATTATCTCTTAGCCATTTATCTTTATTAAATTGTCTCCTAGATACATGAGGACCAGATACAAAACTGATATTAAGCATACATTTATTTGCTAGAAAAAAGCCTTATAATATTCAGTATTCTTTTTTTCATTACATACTTTCTCTTAAAACATGTTACTAAATTAAGCTAAGGGCTTTAATCCAGTCATTCCCAATACAAGAATGAGAAAAGGCACACTAATTTTCTTTTGTTATACTTTTGTTTTTCACATTGCATTGCCTACATTTCCTAAAACTGAACAAAAACTGAACAAGGGGAAAGAGATAAGGGAGAAAGGAAAAAAGAAAAAAAAAACAGGAGCATGTGTGTACGTTAGTATCCCCATTACATTTAGACATAACTGAGAAAACTTTGCTTTATGTCATGTAAAGAAACTCATGCACTATAAAAATAGTACCATTAAGAATATTTTTTAACTTCCAGTTTAATTTCTCCCTCATCTTCCCCTTTTCTAAGTATTTTTCCGAACATTAATGACATGAAGTAGGGCATATGCGTTAGTGACCCCTACAAGTTTAACAAAGTCAAAAGAGTACAATATTTTCAACTTTTCTTGTTCTGACATGTTTCAAAAATACAATTATTTCTTTGTAATCCCACATTTGTCATTTTCTGAGTTACTGTTTTTTCCTGTTCATCTCCATCTGTAAAATCCTCTCTCTGCTTCATTTCCAATGTACTCTCAATTCTTCTTTTTTTCTTCTCTCAAGCATTTTCCATTGGAACATTGGAAAAGGTTTCACTGGCACAGTATTTCTGTGGTATTTATTACCAAAAGAACAAGAAGCAGAATCTCCTTCTGTTTCACAGCTCACTTTTTGTTAGACAAACTTGTATTTTCTCCTTAGCATATGCTTCATCAATAAATTATTTTGTCCCTGCAGAGAATAATATTTTGAAGATAACTGAGTACAGCAGTTTGAATTTCACACCTGCTTCTCGACATTTTCTGAACAGTGGACCACGTTTACTCCTCTTCTGCCTGTTGTACAATGAATAATCATTCTCTACAAACACTCTGCTGTCTCCCACTTTTAGTACTTTGTCTTTCTGCCACAGTTTTGTCAGAATCAACTCTTTCTGTTGGTAGGATTGCATCTTTACTATTAAATGTCTAGGTGGCTTTCTCACAGACAGGTTTGGAGGATACACACAATGTGCCCTTTCAATTAACAACCCCTGCTGTGGAATACCAGCCAAGTTGCTTATTTGTGCTTTCATAAAATTAATACAGTCTGTTCCTTCCTGCTTCTCTGGTACAGCAGAAAATCTCAGTTTTCCCTAAGTACTCTGTCCTCTAATTCTATTGTTTTTTGAAACATCTCTTCTTGTGCAGTCTCATATTCATTTTGACCTCTGATTTTTGCAGTTTTATCAGCTCATCTGAATATCTGTTTAAAGCATCTTCCATTTTTCTAGCCTTTTGTTGTTTGAGTTGATATACTGTATCAGTGTTTTCTTAATTTTAATCAGGTTTGTGTGCAGTTCTCTTATACTTTCCTCTAGGTTACTGGAAGTCATGTCTGGAGTCCTACTTGCTGGCATACCAAATCACTGTAGTGTTGTCTGTGTATACCTCCAAGGGGCCTGGAGAGAACATGGGGTGAAAAGCTTGAAGAGCCAGAATTAGAGCAGTCATCTCTTTGATGTTGATATGGTCTGACTTCTGATGGGGAGACCAGAGACTATGAACTTTCAGGTGACCAAATGAAGCCTCCCATCCCATGTCTGAGGCAACAGTTCTTGGGTTGAGAGCAAACTGTTGAATCCACCACTCAAATTCCATCTTTAGACAGGGAAAGAGAGGTACACTGAAATCCAGAGGGTGACAATGTTGCAGCCAAACTGACTTGAGGTACCATGGAAGCTTCCACATATGCAGTCTGGCAACAGGAAGGAATGGAATAGAAGGGATCGTGAATACCAGGGCTCGAAGAAACTCCCTTGCTGGCATGACAGTCAGAGGAAGAAGAGACTGAAAGAAGGCTGTCAATGACAAAACTTTTGGAGGTGGAAGAGAGGCCAGTATTGGCACTGTCTAAATCCTGCATCCCGCATACACATGATCCTGAAAGTGAGTCAGGCTGGACTTTTGGAAGTTGATACTGAACCTTAGACTTTGAAGAAGAGAGATGGTGACCTCCAGATCCTGTAACAGGTGAATAGGAGAAGGTGCCTAAGCAACAAGTCATCTAGATAAAGAAAAATCTGAATGCCTTAGAGCCTGTAGAAAGCAATCACAGGAGCTAGGCATTTTGTGAATACCTCTGGGGCAGTAGAAAGGCCAAAGAGCAAAGCAGAGACCTGAAAATGAAAGGAAGACTCAGAGAAATGTAAAAACTTCCTGAAAAGAGGGTGAATAGGGATACGAAGGTAAGCATCTTTCAGATCCAAAGACACCAGAAAAGCCTGAAGTAATAATAGAGGAAACATGGTTTGAAGAGTAAGTAGCTGAAAAGAAGGGACCTTGAGAAAGGTGTTGACCTGAGAGATATCCAGTATAGGTCTCCAAGTGCCCTCCTTTCGAAAATCCAGGAACATCATGGAATAAAAACCCTTTCCCACTTTGGAGGTGGGACGGGTTGAATAGTTCCTTGATTCAGCAGGGATGCTAGAACCTCTGGGAAATGAGGAAGTTGCTCTAGAGGAGGTTGAATAATCCCTGAAAATGGGGAGAGAATTCAATACCATGAAGTCACCCTGATGGATGATAGAAATAACCCAAGAATCTGAAGTGATGAGACGCCAATTTGGAAGACAAAGGAAGCTGCTCTAAAAGAAGGGGGGGCAGATTGTTAAAGAGAAGCAGGCTTATCAGATAAAGGATGCTTCTGAGCCTCAGAAACCTGAGAAGCCTTAGCAGAGGGGGCCCACCTAGCACCCTTCATGTCCTTGTTGTCCTGGCAGGGTTGCCTGCGAACATAAGCAGATCTAGAAGGAAAATTCCTGTGGAACATAAGGATAGAAGAGACAAAATATGTTTTATCTGTATCTACTGTAAAAATCTACCTCCTCTTCTGCTGTATTGCTCAGCAAACAGGTTTGAGCAACTTGCCAACACTCAAATGGCAGGAAATGCATATTCAGTGGAAGTGAAAAGCATACAGAAATTGCCAGCATTTTAAAGGCAGTAGTGTTTATCCTTTAAATTACTGGGCACATTAAGCTATGCATTTTTATTTCAATTTGAAGATAGAGAATAATTATAAAAAAGTAGTTTGCTAGTTTATTGTTTACATAAACCACAGCACTGGAATGGCTCAATGGTCATGATTATATTCAAATAAAAACAACACTGATTTCATCTGATAGTTATAAATGCCTTAATCGATAAATGTATTTTATTGGCTACATGTATGTTAACATCTCAAAAATGTGTTGCTTGTTGTGATACTTAATGGGAGATCGTTATTATACAGCTTTGAAGCTAATAATTCACGTCTGACTACAAGTGTTTAAACACATACAAGATATAAACATTCATTTTTTCACTTATTATTGAATTTTGATGTAGTTATAAATTAACTGTTTGCGGCGTTTTTATGTATTTTCCTAGGCTGAGCCTGAAATCAGTTTTATGAATCAGTTTCTTCCCCCAGTCAACAAATCTGAAACCAGTAAGTAAATAAAAACATATCAACCAAGTATGTCGGGACTATGATGGAAAATGTTGTTTCGGAATTATACCTCTCAACTGTCCAGATTTTAACAGAACATCCAGATTTTTGCCTTATAGATATGGTCTGTTCCTTATAAAAGTTGTTTTTTTTTTTGGATTTTTGTGGCAAATCAGTGAGAGATAAATTCACCAAAACTGACAGGCATTTGAGTTTCACACTTCATATCCTTCAGAAAATGTATGGTAAAACAAGACCTTTAATTCTAGCAACTTTCTGAGTTCATAAGTGAAATATTTAAAATTTGTCCCTGTTTTTGGGGCTTTGTCCCACCATTATTTTTGGCTTTGTCCACACTTTTTGTGCTAAGAGGTTGAGAGGTATGGACTTGTGCAATGATTGATCTGGAAGTGTCAGGCATACCTTTCTTCAGGATGTTAGCTGCCATTTCAAACAGACTTGGGATTTTGTCTTTCTAGAAATATTCATACACTCCTTTAAAAAATACACCATTTCTTCCTCTCTGTACATGTCTGCATATACATTTCCTGTACACAGATCCCATAGCCTGGATTTGCAAGCCTCCTAATTTAATCATCACAGATTTTTCTATAATGTGCCATCTCATCACCAAACATCAATTGGTTTGACTGTTTCATTCCACTGTAATGGATGACTCTTGAGAACTCACAGGAAATGAACTCCAAAGTTGAAGATGACCTTGGTGACAATGATGACTCAGAAAACCAAGTTATTACCAACTGTTTGCTCTTCTGACATCATGAAAAGCAGTGGAACAATATAATCTTATACTGCCTGACTGAAGCAAGATGTCACAAAATCAGTGTTACCATTAAATCCTGGAACTGCTCACCCGTGCCTCCAGGTAAACATCTCTAGCTAAAACCCAATAAAAATGAATTGCTTCAGTCTTTACAATGGTTTAAATATATACAATGCACCTGTCCTGCTTTTATTTATTAAAAACAAAGTCAACAGAAAACTTACTGAAAAAATAACTTACAAAAATTATAATACATTACAATACATTCCATAAAATATTAAATAGCTCTGTTAAATTATGTATCACAAAATTTAAAACACAATTAAAAACTTATAGTTTACACACATTTATCCCAATAAAAACTTATTTAAATGCAAACATTGTAAATACAATATAAAACAATTTACAATCATTTATCCGTAGCACATGGAAGATGCAAATTATGCTTCAAAACTGGAACAAATATAAGTCAGTTAAACAGTCTTGCAGCAAGAGACTCAACCAGTTCATAATAACTTCTGTTAAGCACCTCTGAATGGTGTTATATTCAGGTCTCACACTACAGCACACATAGCCAGGCACCACAGAATAACATCAGAAGATGTGAAAGTGTTACGTGTATAACAGCTTTCAAAGCTGCTGGCTATCTGTGTAGCAGTGTTATGTGTGTTTCAGGTCCTATGTGTAATACATGGAATATCTTAACATGCTTTAAGAATGGGGGATGGGGATTTACTTCTGTGGTATAGAGGGCAAAGCCCTAACTGTAACCCATTTGTCTTGGTATTAAGTAGAAACTTGGGCAATGTAGGAGCCAACAGACATTGAAAGGAGAGTGAGTGGCCATTGTCATTTCAGCCATCTCAGGTGGGAGAAAGGTAAATTAACCCATTGTGATATTGGCTGTAGCTGAGGCTGAGGACAGGTAGATCAGCATCAGCAGTAGGATGGGTCACACTGTGCACATGGGCTTATAAACAACTCACAGCTCTAGCGCTAGAAGTCATGAATCAAATTTAGTCTCTAATTCCCCACAAGTCTTAGCTGGTAAGGATTTGCATTAGCACTAGTATGTTGCTCAACTCTGTCTGCTGAAGAATGTAGTAGCAAGGAAGGGGTATTGTTACATACACAGCTGTTACACCTTAATCTTAACCTAAGATCTTTAGTCCCACTTCAGAGGAATGGTTTTGCTTAATGTTTTGTGATTCTCTCTCTGCCAGCAGTGAAAACCTTTCTATCCATTGTCTTCAGCAGTTCTTGACTAGCAAGATCATAGATTTAAGTGATGTCAGTATAAGACTCTGACGAGCTTCTTCCCTTCCTCCCATCTCTACTACTGTTATCCCTGTGGCCTAAATGTCTAGATCCACCTTTCCCAAGTGCCACTTCACCTCCCCAAAGTGCCATACATGTTTGAAAATTGACCCAAATTGTTTACAGACTGAGTGACTCCTTGGCAGTCCCAGCTTTCTAATTTTGCCAGCGTACCACTTAAGGGAAAATTTTTCTAATGAAATTCCTAACTCCATCTCTCATGAATCATGTGCATGCAGCTGAGGCAGATCAGCGTGGTGCCAGACTGTGAGGAACATGCAAATTTCTGCCCTGCCTCAGTTGCATGCACATCATTTCCCTGAGGGGTGGGGTTAAAGACTTAATTAGAAAATCTCTCCACATTACTTTTTGTTTGTGCATTTCCCTTGCTTCATCCTAGATCACCTTACTTTTTTTTGTGCATTTCCCTTGCTTCATCCTAGATCACCTTACCCAAGTATCCCAAATCCATTGCCAGATCTACCTGCCTTCTCCAACATCCCTGGATTTTTTTTTCTTAGAGGCTGGACTGGCATGAATTCTAAGGGTGGCCATCTCAGCCTATGCAGGGAGATTTTACATTTTATGTCCTATCCCATTTCCCCCTCCCTTACCGTCTCTTGGTTGCATCCAGTGGGCAGGTATGTAATGGGGATGTGATGACATATTGCCTCACCTCTGTGGCATCTCAGTTAATGCTCCCATCCTAATCCCTCTTAGGACCATGCTTCCTTTCCTTAAACATTCACAGCCTCTACCAGGAATCTTTTGGGTAATCCCTCCCTTGCCACTCCATCAGTCGCCCAAGCCACTAATCAAACAGAGGTCAGCTGGGCTGTAGTCAGGGCTTTATCACTCTACAACACTGAAGCAGATAGCATTACTGTTATATGGGCAGAATTAGAAAACTGGATCTGTCAACAGCCTGAGGACAATTGAGGTCTATTCTTAAATGTGCATGACCCTTGTGTATGGAGGTGACTCAGGTCACTTAGGTGATGGTAGTCATGTCTGAACAGAACAAACAACTGTAGGGAATTGGGGACCAAACTACGTTCATGATTGCTTGATTGATGGTTCCACCAGTCATTCATTACTCATTAATCATTCAATACTACTTTCTTAAAAGTAATTGATAGCCTGGCCCCCATACAAACACAGAGAATAAAGACAACAAAACCCCCATAATTAACAGCCAGCTGCATTGACCTCATGAAGCAAAGAGACATAGCATGGAACAATTGGAAACAAGACAGAACCCAACAAAATCTTCAGGCTTATAAAACATTATGCAATAGAGTAACCAAAATAGTCAACAAATGTAAACACTCATCCAATCTCCAGCTTCAACACAAATACAACTTCCAAAATTTTGGCAGTCTATAACTACCCTCCTCAACCCAGGCTCAAACAAAGATAGCTCCCCCTCAGCATAAAAGGCTGAAGAATTTAATAAACATTTCATAAAATCCATAGCAGACCTACTTACATATGCAAACTCAGGTAGCTCACAACTAAACCTACACACCAACAACAATTCCTTAACACCCCCCACAAAAGATCAGTCCCATGACCATACCACTAACCAACAAAATAGCTCCAACAATACTTTCACTTTGCGTCCCATACCCACCTCTCTAAAAAAATAGTATTCAGTCTCAAACCCTGCTCTACATCAGCAGGCAGTCTCCCACTCCAATACCTAAAACTCATCGCTGACTCAATTGCATGTCCAGTCAGCATCCTAATAAACAGGACACTCCCTGAAGCCACAGTCCCTACAATACAGAAAGTATCTGAAATAACACCTATTTATAAAGGAGGACAATCCACATAAATGTATAATTTCCACCCAATAGCAATACTATCCCCCCCCTATCCAAAATCAAGGGAAGGTGTATTCAGCAACAAATCATGAAATATCTACTCCAAAGCAACCTGCTCTCTCAAACTCAACATGGCTTCAGGCCAAATAACAGCACATTCACAGCACTATTATTCTTTACAATCACCATTAACAAAGCCAGAGACAAAGGTCACCTAGTAGCAGCAATATTCCTAGACCTCTCAAAAGCATTTGATACTGTTTCACATACTTTAATACTTAACAGACTATCCAACCTAGGTTCCTCCTCCTCCACACTCCAGTGGTTTCAAAGTTACCTCCATGATAGGAAGCAAGCAGTTAAATGGTCAAACCAACTCTTTCCCTTCTTACCAAACCCTACAGGAGTACCCCAAGGCTCTATTTTAGGACCCTTACTATTTAACATATTCACCAATAACCTATACACTTCCTCTTCGCAAAGAACATTAATACAGTATGCAGATGACTCAGCCTGAGTCTGCACCTCCCGTACCCTCCCTGAACTGCTAATCAAAACCCAACAATCTTTCTCAGCAATTGAATCATGGCTTACAGAGTCCCGACTCTTTCTAAATCCCCTCCAAAAAAACAAACTTATGATATTCTATCCCAAAAATGCCACTCTCAACCCAGGCCAACTAAATATTTATGCAGCTGACAATACCATCTTAGCATTAGCATTCAGGAAACTAAACTACTTGGTGTTAGAATTGGTGATAAACTCAACTTTGTCCCTCATATTCAATAAAATATTAAAAAACCCTTAAAAAAAACTAGGAGTATTCTACAGAAGCAGACAATTCCTTACCACTTCAATCAAAACTACCCTGGCTAAAACCTGACTGCTCCCATCACTTCTCTGCGGTTCCTGTATACTAACCAATCTGCAGAACTCCACTAAAACTAAATTAGAGCAGTGCTACAACAAAGTTGCAAAGTTTGCAACCAATTCCCACTACTGTACACATTACTGTACATCACTTGAAGACTTAAACTGGTTAGAATTAACACAACAGCTTTCATATACACACCTAATTACAACACACAACCCATTTTATAGGCCCAGTGCCTGTACAGCTCTAGAAAACCTAATACAACATTAAAAACCAAACAGACCCCTCAGATCTGAAGATAAAAACCTCCTTGAAATCTACAAACCTTCTAGAAACCCAGGAAAATCTCTATACTCACACTCTATCACTAAATCTAGGAACACTCTCCCTCCCAACATTAGGCTAACTCCTAGCCTGCCTCTCTTTAAAGCCTTCCTAAAAGAACACCTTAATAAATCATGGCTATGCACATGCTTAACCCAAGGCTAATAAATAATCTGCCCTCCTATACCTCCTTCAATTACATTAACATGTCCACTACCATTAAGCACTGTTAGGACTGGAGAAAATGTACCATACTACTCCTATCTTTCTACCTCCTCATGAACTAATCTAAACAACACAAGTATTCTTCCAACTCAAACACATGAAAAGTGGTATTGTGGAAATATCCTATCACTGAGGCAGTGACAGTGTATCATGTTAAAAGTCTGGTCAAATTTATAACTTTGTGTAAAGTGTTCTCAAGATAAACATGTAATGTATTCACTGTATACTTATGTCTACTAGTTTTGCTTATAAATCTTTGTGTAAAGTGTTATCATAGTTAAACTAGCAATATACTCACTACATACTTATATATTGTAGTTTATTTGAAAGTCTTGTAATTTTCTAAAGTTGTGGAGTTTTCTCCCCGAGCCTCCACTGAAAACTTATATTGTGACTCATTTGGACTATCCTGGTTAACAAATGCCAAATAAATAAATAAGTAAATACTCTTTCACTCCACTGGGAGCCATATGGGCTCAAAGCCATTTAGAAGGAGATGAGGAGTGGCAGAATGAAGGGGGGGGGGCTATCTAAAATAAGGAAGAGATAACCTAGACAGATGATTTGTACATATTAACTTCCCAAAATAATCTTACTTTGGGGAGATTTGTATCAGCAAGTCCCCAAATAACTTCGGATTCATATTACGTTATTGAAAGATAATGTAATTGAATGCTTAGAACTTTGAAACAGCCGCATATCGAAACTTTTATTGTGGGGGGCTGCACCCCCCCCCCCACTAAATAAAGATTCCAACTCCGAGATCGCACTACAGTGAGGAAAGGGCAAATATTCCAATCTTCACTGTACTGCGATCCCACAATGCAATCTTCAAAATGCGGCCGTTTCGAAGTTCTGAGCATTTGATTACGCTATCTTTCAGTAACGTAATAGGAACCCATAACTTCAATGGGGGTTGCATACCCACATAAAGAACTTCAGAATGGAAAGACCATAGGGTTTCTGTCATTCCTCTTATTCCAATCAAAGATCAGAATAGTGACATAGGGACTGCTCCTTGCTTCATGTCTTATCACTGATCCCTAAGGTGTTATGAAAAGATATAAGCTAAATTTCATGTAGGAGATTTGCCTTTAGAGCATTATATGGTTGTCCCCAAAACTTCAGGGGTCGATACCTGAGTCACCCAGGAGGCACTAGCAGACCAGAGTTTGCATCTATATGGACGTTCAACTGTGCTTAATGTAACATTTGTATATAAGCATACATACAACAATCAGAGGTGCATTTTAATGTAGTAATATCTGGATTTCCTCACTCTCTCCTTCATGTTTTTACCTTAAAGCCAATAAACATGCATGCTTTGCACATCTCAAGTGAATATGGCTGAGTAAACTTCATTTGCAATTTGTCCTTGTTCAAAGCTGCAATGCTTTCTTTTACTAACCCAAACAGTTCTAATTTTCTAACACCTAATTTCTAACAGAAATAATTGACCAGCATATCTGTTCTTCAGATAATTTGACTTATTTTCCTTTTTGGTCAACTATTGTAGCTTATCCTTCATCCAGAAATACTGCCAAATACAAGTTGGATCCTTACAGCTGATGGTTCTTGTCTGATGGACAGCATCTTTCACTTTTCCAGGTATTCCCACCAGGAAGTTAATCTTCTTGCATCTCATGCATTTCATCACAAACTGTAGTCACTGGGCCAGAAAAATAATCCTACTGGAATAATTTAGAATTATTTTGTGTCAGTCTTGTACATAAATCTATGCTTAACTTAGTGGTTATTTGTAATTTATACTTTTGCATTCTAGCAAAAAGCATCCAAACCACTAAAATAAATTCATTTTTATGTAAGATCAAAAATTAAGTACAACTCATGTAGGAGAGAACAAGGAACTAAAAACAGTGAAAACTACCCCAAGTTCCATATTTACTTCGGAAACTTTCCAAATTTCATACTTACAGAATCCAAAAGCTCCATAATTATGATCAAACTGTCAGTCATGACTGCAGTTTGCTATTCTGTTCTTGAGCACAAGATGAATGACCCAGTCTTAACTTCTATAAGTAATAAACAATTTGTTCATTTCATTCACATTAGACTTACTTTATCCAGTTCCGAGTTGTAGAGGAGCTGCAGTCTATCTTGGTGCTCGATGGGTGCAAGGCAATACAACTTATGGGTTCATATGTACTTACTATACTATTGATCTTTAAGGATCTTAAGAAGGCAAGCCCTACATTCGTATGGTAGTTTTTAGCCCTTATAGTTTGCATACAAATAACTCAGAGATGATCCAGACAAGGATATATTGGGACATTGTCATGCGTTTTCTATCTACAAGGGACACAGATGCTAAACTAGAGGTGAATTTGCAGTTAATGGATGCCATTCTATTTCATAATGAAAACACATACATGACATGCAAAATACATAGTTATCTGGACAAAAGCCAGTTCATCACCACTATGTCTTTTGGGTATGGGAGGGAACTGGAACATCAGGCAGAAATGCAAGCTGCAGCTGAATGAAGCATTCTGAGGTGGTGCTAACACTGGCAGCAGTATACCTCCCTTGTATATGGTTGTACTGTAAAGTATTAAGCAATAAAGTCCTCAATTTATAATGATAAACATGTAGAACACATTTAAAGCAACAACAACAAATGGCTGATAACTGCAATTTAGAAACTAAAACAAACTTTAGATTTGCACATTTTATTGGAAACTTTTAACACAGAATAATAAGCACAGGCTGATTGTTTTAACACGGCTCCACAGAGTTAGGTGACCAGCCACTGCTCTGCTGTATTCATCTGTGCAAGCCAATGAATCTGTTGCATTCGGCTAACCATAAGTACAATTTTATACTGTATTTTTGCTACATTGCTGATTTTTTAAAACTGTTCTTGCTGATCGGCTGCACTTTTTGTCTACTGTAGCATAGACTAGATTCAGACCTGCTGAATCTGGTTCAGTTTTTTAAACTGAGCACTAAACAAGGCTATGCTTTGTTGGAGAGAGCCTGCCTGCACCCTTGTAGTAGGAGAGTGCAGTTAGGACTCATCTGATTGAAGGTTGCTGGGTCAGGGCTCAGTCTTGAGATTTTTTATTGGTTGTTGTGTCTTTTGGCTTATCCCGGTTAGGGGTAGCCACAGCGGAACTCCAGTCCACTAATGTTTGGTACTGGATTTTTACATGCCGAGTTACCAGCCCTGACGCACAACCTTCAACGAAGGCACGCCCATTCACACATGCCTCCACACAGAAGACGCTCTAGCTGAGAATCGAACGGGACAACGTCTTGATGTGGGGTGACAATGCTACCTGTTTAATTCAGTTTGCTCCCTGTTGCTATATAAGCCCCACGTTTGCACAGGTTTGCACTTGTTTTAGCGCAGCTCCACAGAGTTAAGCAACCAGCCACTGCTCTGCTATATTCATCTGTTTGCGCATAGCGCACCTCCATACACCATCATGTACTACTGCGCAGTTGAGGTAACCATTGGTGGTTGTAGATGCAAAAATTTCAGTATATAAATTTTCCCTCAGTAACTACCCATGATCTGGCCAAGAAATCCTTAAATTGCACTTAGTTGCTCAGAGAGCAGCTAAGTGCAGTTTAAGGATTTCTTGGCCAGATCACGGCTAGCTACTAAGGGAAATCCTTAAATTGCACTTAGCTGTTCAGAGAGCACCTCAGCTGTGCTTTTGTCCCATAAACAGTCCCCAAACCACCAAATCTGTAATAGTCTCATACCAGTTAGAGAACCTTCCCTAGTATGGATTCTTTATAGAGCTCCCCATTAGTGTAGACCCCATTTAGAGCACCCAGTTATACTACACCCCTCCATTTTCTCTCCCTGCTGTGAAAACAGGATTTAACCTAGCATTATGGATGGTCAGTTTCCCTCCATTTTCCTACCAGCCTGATTGAAATGGTATCCTGAGCCAGTGTAGCAACTGCCTCATGTACACTGACAACCCTCTACTCCTAAATCACCAAAGTACAATTTGTGAGAGATGCATCAACACTAAGAATCTGGAATCCTTGCTCTGTTTTGCACAGAACAGTAACCTTGAACAGGTTATCAGCTCACATACTACACCTCCTGTGCAAGCCATGCACTCAACACATAAACCATCATATGCAGAGGTACTCACCAGAGACCTTCCAAACACAAACATACTACACCAATACAGCACATGCAGCACTCAATACACATAAAAACACAAGCACCAGTGTCTCACCAAATAGGCCCCTAAGGCAAAGCACATCTAAACCAATTTTTTAGTCAAAGGTGACTCTATTGTGAGACACACAGATGTCCCACTCACCAGGCTGAACAAGGAGAAGGTTGTGGTCAGCTGTCTCTTGGGTGCCAGGATCTGTCAGATCACAAATGCACTCAAGTCTCTCAACAAGTACTCAGTGAGGCTCGGACTGACACCACAGTGGAAGGGGTAGCAATGTCCCAGCAGCTATCCCCTATCCAGGTATGAGAACTCCGAGCAGTGTTACAGGAGTTTGGGGACATGTTCACTGGAAAATCAGGGTGCACCCACCTGGCACACAACCATGTGGATACAGAACCCCAAAGGCCTATTAAGCAGGCCCCTTATAGAGTGCCTGAGAGAGTCAAACAGACTCTGAGGGAGGAGATACAGGAAATGTTGGAACTAGGGGTAATTCAGGAGTCCAGCAGTCCCTGGGCTTCCACAGTGGTGTTGGTACCAAAGAAGGATGGCAGCACCAGGTTCTGTGTGGACTCCAGGAAATTAAATAGTCACACAGAGCCAGATGCTTACCCCATGCCTAGGACAAATGAAGCCCTAGAGCAGCTGGGTGGGACTAAGTATCTTACCATCATTGATCTTACCAAGGGTTACTGGCAGGTGCCCTTGACTCACAGTGCTAGCGAGAGGTCAGCCTTTGTGACTCCTTTTGTCTTGTATGAGTTCACAAAGATGCCCTTCGGAATGAAAAATGCCCCAGTGACTTTCCAGAGGCTGGTAGATCATATCCTAGAAGGAGCAGGAGATTTTGTCCTTGCTTACCTAGATGATATTGCCATCTACAGCCATTCCTGGCAAAAGCACCTATAACAATGACAGGGAGGTGCTGGCAAGACTACAGAAAGCACGGTTGACCATTAAGCCCAGCAAATGTCAGGTGGGTATGGCAGAGTTCTCCTGCCTGGGACATAGAGTGGGGAGTGGTAAGATCAGGCCAGAACCTGCCAAAGTGAAAGCCATTCAGGCATGGCCTGCCCCTGTTTAAAAAAAAAAAACAGGTCAGGGCATTTTTAGGGACAGCAGGGTACTACAGAAAGTTCATCCCCAGTTATAGTACCATAGCTGCTCCCCTCACAGACCTGACAAGGAAAAATAGGCCAGATAAGGTAGTGTGGATGCTAGCATGTGAGGAGGCATTGCAGAAGCTTAAAGGAGCTTTGAGGGGCACCCCCCTGTGTTAGCCAGTCTATATTACAGGAAAGAACTTGTTGTGCAGGTAGATGCTTCAAACCATGGGGGGCTGTATTTAGCCAGATTTCTTCAGAGGAAGAAGAGCACCCAATGGTTTATCTCAGTCGTGGGCTCCAACCCAGGGAGGAATGCTATGCAGCTGTAGAAAAGTGTCTAGCCATAGTGTGGGCACTGCAGAAACTTCAGCCTTATCTGTATGGAAGAAAATTCACTGTAGTTACAGACCACAATCCCTTAACATGGCTACATCAAGTCAGCCAACAAAATGCAAGTTACTAAGGTGGAGCCTAGGATGCAAGTATATGATATGACAGTGCAGCACCGCAGTGGGGTTAGCAATGCCAATGCAGATGGGCTCTCAATACAGGGAATGGGGTAAGGTATTCCCAGCTAGACTCAACCCCCTCAATCAACATTTCTCAAGGGTCACTTGAAAAACTAGCTTGAGTTCTAGTGGGGGGAGAATTGTGAAGGTTGCCTGCCCAGCTAGCTATAATTTTGTAAATAATCCTATGTCATTTGTAAATATTAATACTATCCATAGGCTTTTCTTACAAATGTAAGTAAGCTGTATGTTATGTGCTGAGCTTTAAAAATATAACCACAGTGCACCCTGCTAGAGAAGAGCAGAAATGTATATGGACTATATGCCTATGCAAATATATGTTTTCATGGTAGAGGTTGGAACATACAGCGTTACCTTGCAAAACTCTAAGAAAATAAGTTGAAAAGTAAAGAGTTTTACAATATGGTATAAAGTTAGTTAATAAAGCAAAGAGACAGGATGTCTAGAAATAGAGGGTTTTCTATTGCCTGGAAACAGAAATAATTACAAGTTTCAAATGTAAAGCTGTTTGGCTGTTTTACGACTTCTAGTTCCAGGCAAACTTCTGAAAAATGGAGGTGACAAAGAATGATGTAATCTGAGATAACCCAGCAGAAAAGTTTGATAGTAACTTAAGAACTATCTCAAAGAGTGAGTCTGTGCACTTTGTATTTGTCTTTGGACCTGTAAGCATCCATTCAGCACTTGCATTTGCCTGGCTCTGTAAGTAAGACTTAGATCATAGTATCTCTCTTAGAGATAGATAGGAATACAGTAAGATTAGTTTAGATGTTTTCTGTATTTATGTGAGACTGCCCTGCAATGTTGTTTTAAAGTATTTCCTGTGATTCTGAACTCTGTTGTCACTGTGTTGAGTTACTGAGTATTGTCTTGGGCTTTTATTATTTAAATTGTGAACTGGTCACCCTTTGGGAAGAGCCTTATAGTAGCTGATAAGTAAGGGTGGTTGGTTGCAATGAGTTCTACCTTATAATCTTGGCAGAAGGGGGCATAGCTAGTGAACCTGTGCCAGCCTTCCCCAGGAGTGTCCATGTGTTTGTATATAAATCAGATTTCAAAGTCTGTGTGTATGTGTTAGCTACTTGGGCAGGGACATGAAGCACTGGTTGTATAAAGAGGGTGCTGGAGGTTTTAGCTTCACCACTTGGCTGAGAACTTAACCCTATAGCTGTGCAATAGGGAACCTTATTGGGGATCTAGAGAGAGAGGGCAAAACCAGCCCCAGATTGACTGTGATCTCTGTGCGCTCTTAAGGAAAATTGTATCTTACTGTGTGTGTACTTGTCATCCTCCCAATATGCACGTCCCTCACTGGTGCTAGTGGTCAGGATTGAGGCTCCTTGATTACTGGGCCAGTACAGGGGCATCACATGTTAATTGTTTGGCAGTGGTGGGATAGCCATATCACATATTGATTGGTTGATAGTGGTGAGTTAGCCACATCACATATTAATTGGCTTGTAGTGGTGTGGATACTGAATTCCTGTAGCTTGTGTACAGTCATTACTGAGTGCTTGTACTCTTAATCAGCCACGTAGTGAACATTCAGAGTTCATATCACAATTGTTTTATTTTATTTATTTATTTTTTTCTAGCTTAGCTAGTCAGGGAGAGCAGGCAAGCATGTCAGCAGAGGAGTATGGCAAGCTGACAAGGAGCCAGTTGGCTATGTGCCTGGCTAAAGGACTGGTGCAAGCCAACCTGACTAAGGCAGATATGAGTGCAGCTTTAGTCACAGTTGCATCAGAGAATAACAACCAGGCGACAATCAGACTGGCTGTGGGGATGTACAACTCTCAGAGAATGGACAGCTCAACCTTTCCACACAGGACTTTAAAATCTGTCTGGAGTTAAAGAGATTGAACTAGAGGCAGCAGAGAGACTGAGGAAAATGAGAAACTGCTATGCCTGGAAGTTGAAGAGAAGGAGAAGCAGAGGCAACATGAGAAGGAGATGCTGACTCTTCACCAGAGTCATAGAGGTAATGGGGAAGGGAGTAACTGAACCCTAGAAGCAACAAAGGTCAGTAAATTTCTTCCACAGTTTATAGAGGGGGATAATTTTGATAGTTTCATTCATATGTTTGAGAGGTTATGTAAACAGTATGATGTTGACCAAGGGCTCTGGGCACGCATCCTGACCCCCTTACTCCATGGTAAAGCTGTAACTGTTCTTTCCAAACTGTCTGATAATGACTGTTTAAATTATAATGTTGTAAAGAACTGTTTGGTAGAATTTTTTAAGTTAACACCTGAAGCTTATAGAAAAAGGTTTTGTGAGCATAGAAGCAAGGCAGATGAAAGTGTGTGCGAGTATGTTGATGAACTAAGCACTTATTTTCATAGGTGGGCGAGTGGATATCAGGTCACCACTTTTGAAGGGCTGGCAGACCTTTTGGTGAGGGAACAAGCCCTTAGTACTTTGCCTGAGGACATGAGGATCTGGTTAGCTGTTAGACAATGCAGTACTGTAGATGAGTTGGGGAAGAAGGGAGACCTATACCTAGCAAGCAGGGCATCCCTGCACAGGAAAGGGACACCCAGTGCTGCTCATCGGCCTAAGGGAACACATGGTGGGCAGCCTAGACTTTCCCAACAGAATCTGCCAGTAGCAGGGGAAACCACTAGTTCAGGTACACTTCCAGGACCTAGGGTTAAATGTTTTAAATGCAACCAATGGGGCCATGTAGCATATAGATGTCCATGGAGGCAAGGTGCAGAGCAAAAGGTGGGAGAGCCAGTAAGTGGGAATGATAAAATGCCAACAGTAGGTTGCCTTGAGACAATAAGGGTACCAAACTACCACCCTGCAGATGTCCTGACTGAGAATGATTTTGATAATACAGTACCGTGTGTTCATGCAGTTAAATGCAGTCAGGCTTGGAGACAAGCATGTGGGCCTGGAGGAGATCCAGACAGACGAGCCTGCACACTTGCAGCCAGGACTGGTGAGGTGGTTACTTCAGGGAGGGAGTTACCCTGTAGCAGTGAGACTGAAGGTGAGCCACAGCTGCTTGTGGATACTGATGCTCCCTTAGACAGAGTGACTGCAAGGGCAGAGGTGAGTAGCAGTACCCAGGCTGACAGCCAAGCACCGCTGTCAGAGGATACCAGACTTCCTGTGAAGGGAGAGCAGGGAACAGTTACAAAGAGAGAGTTGAGACAGGCTCAGCTGTCAGACCCTACATTACAAGGCCTGAGGGAGGTAGCTAGTGAGGCACTTGATTCTCAAGGGAAGGGGAATCTGTATACTGGGACAAAGGGTTACTGTATAGAGAGTGTACCCCTGAGGGAGGGCTAGAGGGTGAGAGAATACAACAGTTGGTAGTGCCTAAAACCTACTGTCTGGCACTTCTAGCCATAGCCTATGATATTCCCTTTGCAGGTCATATGGGCATAAAATGTACAAAGAGATGTATTATGCAGGCCTTTTTTGGACTGTGATTTCCAAAGATGTAACAGGGTACAGCAGGACATGTGAGCAGTGCCAAAAGGTAGGCAAGGCAGGAGACAAAGTGAAAGATAATTTGATACCTTTGCTGTGATTGAGGAGCCATTTCAGATGGTAGCTATGGATTTTGTGGGGCCTCTGAGTACCCCAAGTTCCACAGGGAAAACGTATATCCTAGTGGTAGTAGATTTTGCTACCAGATACCCTGAGGCAGTGGCTCTGTCCTCCATTGAGGCAGAAAAGGTGGCAAGTGCTTTGTTAGAGATTTTCAGTAGGGTAGGTTTCCCAAAAGAAATACTGACTAACAGAGGTGCCAATTTCATGTCAAACCTGTTGACTTGTCTCTGGAAGTACTGTGGATGAATCACCTAAAGACCACCCCCTTCCATCCCCAAAGCTAATGGTCTTGTTGAGAGGTTAAACTCTACACTCAAGACAATGCTATGGGCATTTGCAGAGCAATTTAAGAGGGACTGGGACAAATATTTGCCCCATCTGTTGTTTGCTTACAGAGAGGTTCCCCAGGAATCCACAAGTTTTTCACCATTTGAGTTTTTGTATGGACATAGGGTGAGGGGACCTCTAGATTTTATTCGAGATGAGTGGGAGGGTGTGTGACTCCCACAAGGAGTCTGTTGTGGCATATGTCCTAAACCTCAAAACAAGGCTCAGGGAACACATGGGATTGGCCCAGGAGAACCTGGCAGAAACCCAATAGCAGAAAAAGGTCTGGTATGACAGGAATGCTAGGGCAACTCCTGAATAACCTTAGTTTGGTCACACTTACCATTTGGATAATAGTAACAATACACAATAGAATTGGTCACCCTTTGGGAAGGGCCTTATAGAAGCTGATAAGTAAGGGTGGTTGGTGGCAGTGATTTCTACCTTATAGTTTGGGCAGAAGGGGGCATAGCTAGTGAATTTGTGCCAGCCTTCCCCAGGAGTGTCTGTGTGTTTATATATAAAGCAAATCTCAAAGTGTATGTGTGTGTGTGTGTGTGTGTGTGTGTGTGTGTGTGTGTGTGTGTGTGTGTGTGTGTGTGTGTGTGTGTGTGTGTGTGTGTGTGCGCGCGTGTGTGTGTGGGTCAGCTACTTGGGCAGGGACATGAAGCACTGTTTGTATAGAGAGGCTGCTGGAGGTTTTGGCTTGTCCACTCAGCTGAGATCTTAACCCTATAGCTGTGCCAGTGGGGAGTCTTACTGGGGATCTGGAGAGAGAGTTAGAAACCAGCCACAGACTGACTGCGATCTCTGTGTGCTCCTAAGGGAAATTGTACTTTACTGTGTGTGTACTTGTCATCCTCCCAATGTGCACGTCCCTCACTGGTGCTAGTGGTGAGGATTGAGGCTCCTTGATTACTGGGTCAATGCAGGGGTATCACAGTGAGAACCAAAGGAGGAGGAGTATCTATCTTCATCAAAGATAAATACACCTCTAGACTGTTTAGATAGGAAACTCCATGGAGTTACTCCAAGTTCAAGTAACTGGGGGTAAGAACTCCCTTCATTGAACCAAGATACCCACACTAGTGATTTGGACCTGCTTCGGTCACACTAATTACAACCAAACACTCTAGTCATGGGTGATTTTTAACTATACAAAATAGTCTAGCACCAGGGAGATATGTAGAATATAAAATTCTTTAATGTGGCAAAAAAAAAAGCAAACCAGTTTCGGCAAAAAGTAAAGCTTTCTTCGGTGCATTAACTGACATTAATTAACTTCACATTTAAATAGTGCAATATTAGACAAGAGTCAAAGCTGATTGGTACAGGCCAAAATTAGCTTAATTCATTAAGGCCAGGCTTAAACACAGCACCCAGTCTGACAATCCAACTAGATTCCTTGTTATTTAATATAGAATGCCATCCTGTTTTATTAGATTTATTTCCTTGGATTTTGTCAATAATTGTAAATTGAAATTTAGCAGTACAATTGGTAATTGTGTGTTTGTAAAGAGCATTGGATATTCTTTTGTTTCTTATGTCACTAAGATGTTCACTAATCTTATGCTTAAGTGGCCGAGATGTTTGCCCTACATAAAACCAGAGCAAAAACAGGTGGCCAAATAGATGACCCAGTCACTGCTGCAGTTGCCGAAGCATCTAATCTGAAAAATATGTGGGGTATTGCTGCTGGTAAATTCTTTTGTTGTACAAAAATGTATACAAGCACTGCAATGGCCACAAGGATTGCTGCCAACTAACTGACAATCCAACTAGATTCCTTGTTATTTAACATAAATTTGTCCACAGATAATTACTTATCTTTTAATTGAAATTAAATTAAAGATCAGTCTAAGTAAATGTGTTAGTGTTTCCTCATACTGCTCCTTCGGTAACAGCTAGTCATCATGAAGAAAACAAAAATGGGTTCTGGTTAACAGTTACTTAGAAAATTAATCAGAGGTGGTATTCATCTCCTCCATACTGTGATCAAATATTGTTCACAAATACTTTCTGAATACATTCCATTTTTCAAGTACATTAACTAATGGCATAAATGATGCCTGCAGTGATTTATAAACTGTAAACAGTATGAACTCACAGATTCCTGTGTAAGTTCTGCCTCTTCAGGTCATTAAACATATTGTATTAAAGTGTCAGCAGCAGCACCACAATTATAAAAAACACAAACAAAAAGCCTTTTTACAAGAAGAAGCGATAAATGTCCTTTTAACTGGGATGCTATTAGCTTTCTGTTTGGTGACAATTTCTCTTACAGATGACAGTGAATAGCTACAAATAGAAATGTCTACTTCAGATCCACATATATGTGAATATATGCAAAACAACAACAGATTACCCCAGGGTATAACTAATGTTCCTAAATGGTGTAGATAGCACTTATGCAGCTGCCTTTACCCCCCACATCCGTACCCCGGTATAACAGCAATGCTACTGCTTGGACCAGTGGGGCTTAGGAACCACCACAATTACTGGCATAAGACAACATTCATAAGCTGTTATAACTCATGCACTTTGGTATGATTTCTCACTTCACACATAGCTTAAAACTGTACTGTTGTAATAATACAAAACTGCAAATATTTACCTGTGTATGAAACAATAAATGATCAAGTCACTTACTGGAACATATGCAGACACACTACTGGTAAAATATTAAACTACTCCATTTTCTGAAAAGCTGCAATGCTTTTTGAAGACGTTGTTGTGCCACTAACTAATCATAAGTTGATAGTTTTGCTGTAAGTAAGAGTTTGAGAACAGGATGTGTCAAAATAGACAAGTCACTTTGGTGTGACATTGTTACTTGGGTAACAATGGAAGAAAATATCAAGGTATGACTACCAGCGGGCTCTATGTCACTGTGACAACACAGACCACAATCCTTCACTATAAGCACAGTTGTACAGCAATTGCAGCTACAGTGGGATTAAATTAGCAATAGTTAATAAAACATCCAAGAGACTGCAAAACCCAAGACTGATACATGCATCTTCATTGCAAAGCAGATCTTAATTATAAAACTTTTTTCTAACCAATTCTCTTTGAAGGATACCTTTGCTATTACACTCCCCACATTTTATAGCAGATTTTCAGGAAAACATGATTTCATGCAAAGTACTATTTATAAAAGTGCTACAACCCAATAAATGGGGACTGAACTTACCCTTTCTTGTTGAGACAAGTATTTCCATACTCTTCATTCCAATAATATGGGTCTGGGAATTGATCTCTAACTCCTCATCCAGCATCATTTCCTCCTCCTCTTCCTCCGTCATCTCCTCCTCCTACTCTTCCATCATCTCCTCCACCATCATTTCCATCTCTTTTTTCTCCATCTCCTTCTCCTCCTCCATTATTTCATCTTCTTCCATCATCTCTTCCATCTCCTTTTCCTCCATATCTTCTCCATCTCCATCTTCTTTTTCTCCTCCTCTATCATCTCCTTCATGTCCTCTTCCTCCAGCATCTCCATTATCTCCTCCTCCATTAGCTGCTCCATCATTACCATGCTCTTCTCCTCTATCATCTTCCCCCACCATCATCTTCATCTCGTCCTCCATTTCCCCCTCCTCTGTCATCTCCTCTTCAATCTTCTCCTCCTCTATCTTCTCCTCCTCCTGGCAATCATTGTACTAAGTATCTGTGTCTGGGTTCTCAGCATTTGGTAATGAGAGTTGTAGCTGAGGGGATGCAATGATTTCCAGATCATCTTCATACACACCCTGTTCTTACTCATCTTTTTTGACCTCCTGTGGAACCTTTTGGCAATCCTCATATTTCCCATATGAGTCTGAGGTCTTAAGTACTTAAGTTGTAACTGAAGGCATGCATTAGTTTCTAGTGCATCCTCATATACATTATCTTCTTCCTCATCATCTTTTTACTTCTTCTTGGCAATCTTTGTGTTTCTCATTTGAGTATATCTGCCCACTACTTGGGTCTGGAGGTTGTAGCTGAGAGCACTCACTGGTTTGCTGTGCTTCCTCATTGCCCTCATCTTCTTCTTCTTCTTTCACATCTTTGACTTCTTTTCACACCACTAGACAATCCTTGTACTTCTTATCTAAGTTTAAATGCCTGCAGCTTGTGATTGGTAGTTGTGGTTGGGGGTACTCAGTGGTTTGCTCTGCATCTCCATTGTCCTCCCTTCTTCCGCATTTCTACCTTCTTCTGACACATGTTGGTGACCATTGTGCTTCTCATCTGACTCTAGCTGTCCAGAACTTGCCAATGGAAGTTACATAGCTGGGGTAAAGTGATGACTCCTGCGTAAAGCCAACATCATTGCAGTATAGCAGCTTCTACAGCTGCTATCGAATGTGACTGAAAGCCACTCCATGGTGCATGGTTAACCAGGGAAACTATTACTAAGAAATTTGCAAGGAATTGGCTTGACAATTAAGGGTTATAAAATAGTGTACAAAAAGACTTTGATTAGCTAATACAATTGTACTGTTTAACACATATTCATCTACTTCAAATGATATGCCATTTCAAAATGTAATAAAAAAAACGCTATTACTTGGTTCAGACATTATATCCAGCAAAAATCCCCATAATTCTGGTGGGAGAGAATTTATTCCCTTAACAGCACTATACATTTCTGAATGCAGGCTTAAAAGTAAACCAGATTAACTTAAAAGATAATGAATGCTAAGACAAATAACCATATGAAATAAACCCTGATATTGGATAAAAGTATGCTACATCTTTTTCAGCCAGTCATGCTGAAATTTTGGTAACCATATGAAATGTTGGGATCTGCTTCAGTGGGCTAGAGGAAAGTCTCTCTGTTGATCAGTGGCAGTGAAAAACATTGAGCTGCTTCCCTGCCCCCCGTGGGAGTGGTTGAAACTGTAGTTTTATTGGCCAAAAGGGGTCATTTCCAAAACTCCTTCATCTTCCTCTCTTAAAACCTAGTTGCCTCGTGGTTTTGGAGTCTTTTCAGGCTTGTTGGCTGTTGGTGAAGCACCCACCAAGAGGAGAAAACGCTGAGAGAAGAAAGGAGCCACTTTTGAGATTTTAAGTATTTTTCCTCTGTTTATTTGATAAGTTTTTCTACATAGCTGCCTAGTTTGAGCATTTTCTGGCTTGTTAAACTTGATTTCTGCATTAGTAGCTGTATTTAGAGCACAACCAAAAGCTGTTTACTGAATTTCCTGTTTGCACTTAATTTTAAAATCGTTTTTTTTCTCAAAACTTGCATATTTTCTGTCTTTGACCTAGCACTCTTGTGTGGGGTCATTTACTGCACTATTATAACTTGATATTACTTGTGAACCTCTGCTATCTCTGAAAAAACAAAAACAAAAAAAAATCTTGTTTTTTTCCCCACTTTTCTGAGATTTAAAAAAGTTCAAGTTACAGGCTTGCTGTTCTTGAACTGTTTTGTAAGTTTCTGTGAGGCCATTTTTGCTTGGGCTAGAGGAAAGTCTCTCTGTTGATCAGTGGCAGTGAAAAACATTGAGCTGCTTCCCTGCCCCCCGTGGGAGTGGTTACTGACTTGAAACTGTAGTTTTATTGGCCGTTTTGGGTCAATTCCTGGCTCTTTCCAGCCCCTGCTATCAAGCACACTTTAGAGTGCTTTAGCGCGATTTAGCGTGGAGTTGCCACTAGAGCAGCATCGGGCAGCGCTGGTTTAACAAGGTTAAACTTTTTCTGGCTCCATAAAGTCTGTTCTTCATTTTTTCCCTTAGAACTGCTCTACTAGTAATCTAAACAGTATATCCCTTAACTAAAAAGTGCACCACTTGTTCCTAAAAGCTTTTACTTGTCTTAAAAGCATCTTCTTTTCAGGTTTAGCACTTCTGTATTATACAAAGTCCCTCACTAGCAAAACCCCCCCAGGAGTACCCACTTCCTTACTAAGTCCTCTCTTATTCAGTTACACCCCTAACTTCTAAATTTCTCTAGCATGTCGAAGGGCCAGATGCTGGCGTCCTCTCCTGTCCAGTTGGTGAATTTGGGAATTTTAAGGCAATGTTACAATTGCCTCATGTACACTGACAACCCTCTCCTCCTCCCACATAACACAAATACTTGCGAGAGATGCAGCTATTTAGCCAAACTGGAGGCTGAGCTCTCTCAACTCAGGACTGGCAAGACCAGACAGGAGGAGAAGGCAACTACACACACCACAAAACCAGTCTCACATAAAGCTATCACAACAAGGAATCAAACACATAAACACACAAAGTCATACTCGGAGGCTCTGAGCAAAAATTTACCCAAACAGCAGAGGCCTCCAAAGCAGACATCCAAGCAACTGCCACCTCATGACACACCACAGGCAACACATAAACCACAAAATCAGTGTGCAAAGCAGTCACAGCCCTTAAGGCCAAATACAACACCAAACATACTTGTCATAGGTGACTCCATAGTCAGACACACTGACGTCCCACTCACCAGGCTGAACAAGGAGAGGGTCACAGTAAGCTGCCTATCGGGCGCTAGAATCCGCCACATAACACAAGCACTCGGGTCACTCCACAGCAAGTACAAATATGACACAGTCATTGTCCATGCTGGTGTGAACGACCTGAGACGTACCTCCCTGGACTACATGAAAAGAGACATAGAGGAGCTCTCTGATTATGTAGCCCAGGCAGGTATGACCCTGACCCTGAGCAGTATTCTTCCTTCACCAAGAATGATGCCACAACATAGAGGCAAGATGATCAGCTTTAACAATTGGCTTAATTTCTGGTGTCATTCAAAGGGGATCCAGTGTCTGTCTGCCTGGGATGACATGCTTGACAAGCCACGCTTCGCAAGGGACGGCTTGCACCTGTCACCCCTGGGATTCCGGATATTGGCTAAGGCTCTTGCCACCCCCGTAGTACCTTTTTTAGGCAAGGCTCAAATTCTAAACCTACCACCCTAGAAAACAAAATGGGAAGAAACTAAGGGTAATGCTGCTCAATGCCAGAAGTCTAAATCTCAAAATGCACGCACTCGAGGCCCTTCTCAGTATGGAGAACATTGATGTCTGTGCTGTGACTGAAACCTGGTTCAAGGCTCCTGAGAGCACCCCGGCACTATCAGGTTTTACCTCATATCATGCGTTCCAGCCCCAAAACCCAGACCACACCACAAAAGGAGGGGGTGTATCCATATTTATCAAGGATACCCACACCTCCAGGTTGGTGGCAACGCACAAAGCATCGGAAACCATCCAGGTGCAATTAACCATAGGCAAAACTGCTCTACAATTTGTAGCATGCTACAGGCCACCCTCTCAAACTCAGGAACCCCACACAGCCTTCCTGAAGACACTGGAGGGTATAAATGTATCTCCAAACACCATTATATTGGGTGACTTCAACTACCCGAATATAGACTGGGAACATTACTCAAGCCCCAACTTTCTAGCCCAAAGGTTCCTGGAGTTCATAAATTCAAATGCCATGGAACAACTAGTCACCGTTCCCACAAGAGGAGAAAATATACTAGATCTCATCATCACAAACATGCGGACAAAATGCTCCACACCGGAAGTATATCCCTCATTGGTGAGATCAGATCACAAACTTATCTCACTGGAAATCCACATCCCCCCCACCCCAAACAAAAAAGACCACAGTGAAGAACTTCTCTAAAGCAAACTTCACACTACTCAAGACTGGTGTGGTATCCTTCAAGGCCCCCGAGCCAGTGGAAACCACAACCCAAGCTGCAGAAGCCCTTACAAATGCCTTCTACGAATACCTCCAGGACTGCATGGATCAGGCAATCCCTAATAAAACCAAGACTCTTTCCACCAAGGGCAAACGTCCAGTCTGGTGGACCCCAGCCATAAATAAACTTTACAATAAGAGGAGAAAGCTGTTACATGATAGAGCAAAATCCATAAAAGAGAAGACACCCTTGATCATTATTAGTAAAATATACGAGCACTCATAAAATCATCCAAGGCCAACTTTGAGAGAAAAATTGCAATAGATTCAAAAGACAATCATAAGGCCTTCTTCAGCTATGTTAGAAACCTGGGTGGAAACTCCCAGATATGCGCAGAATTAGTCCAAAATGATACAAAAATCACTGAACCCACAGACATTGCCAACATACTGGCAGACAGGTTCAGTGCAAACTTCACCCCCCCCCCCAAAAGGAGAGATAACTATCCCAGCGGAGTGTAGCCTCCCAGACATCTCAAATGCGCAGGTGAAAGCTGCTCTCTCTAAAGCTAAAAACACAGCATCAATGGGACTGGATGGTGTCCCCAGCTGTGTGCTACACGAACTCAACGAGGAACTAAACCCGCATATAAGGCAGCTGTTTAATCTTAGCCTTACCACAGGATACGTGCCCAAGGAGTGGCATACGGCAACTGTGGTCCCACTCCACAAAGGCGGTACCTCTACGGACCCTGGTAATTACCGACCCATAAGCTTAACAAGCCTGGTCTGCAAAGCTATGGAGAGGATCATAATGGAACTCATAAACAAAGACATAGGGGACTTGCAGACATTGGACCCGACCCAGTTTGGCTTTGTCAAGGGCAGATCATGCCTTTTGAACTTGGTCGACTTCTTCGAAACAGTCACCAAGGCCATTGATGAGGGAAAGGCAGTCCATACAGCCTACCTTGACCTTGCAAAAGCTTTCGACACAATACCCCACTCGGGTATTATAGAGAAACTTACCAGCTTAAATGTAAACCCATATGTCACAAGATGGGTTGCAAACTGGCTAAAGGACAGAACCCACAGGGTTAGAGTTGCTGGTGCCATGTCAGACTCCAAGCCGGTCACAAGTGGTGTACCACAGGGCTCAGTCCTTGGCCCCCTGTTGTTCGGCATCTACTTCTCAGAAGTACAGGCAAACATAGGAGGACTATGGCTGACAAAGTTTGCAGATGACTGCAAACTGGGCGCCATAGTGGAAAGTACATTGGACACAGATATCCTTCAGAGGGGTCTCACGGAAACTGATAACTGGTGCCAGAGCCATGGCCTGAAGTTAAATGCCAAAAAATGTATAGTCATATCCTTCGGGAAAAACAAGGTAACCCCAAGCTACCATATAGGTGGCAATCCATTAAGCACAGAAGAGGTTATCAGGGACCTGGGGACCCAGGTTGACAATGGCCTTTCTTTTGACACTCACATTGCTAAAGTGGTTAGAAAGACCTTCTACATTGCCCACCTGATCATGAAGGGATTCATATCCAGATCAAGTGAGGTCATTGTTCCCCTGTACTCTTCACTTATCAGACCAATGATCAAGTACAATGCCCCATTCAGGATGTATCTCACCTGACACCTGCAGCAATTGGAGAGACCCCAAAAGTTCCTCACCAAAAGGATAAAGGGACTCCAAAATCTGTCATATGCTGCCAGACTGAAGAAACTCCAGCTCTATTCAGTTGCATACCGCCTGCTCAGAGGTGACCTGTGCCTGACATACAAGGCCATGTCCAACCCGGAATTAATGGACATGCTCCACCTCAAAAAATCCAAATCTACCAGATCCACTAGAGCAAGCGACTTAAACCTTAGCACGGATATAAATAGGACATGCTGGAGGGATAGATTTGTCACCCAGAGACTCCCTATGCTGTGGAATAAAATCCCGGTCCATGTGAGGCAGAGCACCTCACTGGCTCTGTTCAAGAGAAATCTTGACCGGTGGATGGGAGATCGTAGGTTTACCCCGGGAATCATCTCTGTGTCACTGCTGGACAGAGGCACAACAAACTAATGGGCACAGTATTTTTTAACATAAGGGGTGGCGTAAGCCACAAAACTTTGGGCTAGGCTTATAAATGCCTTAGGGCAGATAGCCTAGTATAAACCTATGAACCTATGAACCTATGAGTCCTGAAATACAGAGACTAAAGGGACAAAAAAACAGACTTGCATATATCAAGTCCGAGATGGCCATTTCTCAGAACATTTCTTTTTCTGCAAAGTATAGCAATATTGGAGTTGGCATATATAATTTCAGGCAGTATGGGGGACCTTTCCCACCTGCAAAAAATAAAGAAAAGAAAAAACTTAAAGGAGAAAAAAAGAGGTTTGAAATTCACTCTTTCTCCTACATTTCTGGTCTTTTTTCTGGTGTGTCGGCGCTTGAATTCTGAGTGCTGACATTTCAATAGGGAGCCTGAAATTTCACTTTGATTCTCTGCTCACTACATAATGTAGCCATTGAACATTTCAGGTAATACAGACCAAAGACTTACTAACACTGACATTCTTCGTTAAATGCCAGCATATATCACATTACTGCAACACTGAAGTGCTTAACCAGTGATATGAACATACCATTTTTTCCTACCTTCCTCTGAACTACCTCTTTCTTATCTGTTCAGCTTAGTATGATTTACAGGTATCATAGGATGAAGCTGTCAATCTACAGGTCGGTCTTTGCCTCCATCCTAATCTATGGTCTTGAGGTTTGGGTAGTAACTGACAGGATGGGATTATAGATAGCAGCAGAACTGAGATTCTTTCATGGGATATTTGGAATCACTCTCTATGACACAGTAAGGAAGTTAGCAATTACAGAGCATTGTTGAATATAGTCACTACTTCTCCATGTTAAGAGGAATCAGATAAGGTGGTCAGGACACCTTGTGATGATCCAAACATGCAACAACACAAAATATCCAAAAAATACACTCAGGAGGCAGTCACTGGAAAGAAACTCTAACTTTTAATGGTGTTTCTGGTACCTCGGCAAACAGCCTTCAAGGAATAACATAAGCCACCAGCCATTTCCATTTTATGTCAAACTGACAGAAGCACTCAAATTACTTCTCTAATGGGTTCTTTATTTTTAACTGTTCACAGAACTCAGAAAGGAGTCAGAGATTTCACTGTGGTGTCACTGGCATAGCAGCTGCCTCTGCACCTGAATGAGTTCAGACCTCACTTGCATATAAATTATTTGCAAATTAAGCAGTCCACTGAGATGCAGGGTTAACGTATACATATGTGAACATTCATTTTAAGGGAAACTTGCACTCATTGTAATGACCCTGAATGGCAGTAAATAAGTGACCTATAAGGCATCCAGCCTGTTCTGTTTTAAGAATAAGGATGATGTGCAGAGATGTAGTAACTACAGAGGGATTAAATTGATCAGTCACAGCATGAAGTTATGGGAAAGAGTAGTGGAAGCTAGATTAAGAAGGGAGGTGATTATTAGTGATCAGCAGTATGGTTTCATGCCAGGAAAGAGCAATACAGATGCGATGTTTGCTCTGAGAGTGTTGATGGAGAAGTACAGAGAAGGTCAGAAGGAGTTGCATTGTGTCTTTGTGGACTTAGAGAAAGCATATGACAGGGTGCCTAGAGAGGAGTTGTGGTATTGTATGAGGAAGTTGGGAGTGTCAGAAAAGTATGTAGTGTCAGAAAAGTATGTAAGAGTGGTACAGGATATGTACTAGGGTAGTGTGACAGCGGTGAGGTCTGCGGTGGGAGTGATGGATGCATTTAAGGTGGAGGTGGGATTACATCAAGGATCAGCTGTGAGCCCTTTCTTATTTGCAATGGTGATGGACAGGTTGACAGACGAGATCAGACAGGAGTCCCCGTGGACTATGATGTTTGCAGATGACATTGTGATCTGCAGTGAGAGTAGTGAACAGGTAGAGGAGACCCTGGAGAGGTGGAGATATGCTCTAGAGAGAAGAGGAATGAAGGTCAGCAGGACTAAGACAGAATATATGTGTGTGAATGAGAGGGAGAATAGAAGAATGGTGAAGATGCAGGGAGTAGAGGTGGCAAAGGTGGATGAGTTTAAATACTTGGGATCAACAGTTCAGAGTAATGGTGAGTGTGGAAGAGAGGTGAAGAAGACAGGATGGAGTGGGTGGAGAAAAATGTCAGGAGTGATTTGTGACAGACGAGTACCAGTAAGAGTGAAAGGGAAGGTCTTTAAGAGGGTAGTGAGACCAGCTATGTTATATGGGTTGAGACAGTGGCATTGACAAAAAGGCAGGAGTCAGAGCTTGACATGGCAGAGTTAAAGATGTTAATATTTGCAATGGGTGTGACGAGGGTGGACAGGATTAGGAATAATTATATTAGAGGGTTAGCCAGGTTAGAAGGTTTGGAGACAAAGCCAGAGAGGCAAGATTATGTTGGTTTGGACATGTGCTGAGGAGGGATGCAGAGTATATTGGGAAAAAGATGCTAAAGATGCAGCTGCCAGGTAACAGGAAAACAGGAAGGTCTAAGATAAGGTTTATGGATCTGGTGAAAGAGGACATGCAAGTGGTTGGTGTGACAGAGTACGATGCAGAGGACAGGAAGAAATGGAAACAGATGATCTGCTGTGGCGACCCCTAACGGGAACAGCCAAAAGAAGAAGAAGAAGAATCATCAAGAGAAAATGCTCTCACGCACTTGCACACACAAAACAAGAATATATTTGGTTTCTAACTAAACATAAAATGGAACAAAGATGTGACTGAAAGAAACTTGAGATTACCGTAGTGCCCATATGTCAGCAGGTAAAGGAACTAACCACTGCAGTGTCATAGTTTAAGTCACCAACTCAGACACGTAAGAGATTTCCCTATTTCTTCCTTGTAACATAAGACTCTGTTATGTAAATGTAAGCATATTCTAGCAGGGTTTATTTATTTCCTGATATATAAAAGCTAAAAATATTTATAAATAACTTGCTTCTTTAGAATGCTTTAAATCCATCTTTGGTTCTTCAGAATAATCTTAACTCCATCCTCTGTTGTTCTGTAGTGCAAGTCTTTCTGTTATTCCTCTTTTTTTTCTTTCTCCATCATTGCTTTGTTAAAAATAAACAATCATAAAATATTTTATACAGCTTTTACTGAGTCAGTTGATCGGACCCTAAACTTTTTTTAAATACGTTTATTGAATTATCACTTGTAATGTAGGCAAACTTGCAATTATATAAAAGTAATCAAACTATATTAACAAGTTCACCTTTTTAAACATTGTGCATCACATATACTGTTATATATCAAGTCGTCTAAACAACATTACATACATTTTTCAGTTTCTGCCTTCTCTTAAACCACATTACTCCTTCAAAATATTTTTCTGCATGTATTGTTCCCATAATTTCCATTTTTTCTATGTAATTTACTCGTACCTTTTTCTAAAGATCCTGTTTCGTGTTCTTTTATCTCTGTTACAAACTTCACTACATCAGCTATAACTGGTATTGATTTTGATTTTCAAGTAATTGTATTTTTGGCAGCCACCAGAATTAAACTTAAACAATGTTTGTTATGTTTGGGCAATTCAGATCCTGTGTTCCAGCTCAAAGAAATAATTTCCTTAGTTACGCTCATTTCCTCATCCAGTATTCCTGACAGAGTCCTCTGTAGAGAATTTTTAAAGTCTGCCAGCTCATTACATTCTGAGAACATATGCTCTCAGGTACTTCTTTCTTCCCCATTATACCTTCAAGGTTTGCCATCTACCTGAGGAAATTTTCTTTGCAGTCTGCTTCAGGTATAAAGGTATCTCTACAAACACATACAAAAATCCTAAATCTTCTAGATTTAATTGCATATTTGGCAGACATACATATGTTTTCCTGTTGTTTCCTTGTGAACTGCATATCTAATCTCTCTTTCCAATCTTTTCTGATCTTTCTTGATTTATTTCTAATAGTTATTGTGCAATATTTTATATGTCCTACTAATTATCCCTTTTCAACAGCAGCTTCTGTTAAAGATTCAGTTAAAAACTCAACCAATGTATGTCTTTCATTCAAGATTCCCCTATACCTTTCAATTTATCTATACTCTGATATCAGTCCCTGATAGTGAAGGCAATTGCTAGCCTGCAATCCAAACATCTTCTTGGTCTTGTCACATTCTATTACCTTTCCCTTTCTAATTATTTGTTCCTGATACCTTGGTTCCTTTGCCAGATTTCCCAGTAAATTCCAGCCCCCCCCCCCCTTGCCTATTCTCTGTACCTGTAATTGCAGCCAGCCCTATTGGTAGAATTTCCTTTCTCCATTTCAGTATTGGCTTTGTTCTTAGTATACTTTCTGCTATTTCCTGAATATAATTTCTATATAAGTGTTGTTATTCTCCTTAAGGATATTTGTCCAAAAACCCATTATTTCCTTATTTCTTAAATTACCCTCCTGCTTCATCATAATCTCTTTCTGCTTTGAATAGTAACTTTCTGCTTGTGTTATGTAAAAGAGCCTTAACTGTGTAGCGCTAAACTATCCCTTCAAGTCAGGTAATCCTAATATTGGAAGGATAAACTTATCCCAGTTAATTCTTGCCCTCTTCCCCTCTCAAATAAAATACTTCAACTCTTTATTAATTGGTATCCACAACTTCTCCTCTAGTTGATAAAAAATGCCTGTGTATAAAATTAAAGGAACCAAAATTATTTGTATTACCTGTATCTCGCTATCCATATCCATAGGCACGAGCTTATAGTTTCTCAGTTTTTGTATTATCTTTTGTTTAGTCGTTTCCCACATATGCTTAGCTGCCATAACAGAATCCTGGTATTCCATACTCCTAATTACTTCATTCTGTCATGTCTGCATAAATGTGGGTATTGCTGAACCAGTTCATGTGTGGGTACATAGTTTATATCTATAGCCTTTGTTTTATCTTCATTTAGTTTATATCCTCCCCCATAAAAACTTGATGGTATTGTGAAATTGTAATAACTTCTGCTGACTTATTTCTGTATTACCTTGTATTAATTTTGGTGTGATTGTTGCTTGTATTGTTTCTGTATGTATGTACATGGAGCTTTTCTCCCCAGGCCTCCATTGAAAAAGGGTTCATACTGGCCCAATGGACTTTCCCAGTTAACAAACTGCAAATAAATAAACAAATAAATAAAATAAAAAACAGGACAGCCCTACTTGGTTTCTCACTTCAGATACAACTTATCAGAGAGGAACCCTCCCACTTTGAATTTGCCTCTTATCCTTCCTATATCCTTCTAATTAACCTTATTATTGCATCAGAAAATGCAAATGCTTCCATTGCCCAGCCCATAAAATCCCAGCTTACTCTGTCAAATACTCTCTGCCTCAAGACCCAAAAATAGCAGAGGTATTTTCTTATATTCTGTTCCCTCTGGATCCTCATTGCTCTGTTAATGTCGCCAGATGTTTGCCTTTAGTCCACAAAACCACATTGGTCCATGTCTAGCAATTTTTGCTTTACTTTTGCTATTGTTTTAGTCATTACAGACATAGACACTTTATAATCATGGTTGGGTATTACAGCCACCACAGCTTTTTTCCAGGATATTGGTACCTGCCCTCCCTTTAAAATACTGTTAAAATCTTCCAGATCTTTATTACTTTCTTCCCTCCTAGCTTCCAATCTTCCACCAGAATGCCATCTATTCCTGGAGATTTTCTTGCAGATTGGTTATGCATTACCATTTTTATCTCCTCTCCTGTCTTAATGGTTAATTGTTGAGCCTAATCTACCTCTAACTTTGGCATATTTAAGTATTCCATAAGTACTTCCATTTGTGCTTTTTTTCTTGGTTTATCTAGTTCTCTGCTTTATACAAATTTTCATAAAATTGCTGAAATATCTGTAATCCCTCTATAGGATCTCTCGTTGTTTTTCTTGTTACAGGCTCGCCAAGTCTGGTAACAACACTTTCTACCTTCTGTTGCATAAGTCATTGTGCCAAAGGTTTTTCTGCTCTGGAATTATTATCAAAAAGTAGTTGCTTAACAAGAATCTTAGTAAACTCATGCATATTATCTGGGTACACCCTTATTTTCTCTTTAACACTCTACAATTGCACCTTTTCTTATGTTGTGAGATTCCCCTTATTTTGTAATAATTTAACCTTTGTCAGCCCCTCTAAATAATTATTTTTACTTCTTAACCAGATCTCCTTTTCTTTTATTTCTACCCTATTTTTAAACTCCACTTTCATTTTATTCAACTTACTAGCTATAACTACTAGAGTACTTTCCATCTTCCCTTATACTTCCAGATAATTTCCACTACCTATTCCTTAAATTCCTATCTTTTCCACAGGTAGGTGGCGAAGCACCAGTGTCTCATCTCTACTTCATTATCCTGTATTTTAATCTTGGTGATTATTGTAGCATGATGTGAAATAGTTATTGGATGTGTGTCAGAGTTCTCAATTAAATGCCCATGTTCCTGTAAAATATAATTTGTCTAATCTAGCCCAGTTATTGTACCTTGGTGAATTGTTTGTGTCTTTTGGCTTTTCCCGGTTAGGGGTCGCCACAGCAGAACTCCGATCCGCTAATGATTGGTAGTTGATTTTTACGTGCTGAGTTACCAGCCCTGATGCACAACCTTCAACGAAGGTATGCCCATTCACGCATATCTCCACGCAGAAGACGCTCTAGCTGAGAATCAAACCGGACAGCGTCTTACTGTGAAGTGACAATGCTACTGCAGCACCATCACCGTGTACCTTGGTGAATAATGTGTAAATTCTCTCCATATTCCTACTACTGAATTCACGTCTTTCATACCAAATATTTTCATATTTTTTTCAGAAATATATCCTCATTTGTTATATTTTCCCTTCTAGGACTCCTTGGGCCAATAGCCTAGTACTTACCTATGAACCTATTAGGAAATACACCCCGGAGATCACTTCTGTGGCTCTGCTCAACAGGGGCACAGGAAAATAACTTTCTTGGGTGGCATAAGCCAGGCAAACTTGTTGGCTAGGCTTACTTAGGCCCTTGGGCCAATAGCCTAGTACCTACCTATGAACCTATAAACCTAGCTACATCCTCATTGTTACAAATGATGACATATGAATTATTTTGTGATTGACTATAAAGTGTAATTGGAGGGAGCTTTTCTACTCGGATCTCCAGTGAGAATGGGCCTTTGGCTCAGCTGGACTAATCTGGTTAACAAATGACAATAAATAAATAAATAAAATAAAATTCCTGTCCCCACCTGCTGGAAGCAGATTATTTCTTCCAAATTTTTTTAAACTCCATAATAGCAGTTTTAGATGGAATATGAATACGCCAACATGATCTTCATCCCTTGACAGATGCCCTTTACTATCACAAACATGCCATTATTAGATGATTTTTCCTCTTCTCTCACTATTAGTGCTCCTCTAGTAATTAATATAAGTACTCCTCTTTTCCTTTATCACTGATATTCTGCAGAATATCCATCCTGAAATCCTTTCTTTATCAAATTCACATGTTCTTTTCTTTCCAAACGTGGCTCCTGTAGCATTGTTATTTGCACTCCAAATTTCTTAAAATAATTAAGTATTCTTTCATTTTTATCTATACCTGTGAGACCATTAACATTCAAAGATAACACGGAAAGTGTTTCCATTATAATAAGTCATTATTCCCACCTATTATATATGGCAGGTTTTAAAATGTCTGTCTCTAGCTATTGGGATACATGTACCCATCAATGTTTGGCAGGTTAATCCTTTATACATTTTTTCTTGTCATCAACATTGGAAACTATGCCACATTTTACAAGACTTTAAAAAACCCTCAAACAGAAAACCAAAACACACCCCAAGAATACCCTCATAACCTGTCAGTTTAATACAAACACACATAACTATCTTTAAATAATAAAGTTTAACTCTCCTTATAGGAGCATTTCTGCCAAATAGACTGCTGCTAATACAGGCTCTCATTAACCTGAAATTTAAATTATTCATACTAAGATGTAGGTTTTTGCCTGTGCTTGTACTAACACTAATTGGTGTATGCTCTTTTTTATCTTTATTCTCCACCAGATCTGAAAACAGTATGTTAACTTTTAGGCTTTTGTTCTGTCTTTTATAGCTTTATTATCAGCTTGTCTCCATAAGAGAAAAAAGAAGAACATAGTCCTCTCCTGCAGCCTTAAAGACAAGCTGAAACATTTATTGCTAAAGGAAAACTTTTCATTAGATTCAGTGTTCTCATATTTACTTGTTTCACCTGGGCAGCACAGTGGTGCAGCGGTTAGAGTTGTCACCTCACAGCAAGAGGCTGTCCAGTTCGATTCTCAGTTAGGATGCCCTCTGTGCAGAGTCTGCATATCCTCCATGTGTTTCCTCCAGGTGCTGCAGTTTCCTCCCACATTCCAAAGACATGCATCTGGAGCATTTCTCCCCAGGCCTCTGCTGAAAATGGGCTCTTTCCCAATCGGACTTTCCCAGTAAACAATTGTTAAATATATAAATGTTATTAGATTAAGCCAAGGGTCTTAATCCAGTAATTCACCTATGCAAAAGTAAGAGAAAACATATCAGTTCTACTTATATTATGATCTGTCTACTTTTACACCCCATCCCCCACCTTAACAACCCAATATTAAAGGCTATTAACTAAGCATGGTTTTGTTTAGCTTTTCTTCTCTTTTTATACTGTAATGCCTACATTTCTTAATACCAAAAAAAGAATAGAAGAGAAGAGGAAGAAGGGAATCAAGGCATCCGTTTACTTCAGTAACTTTATCACATATAAGGACAACTATAATACTTTACTATAAAATATGCAGTTTATATTGTAAAATGTTTCATAGAAATACTGTTAAGAACAGAAATTGTTTTACTTACAGTTGCCTTTTTTCTTCGTCTTCCCCTCCAGAGTCCTTTCAAACATTAATGACATGAAGTTAGGCAAATGCTTTTCAGTTCCTCGTAAGTTTAACAACATCAGCAAAAGTCCACTCTTTCTAACTATTCTTAAACAGACATATATCACAAATGCAATTAATGCTTTGTAGTCTCACATTTCTTCACTAATTTTCATGTGGCTGGTCTTCTTCCTGTTCATTTCCATCTCCCAACTCTAGAGTCTGGTTCAATTCCAAGGTACTCCAGATTCTTCTGGTCAACACCTGTGCTTTTCTAAGTCTCTCAAGCATTTTCCTTTGGAACAGTTGAAAAGGTTTTACTGACAAAGTTACTCTGTGTGGTTCATTATCAAGAGTGAGAATCAGTGTCCCCTTCTGTTTATGGCTCACCTTTTGTTGAATAAACTTTTGCATTTACTCCTTAGCCTGTTCTGCATCAAAAAATGACTTTGATCCTTCAGGGAAAAATTATTCTGAAGATAGCTGGCTACAGCAGCTTGACTCTCACACCTGCCTTTCAACATTCCCTGATTATTGGAATAAATGTGTTTCTCTTCTCCCTGCTGTACAGTGAATAGTCATTTTCCAGAAGTACTCTACCTCCTCCAAATTAAAACATCTTTCACTTATCATGTATGACATAAGCAATCTTACGTGTCTATAAATGAAAATAAACCATAGCAACACAATCTCAGTTGCAAACATTATACATACAAACCAGCCAACACAACTGTAACTGCAAACATTATAGATCACTTATAATATATCCTGTCATTGTCAGTCAGCCATTACATAGCTCATTCAAATCCTGCCTTCTTTTAAACCTCATTCCTCCTATCCATGTATCGATCCCACATTTCCCATTTTTCCTATGTAATTTGCTGGGTTCATATTAAAACACCAAATGCTGAAAACAGTGAACAGTGTTTTGACACATATTCAATGAATGCTGAAAATGTCGAAACCACAGAACAGCGATTTCTTTCCTAGGGAAAGAAATCGCTGTTCCAACCTCAAAAAAAAAAAAAAACATTAAACACTTCCAAACACATACCCTAACCCTAATTATACCCCCCCAAAACCAGTAAACAACTAAATGCACATAACCCAACCATACATCTAACGAACAAAGAAACAGTAAACATTTTAAAACATATGCACCTACCTTAACCCGCACCCTAACCCTAAGGTCAGTAACTCTTGCACATTTACATAAACAGTTCCAAACACATACACACTTACTTTAAGCCTAATCCTACCCCCCAAAACAAAAGTAAACAGCTAAAAACACATACACACGTAACTCAACCATACATCTAATGCAAAATAAAAAAACAGTAAACACTTTCATACATATGCACTTATCTTAACCCGCACCCTAACCCTAAGGTCAGTAACCATTGCACAATCACGCTCAGGAGCTATACCGGACAAGGGACCACACTACACTTCAGAAAAGGCAAAGTAACGAAGTGGTCAAGTGACTTCTTTCCCAGGGAAAGAATTTGCTGAACAGCCGCTTTGCTGGTCTGCCTGTTCGCCCTACTTGTGTCGACAAAAACGCATTCGATAAAATGCGTTTTCTTCGTACTAATATGAACCCAATTTGCTCCTACCATTTTCTAAAGATCCCAGTTCCAGTTGTTTTATCTCTGTTGCTATCTTTGCTACTTCCAGTAAAGTTGATTTAGACTTTGATTTCCATTTTCTAGTAATGGCTTTTTCAGTAGCCATCATAATTAGACTCAGCAAGGCCTTACTATATCTAGGCAATTCTGATTCTGTATCATAACTTAAAAAAATAATTTCCAAAGTTACTCCAATTTGCTCACCCAGCATCCCCGACAGAGCAGTCTGCAGGGAATCTTTAAAGTCTGACAACTCATTACACTCCCAGAAAAATATGGTCTCAGTTAACTCTTTCTTCTCCATCACACCTCCAACATTTGCTCTCTACCCGAGGAAAAATTATTTGGAGTCTACTTGGGGTATAAAAATTCCTATGAAAACACTTCCAAGCAAAGATCCTAAATCTTCTAGATTTTGTTGCATATTTGAGAGGCATACATAGATCCCTCATTGTTTCTTTGTGAATTGCTTCTCCAATTTGTGTTCCCAACCCTTTCTAACCTTCTCTGATTGATTCTTATAGTTATCATGCAATATTTTATATGCTCTACTAATTATTTATTTCTTAATGGCAACTTCTGTTCTAGATTCTACTAAAACTCTACCAGTGCAGTTTTTTCATTTAGAACCCCCCCCCCCCATTTCTTTCCCTTTGCCTATACTCTGATATCAATCCTTGATAGGAAAGGCAATCTCTAGCTTGCAGTCCAAATAAGGTCTTGGTGTCTTCCCATTCTATGACCTTTCACTCTCTAGTTATTTGCTCCCAGTACCTTGGTTCCTTTGCCAGTTTTCTCCAATATATTCTAGCCACCAATTGCTTATTATCTGTTTCCCTAAATGCAGTCATCCCAACTGGTAGAATCTCCTTTCTCCATTCCCTTGTTGACTTAGTTCTTTGAATACTTTCTGCTACTTTATGAATGTAATATTCTGCATCAAAACTACAGTCTCTCTCTGTTTCTTGAGCTTCCCCCATGTTTCATCATCATATCTTTCCACTTTGAATTATAGTTTTCTGCTTGTGCTATGTATAGGAGCCTTAACTGTGTTGCTCTGAAATATCCCTTCAACTCTGGTAATCCCAATTTGCTCTATTGTATTGGAAGAAATAGCTTATCCCAGTTAACTCTTGCTGTCTTCCCCTCCCAGATAAAATCATTTAGCTCTTTATTAATTGTTATCCACAACTTCTCCTCTGGTTGATAAAAATATGCTTTACATGTGTATAAAACTAAAGGGACAAAACATTTTAACTGCTTGTATCTTACTATCAATATCCCTATAACAGAGCTTCCATTTTCTCAGTTTTTGTATTATCTTTTGTTTAGTCTCTTCCCACATATCCTTAGCTGCCACACCTGTATCATTTTTAATCCATACTCCTAAATACTTAATTTTATCAAGTCCCCATAAATATGGATATTGCTGAACCAATTCTTATATGGGTACATAATTTACCTCTACTGTTTTTGTTTTAGCTACATTAATTTTGTAACCCAAAAAGGTTTGAAACTGTCTCAGTATGTTCCAAAGTACTATGATGTCTCTTTCTGGTTAGGTCAGGTATAAAATAATGTCTCTTGCAAATAGAGACAGCTTTTCTTGTCTACCATATCAATTATAGTCTTGAATATCTGAGTCCCTTATTTTTTTGACAATGGTTCTAAATATAATGCAAATAACAAAGGGGAGAGAGGACACCCCTGCCTGGTTCCTAAGCTCAAGCAGAGATTATCAGAGATGACCCCACCCACTATAATTTTTGCCTCCGGTACCTCATGTATCCTCCTGATCATTTTATCAGGGAATGCAAATGCTTCCATTGCATTGTTCATAAACTCCTAGCTTACTCTGTCAAATGCTTTCTTTGCATCAAAATCACCAACAACAGTGGCATTTGCTTACATTTTGCTTCCCTCTGGATCATCACTGTCTGTTAATATTGCCAAATGTTTGCCTCCCCTCCACAAAACCACATTGATCCATATCTATCAATTTTGGCATCACTTTTGCCATTCTTTTAGCCATTATTGACAGAAACACTTTACAATCATGATTTAATATTGAAATGGGTCTGGATGAAACTAGATTTCAATGGTTTGAGTCTAAGTCCCTTGAAACAGGGGTATATTATAAATCTCCACCTGCTGGCTCGGTAGAATGCAGTTAGATTAGCAGTGCTATTATATCACCTAAATCAATGTGGACAAGTTGAGCGAGACACATCTGTCTTGGCTAGTGTGAAGCTATAGCAATAAGCTTTCTTCTCTTTTTATTTTTACCAGGACTTCTGGAATGAGTGTGATAGGGAAAGCATGCAGAAGACCCAGACTAACCCAATGCCACAGCATCAATTTCAAAGTTTAAGGGATTTTTCCTCATGCGGAGACCGTTAATAGCTCAAGTAAAGCAGGAGAAAAATCAGTGGTCTGGGTGCCAAGCCATTCAGTTTTCATGCCAACTAAAAGAGGGAGGATAGAGCCCTGAAAGAGGTCAAAGCTAGGTAAATAGAAATCAATGTTCTAACCCTAGCAACAAAAATCATACAAAATTAAGAGGGAAAGATGAAGGGAGAAAGTGTCTACTGCAACAGTGATCTGGCTGAATATTTACTGTTATGGTAAGTCTACCTACAAAACTGTACTATGTTCATGTCTCTCATAATTGTTGCTGTGTCTATTAATTACTAGCATGCAATTTGTTATATATTACTTTCTGTTTTTTTATACCTACACCTTGCTGCCTCTTTGTTGCACTTTCTTCTTCATCTTTGTGAATTATTTCACCCAAGCAATACCTGCAAATGGTAATTCTGATCAGTGTACTACCCTGGTAAACAAATGTAAAATAAAATGAAAAAAACGTTCGTCATTAGATCAACTATTGCAGAAGCCTTTGATACATGGGAAGAATAACATAGTTATAAAGTTTGGGGGGTAGAAAGAATGGGAGTCCAAGAGCCCCTGGAGAATACTCCTAGTAAAGTCTGCTCTAGACCTGGAAAAGGAGACTAGATTGTACTGCTTTGTAAAATAATGCACAGCAGACAAACTTGCTTCGTCTAGAATACTTCTACAATCTACAGCTTTCCAAAAAGCTACTGAAGAAGCCAAGGCCCCAGTAGAATGTGCCTTGAGGCTGTCTGGAATTGACTTGTTACGGTGGGAATCACAAAAGGAAATAGCATGGGACAACCACTTGGACATTGTCTGCCTTGACACTTGTCCTTTTTTCTTACCTTCATAAGAAATGAATAACTGATCAGAATTTCTGAAGGTTTTAGTTCTGTCTGGATTGTATTGGAGATGTCTGTGGATTTCAAGAGTATTAAGAATCCTTTCTCCCTCATTTTTAGGTCCTGAAGTGAAGACAGGAAGATGGATAACTTGGCTGAAAGTAAATTCATATACAGCTGTAGCATAAATGAAGGATTCAGTCTCAAAAAAGCCCCATCCTTCTGGAAAATGAAATAAGAATGACACACCATAAGAATCTGCAGCTGAAGCACTTTTCTTGCAGAAGTCAGAGCAATCAGTGGCACTGTTCTCCTTGTTAAGAACCTCATGTGAAAATGATGAGCTGGTTCAAATGGAGCAAAAGTATTTTTTTTTCCAAAAGAAAATTAAAATCCCAAGGAGGAGTCATTTGCTTTCTTGGTGGATGAGTATATAGAACCCCTTTCAAACCTGGTAGAGAAGGCCTTGACCCTACCTGGAATAGTTTTGTTATGGTGAGCATAACAAGAAATAGTAGTCTTAAACATCCATTAGGAAATAGTCTGTCTTGACACTGGTTGTCCTTTCTTCTTACCTTCCCAAGAAATGAATAATTGATCCGATGATCTGAAAGATTTAGTTCTGTCAAGATACTACCTGAGTTGTCTGTGGACATCCAAGGTATGGAATATCCTTTCTCCCTTATTTTTGGGTTCAGGAAAGAAAATGGGGAGATGGATAATTTGGCTTAAAGTAAACTCAAGATGCCTATTTAGGCATAAAAGAAGGATTAGTTCTCAAAGAAACTGTCCCTGTGGAAAATGTGGTAGGGTTGACTCACCATAAAAGCTTGCAATTTAGATACTCTTCTTGCAGATGTCAGAGCATTAGTAAAACTTTTTTTTTCATGTTAAGAACCTCACATCAACTAGGTTAGCTAGTTCAAATGGAGCAAGTGTTAGTTTCTATCTATAACACAAAACTAATATCCAAGGAGGGGGCACTAGTTTTCTTGGAGCCATCTTATGCAAAACCTCTTTCAAAAACATTCTGATACGAGACTACACTGAAACAGAAGGATCCATAGGCAGACATGCTGAATGGCCAATAAATAAGCCTTGATAGTAGAGTAAGAAAGGCCATAGGATAGTAACTCACACAAACATTATAAAAACAGAGAACAACTAGCCCCAAATGGGTGCTGGTTATGTTGTTGGTACAAACTAGAAAATCTTTTCCATTTGCTAATATATGATTTTCTAGTAGCAGGTTTTCTTGCCTCTATTAGTACTTGATGCACGTCCTCAGTAAAGAGGTGCCTAAAAGGAATTAAGACCTTATCATCCAGTCAATCAATTGAAGTTGATTGGGGTCAGGGTGCATTGAACACCCTTGTATTTTGTGAGTAGATCTAGTCTTTGAGGAAGCTTGTGGTAATTGCCCCTGGCCATTTCCAAATAAAGGGAGAACCATGGTTGCTTGGGCCAGAAGGGAGTCACCACAATGATCATGGGGGATTCCTTCTGAATCTCCCGAAGTAACCTGGATATTAGTGGAAAGTGTGGAAAAGCATACAAGGACATTCCTGTCCAAGGAAAAGAAAAAGCATCTGTCTTGCATGCCTTCTTGCATGGAGTCTTGGAACAGAATCTTGCCAGCTGATTGTTCAGAGAGGAGACAAAAAGGTTTACTTGATGAACTCCCCGCAGATGGATCAAATCACTGAAGACCCCCAATCTAATTTCCATTCATTGGGGTCTATCCTTGTCCTGCTCAGCTTGTCTGGCACACACCTATGCTCTGAAATAATGTAGGCTGCCTGTAGAGTGAGATTATGCTGTGAAGTTATATCCCAGTCTAACATGGCTAGCTTGCAAAGGGGGTGTGACTGTGGTGTCACCTGTAACAACTTAAATAGGTCCTGGACACCAATAATGATTCAGAGAGTTGAGTTCCTTGATCAGGACAAGCATCATTTTTACATTTATGTGCTTGCATCTGTCCTTGGTCTCACATACCTTGCACTTTTATCCCTTTTGAAACTGCTCTCCAAGCAAAGTCTGAGGCATCTGTTGTGACTGGGACATGGAGGGAGAAGAATAGAACTGGATTTAGGGATATTTCTTGTCTCCACCAAGTGATTTCTCTTCTGAGGAACCTCAGCACTGGGATTTGAATAGACAAAGAGTGTTGGTGTTGGGACCAAATAGACTTCTACTGTTGTATATTTCTCATATGGTCTTGCCAGGGGTATTGTATAAATCTTAGAAGCCATGAGACCTAAAATCCTAAATAATTCCTTTGCAGTGACCAATGTCTGAGTGGAAAACCCTAAAAATAGATCTAGGGGTAGCTCTATTTTTTTCCTGTGGAAAAAAAGGCTCTTTGATCTGTGGTGTCTAGTTGACATCCCAGAAACTCAATCCTGTGAGAAGGAGTTAAGTAAGACTTTTAAATGTTCTCTTGAAATCCCAGCTTGTATAAGACAGAGATTTCGGACACTTTGAAAAAGACTTTGCAAAGATAAGCAGGTCATCTAAATATTGAGAAATATGGAAACCCTGTAGCCTGCAATGAGCTATAACTGGAGCTAAGCACTTTGAGAACACTTTTGGAGCAGTGGGTAGTCCAAAGGATAAGGCAGAGAACTGATGATGTAATCCAGACACACATAACCTTAAGAAACACCTGAAATCTGGATGAATAGAGATGTGATGATGGGCATATTTTAAATCTGCTGTTGCCAGGAAATTTGAATGAGGAAGAAAAGGTAACAGGTTGTGAAGTGACATCATTTTGAAACTGGGCACTATCACAAACAGGTTTAGAAAAGAAAGAACTGGTCTCCAAGCATTTTCTTTCTTCGGCACTAAAGCATCCTTGAATAAAACCCTGTACTGCCTGGGAAGGGGGAACTGGTTCTATCGCTCCTTGGGACAGTATGTCATGAAAGATTGGTGAAAATAAAAGAGTCTGATCTGTAGAATGAGGAATTACCCACTGGAAAGGAGGAATTTCCTCCCATTGCCATCTGTAACTTTGAACAATGATATTCAGAACTTGTTGGTCTGAAACTGTTTCCAAAGAGAACAGTGGGGATTCAGACTTTCCGGAAGACAAAAAAAGAATGTCAGGGTGGGAGGGGAGAACAAAGTCTCTTAAACTGTCCTTCTGAGGTATTGTACTGTCCTTGGTTTTGGGAGTTTCCATAATTCTTCTTGGAAACCCCCTTGTGATTTCTTCTTAAATGTCTGTTTACCTGCATTTTGCTGAGACTGTTTATTTTGTTTCTTTCCAAAACTGAATGAGGAGTTAGTCAATCGTTTGGAAAAATTGGAAGAGGACTGCTGAAAAATCTTAGAACTTCCATTATCAGCTACTTTTTGATCACCTTTTCAGCAGAGGTACCAAGATCTAAATCTCTATCAAAAGGAACATTTAAAATCTCATTTTTAATATCATCTGGGAGGTTCTGAGAACACAGCCTTGCAAACTTCCTCAAAACAGTACCAGTGTCCATAGTCATTGAAGAAGTATCAGCAGAGTCATACACACACTGTATACAATGAGTAGTGAACTGGACAATAAAATAAATTAATTAAAGCAGATTTTTCCACACAAGAAGAAACTGCAGACAGAACATCCCTCATACTTTAACAATTAGTCATGACTAGGTTGCCACCTTTCAAGCAGGCCAAAGTGGGGCCTGGGGGTGTGGCCAATATGACACCAGCCACACCCTCTACCATGATGTCACCACAGGAGTGGTGAAGGAGATACTGTTATAGGTACAACAGCTGGCTGGCTGCTGGACTGGCTAGCTGGCTGGCTGGCTGCTGGAGTGGCTAGCTAGCTGGTTGGCTGTGGAGTAGCTAGCTAGCTGGCTGGCTGGCTGCTGGAGTGGCTAGCTAGCTGGCTGCCTGGCTGCTGAAGTGGCTAGCTAGTTGGCTGGCTGGCTGCTGAAGTGGCAAGCTGGCTGGCTGGCTGTTGGAGTGACTAGCTAGGTGGCTGACTGGTTGGCTGCTAGAATGACTAGCTAGCTGGCTGGCTACTGGAGTGGCTAGCTAGCTGGCTGGCTGCTGGAGTGGCAAGCTGGCTGACTGGCTGGCTGCTGGAGTAGCTAGCTGCCTGGCTGGCTGCTGGAGTGGCTAGCTAGTTGGCTGGCTGGCTGCTGGAGTGGCTAGCTAGCTGGCTGGCTACTGGAATGGTTAGCTAGCTGCTGGAATGGCTAGCTGGCTGGCTTCTTGAGTGGCTAGATGCCTGGCTGCTGGAGTGTCTAGCTAGCTGGCTGGCTGGCTGCTTGAGTGGCTAGCTGGCTGGCTGACTGCTGCAATGGCTAGCTGGTTGGTGGGAGTAGCAGCTGGATGGATGAATGGCTGGACAGATGTTTTAATGGCTGGATTGCTGGCTGGATGAATGGATGGCTGGATTGCTGGCTGAATGACTGGCTGGATTGCTGGCTGGATGAATGGATGCCTGAATTGCTGCCTGCATGGCTGGCTGGATGACTGGCTGGACGAATGGCTGGCTGGATGAATGGCTGGATGGATGGATGGATGGATGGATGGATGGATGGATGGATGGATGGATGGCCCATTAGGAAAAAAAATCTCAGTCTTTTTTTTCATGGCTGTAGAAGTGTTAAAAACAAACCGCTTTACAGCCACGATCTTTGCAGGGCACTTCCTGCACCAGTCCCCACCCCCTTTATGATTGGCAGCCAATTGCTGCATGATTTAAAGAATCTGGACCTAATAGGGAATAGCTCTGCCTGCAGGTCCGGATTGGTGACATAACTGAAATGCCGTGGAAAAGCTGGAAGCAACTGCAGCTTTTCCATGGTGATTCAGTGTGATCAAAAAGTGGGACATTTCAAGTCTCACTACTTTGCACAGAGGGCAACGGTATGAGGCAGCTCAAACCGTGAGTGTCCCACTGATAACAGGATGGGTGGCAACCTTAGTCATGACAAACCTTAATGTATAAACCTTACAATTCAAAATTCTGAAAAATCAAAGTTGCAGAATCATACACTATTTCCCCATACTTATCAATAATCTTCCCCATACTTAGCAGAAAGAGTATGATTGGAATTAACTAAGTGCTTAACAGCAGAAGGAATAACTGAAGCTATAACTGATGGATCAAGTTTGGGAAGAGTGTATAAAATTTAAAAGATTGAGGAACTTTATATATCCTATCTGCCTTTTTTAGGAGCAGCTTGCTGACAGTCAGGAAAATTGTAGGCAGTGACACATACACCTTCCAAGGCAGACAAAACTGGAGGAATGGGTGTAGGTTCTGGAAATTCTTTCTGTAACAGCTCTTAGTAATTTCTGAACAACTGAGAAACCTAAGTGTTCTCCCATTGAAAACACTGGCACATTCTAGAAATAGTCTCAAAGAAAGAGACCTCCCCCTCCTGACAGAGAATCAGAAACTGTGCTCTCGTCTGAGTCTGAATCAGAAATCTGAGGAGAAAGCCCTGTATCTGTCCCTTTATTCTCCTGTCCAGATTCACAATCTTGAATCTCTTTAGGAAAGGAAGTATTCGTCTTTCTTTTACCAGAAACTACCTTTCAAGAAGGATCAATAGCCTGAATTTAACACTGAGCCAGACCCAGTAAACTACTGCTGTCTGAGGAAATTTGAGTAGGAGTAGACACATGCTTGGTTCTTTTTGACAGGAAAAGTGGGGCCAACAGTGTCATTAGTGGCAGCAGCAGGGCCCTTATGTATTGGTACACCATTCTGCCAAAACAGGAAAGCCTTCCCTGTTCCCCTCCTAGGACTGACAAGAGTGGCTCTACCTTGCCCACTGAAGGGACCCTAATAGCTGCAAAGGACATGGCTAACCCCTGATACATAGCATCTGTAAGTGCTACACCAGGGGGATCTGGAGTAAAAGATGAGCGGTCTAAGGTACAATTAATGGCCACAGCAGAGTCACCCACCTGCAGATGAGGCAAATTGTTAGCCTGCTGTGGTGGCAAAGGCTGTTTGCTTAACTTTTTATTTCTGTGGCTAGAAGAAGGACTGACCAAGGGACTGACAGTTTGTTCCGTGGTCAAGCCGAAAATGGTGCCATATTTCCCAGGCAAGCAACAAATTCCAGTAAAAATAAAAGAGTTTTTAAAAAGTCACATTTTTCTCCAGAAAAACACAGTAAAAACACTTTAAAACACTGTGCCAGCCCCCACAAAGTAAAATAAAAACAATTTCTCTAGGAAAAAATGGCTTTCAGTTACTTTAAACAACTTTTAAACGATAAGGAAAAAAAGAGCGATTCTGTTTAAAACTATAGTACAGTCATGTGATAGTCCATTAAAATACACATTTTAAAATAACTTTCCTGAAGAGGAAAGTATAACTAATAAGCAAAATTGTTAATTGGAAGTTTTTTTCTCTCAAAGGGATCTTATTTGCCCAGCAACTGTTGATCCTTGAAAGCCACAGAGGAGTGTAATCTTTGACACCAGTAAAGCTCTGAAAGGCTTGGGGCCAAAACTTGTCTTTTAGTCAGCTCCACTCAAGCTGTCAGACTGTTTGGGTGCATGGAAGGTATCCTGAAGCTTTGGAAACATGCAGGCTGTCATATCCTTGACTACTACAGCAGTGATCAGTATGATGAACATCAAGCACACTATAAGATTAACGGCATTGTGTGTGATTCTCACTAAGCACTAAGGTATTGAGACACAAAAGAGTGTTTTTGACATTGTTTCTGAATGTAAAGTGTATTTTTTTGGGTGTGCATTATATGATACAGAATCACGTTTGCGTATCTGTATAACTTTAAACTACAGAAAAAAGGAGCTTTAATGCTGGTTGTCACAATAGGCATGGTGGGGGAGCTTTTGCTTTTTAGACAGTGGCACTGGAGGCACAAAATGAGAATTAATGAAACACGCAAGTGATTTAACTGTCTAAACTACTGCCTACAACAAAGATTTGTACTCCGCTTGGAAGTTATCCTGCTGATTTGAAAAATAATAATTTTAATCTAAATCAGCATTTAACCAATTCATCATTCCTTTCACATCTAATGGGTAGAGAGGCATGCATTTATTGCAGGTGAGGTGGTGCAACAATATAAGGCTGTGAGTACTAAATGAGCATTCCACGCAACACCTTGTAGTTACTGGAGCACTTCCGTGTCAAGCTAAAAAATAGATCATAAATACAAAAATGGCGAGATTCATAGTCATATCTTTTATAACCAAGTTGCATATGTATTGCAGTACTGGCACATTCCTGTTTTTATAGTATCTTTCATTACTGGTAATGGTATAACTATGAAGATCTAGAATATATCCAGTAGATCAAAGTTGTGTGAGCTATCTGGTTTCCGTTAGGGTGGAAATATAATCCACCTTCATTTCAGTATTGCCTGGTTCACTTATTCAGGATGATAAGTGGGCCCTTTAGAAAAGAGTCCAGCATTCCAGGCAAGTTGCTGTCATCAGGAAAACCTAATTTTTGTGTTTAAAAATAATATCAGAGGTAGGTGATCTGTGACCTGTTAAATGCCATAGGCTAAAGATTTATTTTTTGTTAGATGTGTTTTGAATATCATGAATCCAATGCAAATAAATAAATTTTTCTTTACTATCTGGGAACTTTGAACATCAAAAATATGGAACTGTTTGCACTACATGAAGCATGCACACTACTTATTTATTTATTGTATCTCTCCAGATTTTAAACATTTCTTAAAAAATCTGTAACTAAAACATTTGTGTTTTACTTCAAATTTTTTTTGTATTTTTTGTAATAATAAATAAAACATTTTCAGGTTGTAGAACTTTTTGCTAAAATCAGTAGTAATAGTACAATTTTAACAAAACAAATGTCAAAGTTCAAAGTAAATCTGATTTAATGTAATGTGTCATATGAATGAATAACTACCATGAGAGAAAGGAAAGTTCCTGTCAAAAAATTGATTTTATACTGAAATTCCCCGAGACAGAGTACTTAAAAAGCTTTAAAGTCACGCTGTTACTGGTGGCATCAGATTAGTAGAGGATATCAAAGCATTTAATTTTCTAGCCATGACTGTTGAGACTTTCATTTGTGACAGTAACAAGAGCTTATCTTTTACTTTAGTGGCTCAATGAAGTTTCCTTTTAGTTCACCCAAACTGTGTTTTAGTTATTGTAATTTGCTCAGTGATTTAGTCACCTGAGGCTTATTGCACAGATCAAACTTTTTTATGAAGGACAAAGCAAAATTATGAGCAAAATCAGAGAAGGTCTGTGAAATCAGAGACAGTGACAAGTTTGCATTACTCCTCACTGAGGTAAATAGAAGTGACTTACCCCTGCTGCTGTTCAACAATTGCTAAACAGCATTCAATGATCAGGGTGGCTGTACCAGTGTTGCACAATGTATTGCTGCTATTTGGTGAAATAAGTACAAAACTATTATTGGTATGGCTTTTGTGTGTGTTCGTATAAAATATCACTTATTTTTATCTCTGCATACACGTAATATTGATAGGCGCACACATTATTCTTCTGGGTATCATGGAAAAATGTTCCTAACAAATAATTATATTTCCAAAGTAATACATAAAATATATCTCAGAACAGTCAGACACTGCAATCTTCAGAGTCTGGTGGCCCCCACTCCCCAGACTGTATAAACTGATACAGGGGGCTCCCATAATCATCCTTGACTGTGTGAGGGCCCCACAAAAGCTGTTGCTGGTTGGGGAAAAACAAAAAATGTATTCATTTTCTGATTATGCTCTTTAACCTGGACAGTGCTGACCCTGTTAGGATAAAGCTGATAACGGCCTCTGCTCCCTTTCTAAAACCAGTCCTGCTCAGATGTGTGTGTGGAGAAAGCTGCTGTAGGTTATTGGGTGGGGGGTTGTTTCTTTAATTCTCATTACAGTCTAACTATAGAGGTGTGCACATAAGGTCATTACAGCTTTTGCTTGGGCTGAGGACAGTGCGGTCACTGTTTCTTTTCTCACAGACCTCAGACGTGTACAAAGAAGGTTACTATAGCTTGTGTAGGGACAGTGTGTACTGTCTAGAAGCAACAAAGTTGAATACATTATTGTAATCATTATTCTTTTCACTTTCCTCACAATCACACTTCAGGCATGTAACATAGTTAGCTGCCTCTGACAGTTTGGGTTGAGGAGTGAGGAGGCATGCTATGTGTATGTATGTCAGTACTCACTTGAAACACATGACTGTGGCAGTTTGAACATCTGCTTTCATCCCAGTCTTAACACCAGAGAGATGCATAGGCAGTGACTATCTATTTTTTTTTTTTGGGGGGGACGGTGTTAGGGAGGCAGACCATGTTCCCAGACTGGATCTATATATCCAGACAACAAATGGGTTGTTAGTTTGTTGTGACCTACTCTTTTGTCATCTTTGAATATTAAGACTTGGGCACATCTTATGTTTTCCTTGAAAGAAAAAAGATTGAAATTCTTTTCTTACGTATGTTTTTTGTTTAGGACACCACTGGATTAAAAGGTTGGAAAAATGCTCTGAAATGCATCCTAGAACACCTATAACCCTATGGCTTTTTGGGCCCTAGCTTATCTGACTTGTTTCCTAAATGGTTATCACTGTGCCATCTTGATCAGGAAAAGATGCAAGGAAAACTTAAGCTGAACAGCATTACTGAATGTCTTTCCTTAATAATTTCTGTTCAAGCCATCATTGGATGAAAAGATTATGTAAAAAGAAAAAAAGAAAATAAAGCTAACATTTCACCTAAGTCCAGACCTATACATAGAGTTGCTAATATGTATCATTGTTGTAACTAAAATGCCAGTTACTGTGAACATCCCTCTGTTAGTTGGGTGAACATACTATGGTACATAAGTCTGTTATACTGTAAGAGCATTGTAACTACAGGTTAGTCTGTACATACTACTCCTAAAAGTTTGCAACATGAACCAAAAGGCTGCTTTGGAGGGGTGGCAGTGACTGGGTGATAATTTGACGGAAGTGCCTAGAGGGCCCCCAAACTTGACATTTGCTAGGGGCCCCCAAAATGCTAACACCAGCCCTGGTTCACTGCACTATTGGCTGGTGTTCCAGAACCCCTAACATCTGTTTCTGCGCACATGAAAGTTTAAGGAGTTACACTGCATTAGTCAAGCATGCCTGTGCACTGATTTGTGTTTAATACTAATTATATATCTATGTCTGTCTATATATGTATGTACACACACACACATATATACACAATCATAACATTGAACTGTTCGAGTCAATGAAGTTGGAAATCAGAATGATGTAAAGCAGTTTACTTCATTTGATCTTCAACCTGTGGGTTTCGGATCCACATTGGATCCGACACGGCCGCATTTTCCAGCTATGGATCCGAGCTCCAGACTCCTTCCCTTACCCATAATGTTCCCCTGTCTCCCTTCTCCCTTCATATCTCATTTGCCACCATAGTGGTTGCAAGCATGATTTCTGAGCTCCAGCTAGTGAGTCACGTAAGTGAACTAAACACAGTTTTTTTTTCTTTCTGACTTCTTCTGTTTCTTTCCTTACATCCTTTACTTTCACTCACGTCTGCATTGGATATAAAAAAAAACATTTCTTCTCCTTTTCTATCTGAAGAGTGTGTGTGTGTGTGTGTGTGTGTGTGTGTGTGTGTGTGTGTGTGTGTGTGTGTGTGTGTGTGTGTGTGTGTGTGTGTGTGTGTGTGTGTGTGTGTGTGTGTCTGTGTGTGTGTGTTTGTGTGTGTGTGTGTGTGTGTGTGTGTGTGTGTGTGTGTGTGTGTGTGTGTGTGTGTGTGTGTGTGTGTGTGTGTGTGTGTGTGTGTGTGTGTGTGTGTGTGTGTGTGTGTCTGTGTGCCTTTTGGGCCTGTGTTGGGTATGGCAGATGCCCCTAAGGTAGGGTTTAGGAAATGCACATAGTGTGGCCATAAGCTATCCCCGGTGGATGGCCATACTCTGTGCGTGGTTTGCCTCATTGCAGATCAGCTCAAGTCCCCCTGTCCTATTTGTGCTGGTTGTAACCCCAGGACACTTAAGGACAGGTGGGACAAACTGATACTGAAGGGATTACTCCCCTCTTCTGGGACTACCGTCCTTTCTGCTCCAGCAGTGATAGCAGTGGGTGCTGCTTCTACTTCCTCTTCCTCAGCCTCTGGGACTCAAACTCCGAGACAAGAGGACAAGACCAAGAAAGACTATCCTCACAAGCAGTCCCCTGACTGCTCGTCAGAGATGGGTACACCACCAAAAGTTAGGCCTGGATCTCCTCATTTACACTCCCCCAGGTTCTCCCCCAAGCCCGAGGAGACTTGTAGCTGGTCTCCAGTAAGGATTTCTCCCCACCGGCTCTCCTGACCAGTTTTAGTGGCATCCTCCCACTCCACCTGAAGTCTCAGCGAAGCAGAGATGGACAAGATGATGTGGATATTTATCCGCACCCAGATCCAAATGGAGGTCTTGCCAGTGCCCTTGCCCTCCAGAGGGGGCTCCTTGCAAACTAACTCCTTCTCTGATCCAACCAGCGGTTTTGGAATTCTTGGATCCAAGGACTCTAGGGGTCGGCGCCAATGGTACGATGTACCTTGATGCCAGCCATTGCCTTGAGCTTATTGGATCTGATGGGATTGGATCCTGGCTCTCGGAGCCATAGCCCTGGGGTCAGATCTGAGGGTACGCTGTCTGCTCTGAGCGCTTCGGAGTGGAGTGTCCCACTCTGCATCTCAGCTCCTGGAGGCTCGGCTCAGGCTCCCCTGTCAGGAACCAGTAAGGTAAATAAAGTATCTATGTATTCCCCAGTCTTGTGTAAGCTCAGTATATTTAGACTCATGGGGCTGAAGGGCATGAAGGGGGAGCCTCCCCTCCTGCAAAATCATTTTTTAAAAAAACATCGATTGGTTTATTTATTGTTATTTGATAACTGGGTAGGTGAGCTGGTCTCATGAACTTTTTCCTCCAAGGGGTAAGTTTGAGAGCAGGTCAGAGATTTTACAGTTTACAGGGTGCAGTATGGTTGTTTAAGGAAACAGTATAATAAGAAGTCTCACACAGCAGATGGGCATAAGTATTGTGTCACATATAGGGTGATAGATGATAGGACCTATGTACATAAACAAGCTCTATAGTCAAAAATAGTCACATGACTCTAGAAAGCATGGGAAGATTATAAGGGACCTGAAAGGTATAATAAAAATAAAGAAGCTGCAAGTAAGGTCTCTGACCTAATGAACTAGGACAAATAGTTGAGCCAAGATGTCCTTATGTACCACAAAGGCCTATTTCTTCACACAACCAAAATATAAGTACATTTTACCATTCTATAGCAGATCTGTAGTGCAAATCCTTACTAACATACATGGTTTCATTTTATTTATTACCCTTTGTATCAGAATGCTGTTCAGACTACTTACATGATTAACAGATTAAAAATTAAAAACCTTATTAACACAATAAAGCAGGCAGTCTCCCACAGGTTGGGCTGTAAACTGAAAAAAAAAAACTAAAAAACTTCCTCCTAAGGATAAAGGAGACTGGTCAGGGTAAAAGTAATGGTAACGTTGATGGTTAGTGATTATTACTATAGATTTTTTTCTCTTTTTCCTGTAAGTTTGTTCCAAAGGCCTTGTTGTTTTTTGTTATATTGCTCTTTTTGAAGAGTGGGTGGCCGCGATGGTGCAGTGGTTAGCGTCACCACCTCACAGCAAGAGGTTCTCCAGTTCGATTCTCGGCTGGGGTGCCTTCTGTGAGGCATCTGCATGTCCTCCCTGTGGTCACGTGGGTTTCCTCCAGGCGCTTCGGTTTCCTCCCACATCCCAAAGACATGCTGTAGGTGGATTAGACACTCTAAATTAGCCCTAGGTATGAGTGTGTGAGTCTGTGTGCCTTCTGTGGAAGGCTGGGTGCTGGGCTGGCAACCCGACACTGTAAAACTCCACTGTCAATCATGAACAGACAAGTGATCTGCTGTGGTGACCCCTAACCAGAAAAAGCCAAAAGAAGAAGAAGGCTTATTGCACAGAGTTAGGGGCTCTCAGACATTTCATTGGTATAAGCCGCGGTGGTGCAGCGGTAGTGTTGTTGCCTCATAGCAAGAGGTTCTCCCGTTCGATTCTCGGCTGGAGCGCCTTCTGTGTGGAGTCTGCATGTCCTCCCCGTGGTCGAGTGGCGTTCAAAAGATATGCGTAGAATGGGGAGCCTTCATTGAAGGTTGGGTGTTGAGCTGGCACCTCAGCACCCATAAAAAAAAAATCTACTGCCAATCATTAGCGGACCGGAGTTCCGCTGTGGCGACCCCTAACCGGGAAAAGCCAAAAAAAACCAATAACCTTTAAAGAAATTGTGGAAGCAATATTTCATCTTATTATACTTCGGACTGTTGTGTGCAAATTTTGTTTATATTCCAAAAATGGGCTCATGACATTCTCAGTACAAATAAAGGGAATGAAATGAAGTATGACAGATATTACCAGTCTTTTATGTGCTTCTTTGTATATGAACAGATAGCAAACACAGATGTGGCAGAAAGTTTCAGTCTGCAAGATCACTTAGCAACTTAGGCAGTGGAGGAGCTGGGCAGGGGGAGTAAAAAGGAACAACTTTTGTCAGGTCACCCACTCTTTTTCTACTTGGCTTGCTTCCAGGGGGTAGGGGTAAGGAGGCAATGTTGTGATTGCATGGCAAATTGCGATTGGCCTGGAGCTTACTCATGATGCATAAGGTGATCTAGAGCCAAGGTTTTAAAAGAAAACAAAATTGGCACAGAATTTATATAGTGCACATCCAAGAAGCTCTTCACAAAACACTGAATTCTATGCATACACATATGCACAAGCCACCCTACATTTGCACATTGTGGGGGAAGTGCACATTCCTCTTGAAGCAACACTGTTTCAGCACACTGGTTTGTGAATGCACCATGACACACAATTGTTTTAATAATGTGGTCAGGCCAGCAAACCCTCATTAGCAAATTCTTGTTAGGCCAATCATTGAGTACAATGCCCCATTTGGCATGTACCTCACTAAGCACCTGCAACAACTGGAGAGGCCGCAAAAGTACTTCACAAAGAGGATCCTACGCCTTAAACATTTGTCCTATATGGACAGACTTAAAAAACTCTAGCTATTCTCTGTCTCATATCACCTACTTAGAGGCGATCTCTGCTTGACTTACAAAGCCATGTCTGACCCAGCTCTGTTAGAAATGTTACATCTAAAGAAATCCCAATCCCTCTGCACTACACGATCCAGAGACCTCAACCTCTTTACCACAATCAACAAAACATGCTGGAGGGACAGGTTCATAACCCAGAGACTGCCCATGCTATGGAATCGACTTCCCATACATGTCAAGCAGAGCACCTCACTGGCCCTGTTCAAGAGAAATCTTGATGAGTGGATAAGAAATAGAAAATTCACTCCAGGGATTACTCCAGTGGCGTTACTTGACAGAGGCACTGGGAACTAAGGTTGGGTGGCATGATGCCAGGGTAATCCTATGGGCTAGGCTTGTAAAGGCTCTAGGGCCATTAGCCTAGTACACACCTATGAACCTATGAACCTATGAACAATACTGTGTTAGCTACATTCACACTTCATCATTATTAAGTCTCATTAGTATAGGTGGAAGCAACCGCTGTGGCAATTACTATTACAATAGATAAAGATTTCATTGTTAATGTGTTATGAAATTTTGAAGAAACATTTATAAACAAGCACCTCAGATCAGATTTATTGCAAACATTTGGCAACATTAAAAACATAAAAGACAGATAGATTAAAAATGAAATAATAGTAATGTTACAGCCAGAATAAAGCTGTAGGAATAATTGACTTTTTAATGTGTATTTCTTATAATGACATTGAAAAGAGCATTTATTTCAGAAAAAAATATTCATAATCATTTAAGTATTGAAGAATACTGTTGACTAGAAGTGAAGAATGCAATTTTAAAATACTTACAACATAACTTGCTAGGCATTTATATGTATTACTATGATTAGGAGTTATCTAATATGAGAATCCTGTTTCATGGTTGTATATTTTCAACAAATTATGTATTAACCAAACCAAATCTGCACAATCCTGGACCAACTTGAAGAACTCAGGAGACAGCAAGTACAAATCTAAAGGAAGAAGGAGAAGAAGGAGAAGAAGAAGAAGAAGAAGAAGAAGAAGAAGAAGAAGAAGAATTTGTCCTTTCTAACATACAAGGCTTGATCAGAACTCTTTGAGTTGGTCCATGTAGGATAAATTGTTTAGGCCTTGTGTCCTTTTAATAAGGTATCTTTTAGGGTGCTCCAGTTGTTGTTTATGTCTGGACAGATAAATGCCAAAGGGGAAATTATATTCAATAATTGCCCTAATGAGGACTGAGTAAAGGGGCTCAATGACATCCCTAGATCTAGACACAACCCCTTTGTTTATAAGTTGAGCAATACTGAAGGATTTTCTTACAACAATGGACACATGTTGGTCACAAGTTAGGCCACTGTCCACATAGTTCCCAAATCTGGAATAACTGGGTCAACTCTTAGGGGTGAATTGTCAATATGGTAGTTCCCTGGGGTAGATGACTTCTCAGATATACAATAATGCATTTTTGGCACTTAGTTTCAGTCCATGATTTTGGACTCACTTCCGTGGTGGTGCAGCGGTAGCGTTGTTGCCTCACAGCAAGAGGTTCTCTCATTCGATTCTCGGCTTGGGTTGGGAGTGCCTTCTGTGTGGAGTCTGCATGCCCTCTCCGCAATCGAGTAGGTGTTCAAAAGACATGCGTTGAATGGGCGTGCCTTCGTTGAAGGTTGGGCATCGGGCTGGCAAATCGACACCATAAAAACCAACTGCTAATCATTAGCAGACCGGATTTCTGCTGTGGCGTACCCTAACCGGGAAAAGCCGAAAGACAAACAACAAGTTTCAGTCCATGATTTTGGCACCAGTTATTTATTTGGGACAAATTTTTCTGCAGAATGGCTAAGTGATTTGGGGATTCAATGACTGCTCCAAGGTTGTAGTCATCCACAAAGTTAGATATCCAGAGCCATTTGGTATTGACTTTTACTTCCGAAACATAGATGCCCAACAGGAGATGTCCCAGCATTGAGCCCAGGGGGACTCTACTGGTGACTGGTCTCTTTGTGGAGGTAATTTCCTCTATTTTGATTATCTGCATCCTATCTGTGAGCTCATTCACATCCCATTGGGTGACATAGAGGTTTATTCCAAGTTTATTTAGCTTTTCTACTATCCCTGAATGGGGAATTGTGTCAAAAGCTTTGGCCAGGTCAAGGTATGCAGGATGTACCATTTTGCCTGCATCCATTGCTTTGGTGACCTTTTTAAAAAATCCATTAAATTGAGAAAGCATGATCTGCCTTTGACAAACACAAACTAAGATGGGTCCAGTGTTAGGAGGCTGCCTAGGTCCTGATTGATTAGTTCCATGATAAGTCTTTCCATAGCTTAATTGTTAAAATATTTTCTGTTTACTGCACTATAACAGATCTGTTCACTTCCAGGCAGAGAATTAAATGTAATATTCCTAAATCATCTGCAGCTGACAACAAAGCATCAAAACACTTATATCAGCGGAATGTTAAACGGAGTACAGTGCACAGCAGAATTTTGATTCTTTCTATTTTATTTATTTGTCTTACTGTTGCAATGAGATCAGGAAGGTCTCCAGGATATAAATAACAGTTTAAATTGCTTCTAACAGAAAGAGGATCAGCTCCTGTGAATATGTATTATTCCTCACTACCCCAGTTGCAAGCTTTCTGTATACAGCAATGGATTCTGCACATGTGCTTATGCTTTGAGCTTCAAATCCAAAGTGCTTGGGTCTGACATGCTACTTGGTGTATTTTCCAATGCAAGTGCCCCTTATTTAGAAATGAACACAGGTTGCAAGTGTTTAGCTCATTCTGGGGGTTGGGGTGGAGTAAGATACAACAGCCAGGCTAAAATGGTTTTGCTAGACTGCACAGAGCAAAAGTACTAGTGTGGAAATAAGTAAGAAGACAGTTGGCACAGCATTTTAAAATGTAGATGCCTCTACATGGAAGTAGATCAATAAATAGCCAGTAAGCCCTATAGTGGGCTGGGGTATCCTCGTCATGATGATATGATGATGATGATGATGACAGTGATGGTGATGGTGGTGATATGGGATGAACCAGTAGGATTCCAGTCAAGCAGTTCTTCAGAAAATAAATACATAGTGGTCATTTCATGTTATTCTGTAAGATTTTGTGCATAATTAAACTTCTTAACTAATTTAAGCATGATTTGTATTGATCATGCCAGGCTATCAAATTACAGTGTCACATTGTTGATGCTGATTGGCTTAAATAGTAGCTCACTTCAAGGGTTCCATGGCAAAAAAATGTAATATATAAGTAATTAAGCCAGAATTTCAATCAAAAGAGAGAAATATATAATGCAAACAGTGAAATTCAAAACCTTCTACAACTCTTTAGAAATGTTTTTGTAGGGGAAACTGCCCCCTACACTTCTGATATGGAGAGCTGTCCTCCCACACCCCAACTACCTATACTAGTTATGAAATCACTGTACCTCAAGGGAGGGAGTGCCTCTCAACCTCTTAGAGCAAGAAATCTGGGCAAAACCATAAATAATGGGGAAGACAAAGCCGTGAAAATAGGGACACTTTTTAAATATTGCTCTTACAAACTTAGAAAGTTGATAGAATAACAATTTTTGCATTAGCATGGATTTTCCGAACCTTGTGAAGTCTGAAACTAAAATGTCTGTCATTATTTTCTGACTTCAGCCCTCAATGATTTGCCAGTGATTTGCCAAAAAAAAAAAAAACACAATTTTATGAGAAACAGACCAAAAATATGAGGCAAAAATCTGGACATTCTGTGAAAATCTGTACAGTTAAGAAGTCTGGGCTAGGGAGAAGAATTTTGAAATACTGCAATCCTGATCTTTTTAAATAAATTGTACCGGATGTACATTGGTGACTACACTTTAATAGCAATCATTAAAGTGTGACGTTTCTGCCTGGTACTGCACTTCATGCCACAAGAAAGATGCTGATTGGTTTAAATAGCTGCTTGCCTAACACCATAGGAAAGCTGTCAAAACTGCAAAGCTTCTTCACGAAGAAGCAGGCTGAGTGAGAAGACAATAGGCGATAGCAGTACTGTGGGGATTTTCCTATGACTGACAAAGCAATGTGTAATTTCTTTTAAATTACAGAACTACTGCTTCTGTGGTGTAGGTGCTACACCTTCTACAGTGTAACTGAATAAGTAGAATACAGATCCATGCTTAAAAACAGTAGGCAGTGCCAAACGTGTACAGCAAACCCAGCGAGATCAGCTGCTTGTATTTATCTGAATTCAGTTCTTTGCTAATAAATCCACAGTTTGAAGGATAGTAGAAACATTAAAGTTTACTTATTTTAATGTACTAATTTATATCCTTTTGTTAATTTTTTTAGTTTCACTGAACCAAAAGCTTCTTTGTGAGGGAGACCTTAGGAGAAAAAACTCCCCAGTACAAAGTAGGGCAGCTTATTACAACAGTCAGCTTAACCAGCAAGTCTTTATAAAGTCCCACTAAACAAAACTGTTGGGTTTCAGGGGTGATGCGGCAGCTTTAGCCTTGTTCAGTGATTTACTTGTATCTGACTTACAGCTTATTGATGTAACCAGGTAAACTGCTGCTTGATAGGTAAAGATAAGTAATAGAGATAAGCTTCTTGTATGAGCTAGCAGGATGGCTTAATAGTGTGAGAGGAATCAAAGCACAAAGCTTCTATCTATTCAAAGAATACTTTGATGTGCATTGATGTGATTTCTACTTTATTGGATGTCTATGGTAAATGCATATACAAACAGAAAGCAAGAAGTGGTTCTGAGTGGTTCCACTGAGAGCTCTATGATTTGATACGTGTTAGAATAAAAAGGTTACAAAATATACTAACTTCTGGTAGGGGGTCTGGCTGTTCACATCCACAGGGGATTCAGTTTTTATGCATTACCCCTCTGACATCCTCCCTCTCTCTCTACCTTTGGTCCCTTTCTGGTACATATGAGGGGCCAGCATGCAAAGATGACCTTTGGCATATCACCCTGCTTCTGCAGCAGCTCAGCCTTTCCCCCTCTTTGGCACATGCTTCCTAGAAGGATGTCCCAAGCCTCAACCAGGGATTTTAACAGGAGACGCCCATGGAATCACCCACCCACCATGGATAGTAACGTCCATCCCTCCATGCCACTCCATCAGACTCCTGAGAAGCTAATTGAACCCAGATCACCTAGGCTGTAGTCAGGGCTTTATCTCTCTACATCATCAGAGTGGCTGATATTTTGCACTATTTAATTATATTTCATTCAGTTCAGTACAGTGCTTATGATTCAGTTATTTAAATAAATCTGAATTAGGACTTTGAAAATGAACTTGAGACACAGGGCCAATAAAATGTCCATCTTTCAGATGAATCTTTAAATTAAGGCCTCATTTGCCTGAGTTGGTGGTAGCTCAGGTGGTTGTGAAAGATCTCACAGCACTTATCAAAAGTAAATAAATAAAAAAAAACAGGAGATGTTTCATAGTTCCCTGGCCAAATTTCCTCTACTTAATATGATTTCCACCTCTGCTCTCCCGAAAAGAGGCTGTTGGTCTACTGGGACTAACCTGGCCAGCAAAGTATGCATAAATAAATAAATACACAAACAAACAAACAAATAAATTGATGTCATAACCTATGGTAACCTACACCACAAGGCCATTTGTGTGTGTGTGTGTGTGTGTGTGTGTGTGTGTGTGTGTGTGTGTGTGTGTGTGTGTGTGTAAAAATACAGATGAGTAGCTTCATATCTTAACTAGCAAGTCCTGCCTGGAGCTGTTCTAAGTACGAACAAACAGCCAAATATATTAGCAACTGATTCAAACTTAGTATTCATTTGTACTTGAGAAGGCTTATAAGGTGCTGATGACAAACAGAATCAAATATATTAATTAAAAAAGAATAAATGATATTTGCTAGATACAGTAAAAAGAAAAAAGTCAAAATATTTAAATTCTAAGGTAATAGAAAGATAAAGCCACAGAATACATTTTGCTTCCCTAATCTTATAAGGACTGGGTGTAATGAAATTGCATCAGTAGAACAGCTCTCTATTACACTGTTTTAGTGTCTTGTTGTTTTTACATATCAGAAAAAATACAAACACTTAGGGTGATGCAGGAACATAATTCTGCAGAAAGCATCAAAATGTCATCAAGCATAAAGCATCAAAAACATGATAAAAAAGATAGTTTTAATTTTCAGTTTTTAAATAAATGTTATGCATCTATGCTGTAGTATGTTGCTGATTTTCAGAAATGCAGCAGTGCCATATCATATTTTAAATACATAGAGGGAAGTAAACCAGTTCATCAAAACACAAGTCAATGAGTTATCTTACACTGGCTAATATTCTAAACCAGGTTATCTTTTTATTTATTTGTTTGTTGATTTATTTATTCCATTTGTTAACAGGGTAGGTGGGCTGGTCAGGCATAACTCTTTTTAGCCATGACCCAGGCTGTAATGTGACGACGGTTGCAAGTAAAATATAAAGGTAAATATTTGCAATATATTATAAGCATTTACATTTTTTTCAGTCATGTATATCTATATTTACAAGAATGTAAACTTTTGAAATGTGTATAGTCAACATGAGAAGTTTGCAAGGTTAGCCAACACACAGATGAAGCACTGAGAATGAAGGAGGAAGTATTTACGGATATGGACTTCTCCACTGATAGCATACTAGTCAATAGAAACTTCATTAAAAAAAAAATTGATAAAGCACAGTTGTTGACTAGCCTGCTAGTAGATGTGACCAAGAAACACAAACCCCATACACCACTTTATACCCACTCAAACACAAAAAAACCCCACACACAGCATACTTCTAATTGGGAGAGCTCCCCACACCTCCCAAACTTAAGAGTCAGCTTTAGGGTTACATTTACTTTAAGGTATGTATTGGTCAGGACACTGAGTTACACAAACACCCATCTTGCATCACACCCACCATTCATACCATACAAATAATCCAACCAAACACACCTAACACACACTTCATACACTTCTCACCTCCTATCATAAGCTGCCAAGAATATACTGCAGCCCCTACCTGTACACAGTTGCACAATAACACACACACACACACACACACACACACACACACACACACACACACTGAAACCTTTCAGTCATTCGCTCTGTAAAACAAACCCCACATTATCAGCACTCACTAGAGACTCATCAAGCATGCACACTACAAGCTTTCAATCACTCACATTTAGTAACAGCCTGCAATATACAACACACATTAGACCATTCACTTCAAACTGTACTTCTCTGATACCAGAAAAATCCTACGTCTCCTGCTAAACAACCTTACCAACAACCTCCTTACCCACAGCCACATCACTCCAATAAACCCAAAAAGTCTCTTGTATAGAAGAATCAGTTACTATAAGTCCTGCTAGAGTGATTTCCTGCACATGCACACACACAATCAATATATATATACATATGTATATCTGTTTACATTTATATCGTCTTCTTTTGGCTTTTTCCCGGTTAGGGGTCGCCACAGTGGATCACCTGTCCACTCAGGATTGGCAGTGGAGTTTTATGGTGTCGAGTTGCCAGCCCAGCGCTCAACCTTCCACAGAAGGCACACACATGCACACACTCACAACTAGGGTCAATTTAGAGTGTCCAATCCACCTACAGCATGTCTTTGGGATGTGGGAGGAAACCGGAGCACCCGGAGGAAACCCACGCGACCACAGGGAGGACATGCAGACTCCACACAGAAGGCACCCCAGCCGAGAATCGAACCGGAGAACCTCTTGCTGTGAGGCGGCAATGCTAACTGCTGCACCACCGTGGCCTTCCATCTGTTGTATTGGTAATTTCTATTGTTACAGGACTAATATGATTAAGCTTTTAGTGTAACTGGTCTAACTACTTGTTTTTCTCCAGTACAGCAACAGAAAGATGATATCAAGTGCTGAACATATGGGGTCGGAGAAAACATTGTATGCAATTGTGTGATATGTGATACTATGATACCAGAAAAGCCTGCTATCTTGACTTGTCTGTGTGGTGTATCCAACTGGCAAAGGTATCTATTTGAAGGTTATGTATTAATTTGTCTAGCTTATGACCATTAGGGACAGGATTTCTGCAGTAAGAAATAGCCATGGAACTTGAGTATTTGGAGCTTAGATTTATCTGTATACATTCTGACCATTTGTATTGCCTTTTATTTTATTTTATTTTTCTTCATGAACCAACCTATGTATATTTTAATCTGTATTTGTACTATTTTCTTTATTATTTAAGTAAAGTTCATTTTAATATTTAAGGTATTGTGACTGGCATTCATTGTGTTCTTTACATATATTTTTGCAATGTTATTTATCTGAGAAGAGATTAAACATTATTTGTTAGTTAATAGACTGTGTGACACATATCAAATTAGACTACGTAGACCTACCACCAATGAAAGGGATGTGGCTTAACAGCAAGTAGTAATGGGGTGTCTCTGGCTCTAACCGAAAGTGGTAGCCGTACTACCATGTCAGGAAGAAAATTATGGGTAATTGAATTCTACAATACTTCATTGTAAATTGTGTGTGTGTGTTTAAGAGAAAGGCAATTGCCATAGATAAAATGACACTGGAAGACATTAATTCACAGAGTGGTGGGGAAGGGGCCTGGGGTGCTTTTCCAAGACTGGGATCTGTAAGAGGCCTGTATATAATTTTGTTTGGGTGTGAATGTTGGAAACCCATACCAGGGCAAAAGTGCATATTCCCTTTATTCTCCTGGGGCAAGGTTGTATTTTATAAATTAATTATTGAAATAGACTAGGCACTTTCTTGTTATTATTTCAAATGTTTTTATTGTAACAGACATTCTAACAAAAATAAGGTGGAGGTGTTATGATAGGGATTAAAGATAACTATGAGACCTGTGATTATTACATGTTCAATGATAACACCAATACTATAGACTGTGTAACTGTGACAATAAAGGCAACCCTGGAGCATATAACAATTGTAGGAGTGCATAGACCACCAAAGTCAAGTGCAGATGACCTAGAGGAATTCATACATTTCTTACATGAAACACAGGGATGAATAATATTAGCTGGGGACTTAAATTTACCAGAAACAGACTGGAATAATATTGATTCAACAATGCTAGTAAAGCAATTATTCACAGAGTATATTCAGGAACAACAAATGCTTCAGATTGTAAAAAAAACTACCAGGGGACAGAATATACTAGATATTGTTTGTGTTCCCAAAGAAATTACTGCAACTTCAAGTCAAGTTTTACCACCATTGATGTGCAGTGATCATGGGGTTATTAGGGTTCATTTGTTGCTAGATAATTCTGCCAAACTGAAGTCTAAGCCAATGCACAGAAGGTTAATTACAGATTATAGGGAAGCAAAACAGTTGCTATATAAAACTAACTGGAGTGAGGTGTTCAGTGGAAAAACTGCAGATGGAATGTGGAATGTTTTGAAAGAGAAATTGTTTAAGTACAAAAAGTCAGAAAAAATATTTAACATCAGGATCTAGGCACGCAACATCAGGGAGGTATATTTCCATAAGAACTAGACACCTGATTAAGGTGTGAGACAAAAAATATAAGAAATGGAAGAGAGGTCGAACTACAACTTTGAAAACTGAAATAAACAAGCTGGACAAAAAGATTAAGCATAGATAGTGTTAGACAAGATCAAGAAAATTTATATCCAGAAAATATAAAAAAAGAGCAACCAGCAAAATACAAATGACTGAATGAAAGTAAAAAAATAGAACTGGCTAGGCAGAGAGTAAAAGCCAAAATATTTAATAAAAAATACTTAAAATGTTCACAAAAATGCTAGTAAAACAAACAGGATGAGCACTTTCATACTCAAAGGTACTTCGTCAGATCCATTCTTACATCAGTTAACATTCCACTTATATAACTCAGTGTTTGAAGTCACGTGATTTTAACAATGGCTTAATGGGGATGATTTCATTTAACCCCTTGCCTGCATCAGCCCTTAACAAATTTTATTTCTGTGCATTCAGTTCTTGTTTTTATGTCACCACCTCTCAGATTAAGTGTGTATATTTCTAGCACCAAAAACTTGAACCAATGTTCACAACTTGTTGGTAAGACATGTCTGGACAGCAACAAGGACCAACAGTGCACAAAAAACTATTAACCTCCAAAAGCACTGCAACGAGGAAAAATGATACACTGGCCAGCCCAGGATAAAATCCAAAGTTTATTAACATTAAACGTGACGAAAATACAACACACATTTTTCGTCTACAACTCAGACTTCTTCAGACAATGAATAACAGTTCACACTCATAATATATATTAATTGGAGTGAGACAATTAATTCAAACCTCCCAATGGAGAAACTTTCTCATGAATAAATAATTAATAACATACAGATAGACACTTAACACAAGAACACACCATTCCATTAGACAAACGAAATATATCCTCAGTAATAACATAATGTACTGACCTGCAAGTTAAGAAAATGCATAGAAACTTGCAAAATCTGGAATAAATGTATGCATATAAACATAATCGACGTCAGTGTAACATCCTCAATCCTAAGAAGCCAAGAAAATAAAATAAAAATACAACTTTATTCAAAAAATGTACAACAGCCCCCTCTAGAGGTCTTAATATGAATGACAACAAACATACTAAAGACCAATGATAACTAGAAAGTAAAGATAAATTTACAGTCCATATATCAGTAGGTAATAACTACAGAACCTCAAAAGGTCTTAAACATCTTAAAAATCATGAAAATAGAGGGGAAAAGTCTCAAAAAAAGATCTAATGAACTAATTCGCTATGTCTGCAAATTCCTTAAAAACATTAAAAACATTAAAAACTATAAGTATATGTAGAAACATAATAATGCATATAAAAATATATATATAAAATATATATATAAATCGATATAAAAAGCATGACAATTCATAAAATACTAAAATTCTAAAGGAAGGGGTATAAATAGTACCAATACTATAATTCTCCAAATGCATCTAAGCTAACAAGGGAAGTAAAACTAACGATAAAATACCATTAAAGTCTGGTTGCTCTCATTTTTAAAACTGGTGTCAAGGAAACAGTGTAATTTAATCCTGGGAACTTATTTGCTTCCAACACAATTTGCCAATAAAGTTCATGATATTCTAACTTTGTTTCCCATAGCCCACCCCTTTCATCTTGCTGTACTTCTTCTATAATAAAAAATGCAAATTTCGCTAAAGGACAGGCTATCGTATGTTTATAAAGTGCATTAGTGAGTTTTTTATTCTTGATATCATTCATGTGTTCATATATTCTTCTCCTAATCTTCCTTTCAGTCTTCCCAACATAAAAGCTTGAGCAGATTTTACAATAAGCAATATACACGACCCCAAAGGAGTCACAGGTGCTATGTGTTCTACTGATAATTTCCTTACCCCTAGCCTCAATGTATAAACTACTTTTATCAGCCAACCATGGACACTGGGGACACATTTTACATGGAAAGGTACTGTTGACTTTCATAGTTTTCTTCTTTCCTATCCGTAATGGTGTCAACCAGTCCTTAAGGTTTCATCCTCTTCTAAAAATAGTTCTAAAGGTAGTATTCTCTAAGTTGAGGTCACTAATTTTCATAAATTTGTCCCATTCTCTTACAAGGACCTTATGAATGGTCATAGCATCTCCACTAAAGTCAGTGATAAATGCACTGTTAAAATTATTACCATCCTTTGTAAGAGGCTTCACGTGCTCAACTGAACTGTTGGATTCTAAAGTGTCAATAGACATATGCTCCTTACAAATAATAGGGTAAAATCTATCTTTCCTCTTTTCCATAACTTCATCTTTAATTTTCATAATAAATTCTAAGGGATAACCTTGTTCTAGAAACATATGAGTCAGAAAATCACATTCTACAGAAAAATCCAAATAATCGGAAATCATTCTCGAAATCCTTGCAAACTGACCTTTCACTATGCTTCTTTTTTGATGAATAGGGCGTCCACTAGTAAAGTGTAAATAGCTATTTAAAAAAAGTTTTCTTCCTAAACACTTTGGATTTAAAATGACCCTGGTCCTTAATTAAAGTAATGTCTAAGAAATGAATACAATGGGAACTAATTTCATGAGTGAACTTCAAATATTCAGTAGTATTGTTGATATAGGAAATGAATTCATCTAGCTTCTCTCTTGTGTCTTTCCAAAATATAACAATATCATCCGAATAACATTTATAAAGACACCAACAGTCTCTGTATGCACTATAATAAATAAAATTCCTTTCCCACGTATTCAAAACCATATTAGCGAAAATAGGGGCACATCTTGCCCCCATAGCTACTCCACTCTTCTGTCTAAAGAATTCCCCTTGAAAAAAATATAATTATGTTTTAGGACTAGTTTCATCAATACCATACAAATATAAACCTCATCATCACTTAGATCACCAAATAATCTAATAGCTTCTTCAAACCAATTAAGGCCAATGTCATGGGTTATGGAACCAAATAAATCAACTACATCAATCGTTACAAAAATAAGATCATTACTAAATAGATTTTCCTTTACCAAATAAAGCAAATCCCAAGCATCTTTCAAATAAGACCAACCTTTCATCATACATTTCTTTAATTTAATATCAATATATCTCGCTAAAGAGGAGGTAACTGACCTCTCAGATGCAACAATAGGACGTAATGGTGGATCCAAAATCTGTTTGTGCACCTTAGGGATCCCAAAAATGGAAGGAATTCTTGGTTTGTCATTATTTAAAAAGCCAAACAATTCCATGTCAATGAATCCTTCTAGAACTAAATCATATAATATAGAAAATATTTTCTTATAACCGATATGAATTTCATTTTTAGAAATAGTATCATATTTTGACTCTTCAAGTAAAATGTTTAACATTTTTGCTTCATGCATAATATTGTTTGGACAGTGCATTCCTGTCATCCTTTCTATTGACAGCATACACATGTTCTCTTATGCGGTCTCTCAAGCAGTGGTTAGTCTTTCTCAATCTAAACTTTTGCAGATAACACAAGAAGCACAATAAACAACATTTTTGGCACTACAATCTGCATAAAACCGCATATTGATTGTCTGTCCTGTTTCTGGATGTACAAAATGGTTATCCTTATCAAAATATCTACAGACATTACAGTGACAACAGGGAAAGGTCCCTACTCTCTGACTAACTATCCCCTCCTCACGATCAGACAGGGGTTTATAGCACAGCATTTTCTTTAATGATGGACGATTTTTGAAGCAAAAGGAGGGGGTTTCACCCAGCAGTCTCTTACAACTGTCATATGAAGCCAAAATCTTCCAGTGTTTCTTGACAATTTCACAGAAAGACCCTGAATCCCTGGAATATGTAAGGTTCATACGTACAGGTTGAATACAGCTACTGGTAACAGGGACAAGATCCTCACTTAAGCCACTAAAGTATGGTCTAGTGCATGTGTCCCTTAGCATAACTACATAATTCTGTGCAGTTGTTATATCTAGGTCACTGTACCCTCTTTTCATTAAATTCAAGGCAAGTGTATCAAAGGAGTCATACATGTCACTGTCTCTTGTGCTTAGTCTGGCTGTCCTAAAAAACTGGCCTTCGAGGACATTCTGTTTAACATGTTTTGAATGCATACTGCGTGAGTGTACTGTGTTATTAGTCTTGCAGGGCTTAACATATTGTCTAGTATGTATACCATCTAGTGTCTTAATCACTGTAACATCTAGGAAAGGGATATACTCTGTGGACCATTCATAAGTAAATCTGAGAAAGTTGGTCATGCTGTTTAAATAGGACACAAACTGGTCAAGGCTTTCTAATGTGTCTCCCCATACAAGGAAGAGGTCATCCACATAACGACCATAGTAGAGTATAGATTCCTTGAACCTGTTGTTGTCAGAAAGAACATTTTGCATCTCCCTTTCGGCTAATACCATATTGGCATAGCTATTGGCATACACAGTGGCCATAGCTACTTCTGTTTTTTATAAATAGTGTTCATTCTCAAAGATAAACACATTGTGTTCTAAAATCAGCTCCAGTAGAGAGCAAACCAAGTATGACCTTATACTACTGAAGGTGGAGCTCTTCTCTAAATGCATCCGAACATAGTCAATGCCTGCATTATTGGGAATGCATGTAAACAATGAAGCAACATCCAACATGATCAATAAGGCCTCTTCTCTAAACCCTGTGGCAGACCATTTGCTCAATTTACTCAGGAAATCCCTGCTGTCTTTAAGGATATTCCCTAACCCATTGACCACTGGACGAAGTTGTTTCTCTATGAAAATGGATAGCGGCTCAGTGGCCCATCCCCTACCAGACACTATGGGCTGCATAGGCAGATGCAGTCTATCCTTATTTACTTTGGGAAGTCCATAAATTTTAGGTACTACTGTATGCTCAACCAGGAAGTACTCATACAACTTCCTGTCTATCACATCATCCATAAGTAAACTCTCCACTCTCTCAAATATTCTATTGGTTAACCTTGTAACTTCTGCAGTATTCAACTTAACATAAGTGCCCTCATCACCCAGCATTAGAAGCATGGCATTTAAATATTCTGAGGCATCCAAAATAACTATACCACCCCCTTTATCAGCTGGGCAAAAACAAATATCTTAACTTTTCATCAAGTCAAGCAAAGACGAAAACTCTTCTTGACTCAAGTTGTTACAATTTCTTCTACCTTTCCCATTCCTATCAGAGGAGTTGGAAAAATAACCATAGATGTCATCAGTGCACAACTTAGGAAAGGCTTCAACTAATGGTGAGTTTACTGGTGTAAAAACACTAGGTTTTCTAAAATTGCCAACATAAGGGCCCTCTCCATTTCCAAACTGTAACTTCAAAGACAAATTTCTGACAAACAGTTTAAATTCACTCAAAACATCATTTAAAGTAGAGTTCTCAGTTGGCATAAAGTTAAGTCCCCTGTTCAACATATTCCTCTGTTCAACAGTCAAAGTTATTGAGGAAAGGTTAAAAATTAAATCTTTCTCACCTTGTTCTGAACTGTCAGTCCTGTTTCTGTTGTATCCTGTGCATACTGCCTCTTCTTGAAGTTCTTGTCCCGTCTCTGGGACCTCCCTCTCTGCTTCACATTGAGGAGTTCTGGAGCTTGTAGCAATAAAAAAGTCTGTTTCCTCAAAGCAACGCTATTTTCACCTTGTGAAACTCCACTTCCCTGATTAAAATCTACAGCATTCACCAAAGTATCAGAAATCTGTGTAGTTCCATTTCTATCACTCGTATTCGGACATAAAACTGTAAGGAGACCACTAAACAAGTTATGTGGGTGTTTGGGAGGATTTAAAAACACTGTCGGTCCTTGTTGCAGCTCTTCAGCCCGTTCTCCATTGCCTTCTGGTAATGGAGCATTCTCTTGATTCCGTTTCTGCACTACCTGTTTGGTAGTGTTGGTACCTCCTCCAGCCACCCAAGCTCTCCTTTCATTGGTTGAGCGAGCATGTCTCTGATTCTTCGTTGGTTCCAATTCGCAGTTCATATGCCTGTCATCAGACTAGGAAAAAAATGTGGCCAGTGCTGAAATCTTTTAAGTCCCTGGCTATTTTCTTCTTCTTTACCTCCTGCACCCTAGGGAAGAGCTCCACCTTCAGTAGTGATAAGGTCTACTTGGTTTTCACTCTGTTAGAGCTGATTTTAGAACACAATGTGTTTATCTTTGAGAATGAACACTATTTACAAAAAACAGGGGTAGGGCACAGTGTGTGCCAACAGCTATGCCAATATAGTTTTAGCCGAATGGGAGATGCAGAATGTTCTTTCTGACAACAACAGGTTCAAGGAATCTATACCCTACTATGGTCATTATGTGGATGACCTCTTCCTTGTATGGGGAGACACATTAGAAAGCCTTGACCAGTTTGTGTCCTATTTAAACAGCACGACCAACTTTCTCAGATTTACTTATGAATGGTCCACAGAGTCTATCCCTTTCCTAGATGTTACAGTGATTAAGACACTAGATGGTATACATACGAGACAATACGTTAAGCTCTGCAAGGCTAATAACACAGTACACTCACGCAGTATGCATCCAAAACATGTTAAACAGAATGCCCTCAAAGGCCAGTTTTTTAGGATAGCCAGACTAAGCACAAGAGAAAGTGACATGTATGACTCCTTTGATACACTTGCCTTGAATTTAATGGAAAGAGGGTACAGTGATCTAGACATAACAACTGCACAGAATGATGCAGTCATGCTTAGGGACACACGTACTAGACCATACTTTAGTGGCTTAAGTGAGGATCTTGTCCCTGTTACCAGTAGCTGTATTCAACCTGTACGTATGAACCTTACATATTCCAGGGATTCAGGGTCTTTCTGTGAAATTGTCAAGAAACACTGGAAGATTTTGGCTTCATATGACAGTTGTAAGAGACTGTTGGGTGAACCCCCCTCCTTTTGCTTCAAAAATTGTCCATCATTAAAGAAAATGCTGTGTTATAAACCCCTGTCTGATTGTGAGGAGGGGATAGTTAGTCAGAGAGTAGGGACCTTTCCCTGTCGTCACTGTAATGTCTGTAGATATAGTGAAAAGGATGATCATTTTGTACATCCAGAAACAGGACAGACATTTAATATGTGGTTTTATGCAGATTGTAGTACCAAAAATGTTGTTTATTGTGCTTCTTGTGTTATCTTCAAAAGTTTCTATGTGGGAAAGACTAACCGCTGCTTGAGAGACTGTATAAGAGAACATGTGTATGCTTTCAGTAGAACAGATGATAGGAATGCACTGTCCAGACATGTCTTGCCCAAAAGTTGTGAACATTGGTTCAGGTTTTTGGTGCTAGAAATATACACACTTAATCTGAGAGGTGGTGACATAAAAACAAGAACTGAATGCACAGAAATAAAATGGATGCATTTGTTAAGGGCTGATGCAGGCAAGGGGTTAAATGAAATCATCCCCATTAAGCCATTGTTAAAATCACGTGACTTCAAACACTGAGTTATATAAGTGCAGTGTTAATTGATGTAAGAATTGATCTGATGAAGTACCCTTGAGTATGAAAGCGCTCATCCTGTTTGTTTTACTAGTATTTTTGTGAACATTTTAAGTATTTTTATTAAATATTTTGTCTTTTACTCTCTGCCTAGCCAGTTCTATTTTTTAAGAAAATTTATATAAAGATATTGAGTATACTAGGAAACCCTTTTGTAGATCCATAAGATGTGGAAGGAGTAAAGATACACGAATTGATAAACTATGTACAGATTCTAAAATTTATTCTCAGACACAACAGATTATAGATATATTTACAAAATCTTATGCAGAACAGTTTGGCTCCACAAAAGGGATGGTAAGTTGTCCTAGTGACATCCAGGTAACCCCAGATACTAGAATCAAATTAGATTATATTGAAAAAGAACTGTGCAAACTGGGTTCAAACAAAGCACAGAGAGGAGATTGAATAAGTAACAATGACCTGAGAACACTTCAGCAAGAACTTACACTACCATTATATCTATTATTCACTAGGTCATATAAATATGGAGAGATTCGTCAAGATTGGAGACATGCACTTATTAAACCTGTCTTTAAGGGAAAGGGGAGTAGGACAAACCCAGAATCATATAGACCGTTAAGTCTGCTTTCATGTTGTGGAAAAATAATAGAGAAGGTAATATACTAGATAAGTTATTGTCAGAACTGGATAGGTTGGGACTTGAAACAATATCTCAGCATGCATATGTTGAAAATAGATCTATTACCACCTGTAACATGATGTTCTATAACAATATAATAACAGCTATGAATGAATAATTGTGCTGTGATATGATTTATATAGATTTAACTTCAGCATTTGACAGGGTCATACACAAAACACTGATCAACAAATTAGTACAACTAGGTATTGATGTAGTGTTGATAAGATGGATAGCTGCATGGCTTATAAATAGGACATGGCAAGTATCACACACCAACTGGACAGGTGAAATTCTTGGTTACAGTCAAGGTGTCCCACAGGGCTCTGTACTAGGTCCTTACTTGTTTAGATTATATCTTTCAGACCTTACTTTTTCATTTGATGTGTTCTACAGTCTATATGCTGACGACCTGAAATTGGGTAAACTGATTACAAGTGTTACAGATAAGGCATGTCTGCAAAATAATTTGACTAAATTGACCATTTGGGCACCGAGAATAATATGTTGATAAATACATCAAAAACTAAGCATATGAGATTTGGGAGACATAAACTGAAAGGTGAATATTTAATACAGCACACAGTGATTGAAACTGTAGACTCATTTAAGGGCCTGGGTAGATGGGTAGATTCAGCTATGGGTTTTTCTAATCATATCAACCAATTGGCTAATGATAGTTATAGAACTATAGGTTGTATAAAAAGATTTATAAAGTCTAGGAAATCAAACATAATGAAGTCATTGTTTGTTAGTTACATTAGACCCAAACATGAGTATGCAATAACAATATGGAAACCCTATAATTAAACAAGCATGAATAAACTGGAAAGAGTAGAGCGGAAATATACCAAGGGCATCCATGGATGTGAAAATCTAAGTTATTATGAAAGACTAAAATATCTGAACTTGTACAGTGTCTCATATATATTTAAGAGGAGATCTTATCCAGGTATAAAGGGCATTTAGGGACAACTACCTCTGGGAATGTTTGGGGCTATCAAAAAGTAATAGAGAATCATCAGATAACCTATGTAGAAGATTCTATAGGAATGAGAAGTGTACTAATTGGTTCTCTGACAGAATAGCTGATGCATGGAACAAACTACCAAATTACATTAAAGTAAGCACTAGTTTAAATCTTTTTATGAACAGCCTGGACATTTATTATGGGAACAAGTGTTCTGGTATATTGGCAAGCTAGAAGGGCATTAATCCCCGTGCTTGAAACATTTGTATGCATGTATGTATGTATGTATGTATGTATTTCACCCTTAATTGGCAGTGGTGGGAGTCAGACCCCATGAGTGAGCCATCTTACTGTCACAATGGATGACATCCTGTTGTTTGGTTGTCACAGGGGTGGTAGTGTTACCACCTCCATTAAATGGATGACAGGATTTGTCACCGCCCCTTCACAATTTATACTTGACAACTATATAACTTGTACAGCAGTGTCAATTAATCACATGGGCACGTGAAACTGTTTTCCAGTCAGAATAACTACAAAAATAGGACTGCACCCTCAGCTGCACATTAAGTGGTCTAGTTTTAAAGGGTGTATTTACTATGAAACCACTGACAACTGAAAAAAAAATCCTTCAGAATTATTATGATGCCATAAAAGGTTGGGAGGGTGGCCTAATGGTTAAGGTGTTTGCCTTATAAACACAAGGTACAGGGTTTGAATCTCACAGGGGATAACTAGCTAGGCTTAAAATGACTCGCAAGAGCAGTTAGCCTAGTACTAACCTATGAACTATGAACTAAGTGACTAGAAAATAGAATATCTGTTTAGTGCCTCTTTGGTCTAGTGGTAGGACTTCTGCCTTTGAGTAGGAGGTATGTGAGTTTGAAACTGTCCGTCCCAATCACTTTTGTGTCACTGTTAGACAGAGGCACAGTATACTAACCTCGAAAAAGGGCATAGCAAAATTCATTTAAAATGGGTGGCGAAAGCCAAAAACACTCTGGCTAGGCTTATAAATGCCCTAGGGCAGATAGCCTAGTATGAACCTATGAACCTATTTGTTTATCTGGTTAGCAGGAATGGGGGTAATCATAGTAATGTGCATATTAACTGTGAAGTGTTTAGGCAAGTACAGAAAATGAAAAAAATATTCTCTGTAATTGCTGTTTTTTTCAACAAACATGTTTATTTGGAATCTAGTCTCAATGAGATGTATATGATAGAGCTGTTGTATGTCAGACTGGGATGAAACCTGCTTAATGAAATAACCGAATAACTGCACAGTGTAGAGATAAACCTTTCTGTAAGTGTGTGTGCATGTGTGCTGCCAGTCTGCAAACATATGTATAGCAGTCCTTTTGAGCAAGGCATGGTTCAAGTTTATTTCCTGGGCTTATTTCATTTGGCCATGTTCATTTAGCAATTTGGCATACTTTCCTTCCTCTTCCCCCATAATATTTCAGTGCTCTCACTAATACCTCTGCCGCCTCTGTAGGCATCCAGGTTTTATGCATCAAGCACAATCTTGTTGAAGTGTTTGCTTATTTTCCTCTGATCACTCTCTGTATATTGCTGCATGTTACTTGTAAATATTAGATCTGAGGTGCTTGCTTGTATTAGTTAATACCTTGAAGAATCTGACAGTTTCATTCATATAAACCTTCTCTTTGCCTTATTTGAGGGGTTACATAGTGAGCATATCAGCTTGTTTTATATGACATTATGTATACACTGCCAATCAGTTTTATTCACCTGGTCTGCATAGTCTCCAAAGTAATGACATTTAGAACATAGCCCTGTAGCACAATACCCAAAAGGGGTCCCATTAGAGAGCTTCCAGTTTAGGTTTCACTAGAACTCTTTCTTCTGCCTCATTTTTTTATTCTTCCCCTAACACTCAATGATTGTATGCCATTTGTACTCCATTTTAATCAGAGTGACTTATGTCTTGCTTTCTACTAAAAGTCAGGGTGGCTGACTGGAGCAGTAGTCAGTGTTGTTGCCTGACAATACTTGGGTTTTGAGTTTGGAATGGATTTTAGCTGGGATGTTTAGTGTACAAAGTCTGTACATTCTCTCTACATCCATGTGGGGTGTTCAATGGCTGCTTCGGGGTCCTCTCACAACCCAAATATATGTCTTAGATGAACTGGTGATCCTCTAAGTTGCCTGTAGGTGCGCATGCAGTGTGTCAGAGAATGTGTGCATCCTGCTGTCAGCTAGCATTTTCCACGATTATTTCCCTGCTTTGCATCCAGTGTGTTCTGAGGTAGGTTCTGTCTTCCCTGTGGACACCAACTGGATCAAGTGGATGACTAAAAAATGAATGTTAGATGCCAACAGTATTAGACATTAACAGTCTAAAGTTTAATTAGCACTACATTTGTTGCTTTAGAATTCCATCTTTAATTAGCACATTAATAGCTTTTAATTGCAGATAATTTTCTCAGTCTTGAGAATAAATTGATAAATTCATTATTTTATTTATTTATTTTGTATTTGGTAACTAGATAGATAGGCTCACTAAATGATCATTTTTCAGTCATAAGAAATGTGAGATAGGAGAGTTGATCCGAATAGGGTGATACAGTGAAATTTTTTAATTGAAAAGGAAGAAAGCTCCGAAGAGAGGGAGCAGTTTAATGCTCATTCAGTTGTTATGAAGGTAAAAAGGGAGTGCATTAAGGTAACAGTAATCACACCTCTGCTGCAAAGAACATTTGTGACTGCAGTTCTATCATTTAAGGTGGCAAGACAGGACTAAAGTTGTTAATTTATGCAGGGCTAATTAAAAGTGGAAGGTAGAAGTAAACATAAGAGAGCGTATTTGTAGAGTTCATGAGAATACTTCATGGGTTCTACTATTTGGAAGGAAAGTAAAACAAATTATGTTTTACTAAGTGTTTTTCTAAGATATTTGGTGTTTCTGGAGTTTTCTATTGCAACCAGGGATAACAGTATTTCAGTGCTGGGATACACACATTTTTAAATGAGCATCTGGTTTGAAGAGAGATGGGGTGCCTAGTATGTATGAACACAAATTCATATAATTTTGAAAATTCAAAGCTTTGTAAATAACTGTGATATTAACCACTGAATTTTGGTTATTTTTGCTATTGTTTGAGTTATGGCTGAAAAGGGACTTGGTGTCAGCCTACTCATACAGTTAAAATGTGAATACATATATAAATCAAAGTTTTAGCTGTTAAGCACTTTGCTCATGTAGCATCAGTGTAAGTACTGAGAGTAAGGGAAGGGTTGAGTATCATGCAAAGTTAAGTTATCCTACACAATGGAGGTAGCTAGAGCATTAGTGATAAGGATAGTGTTGTTGTTGAGCAAGGAGCGGGGTGTTCCAAAGATCATAAAGCTGGATTAGGAACTGCATGCAAATATTAATAAAGTTATCTTGGAGCATCCTGGAGAAGATTTTCTAAACCGGTGGTAGTTTTGGAGGCTCTGAGGATAAGATGTCACTTGAGTATTACACCATATTGATGTGGTAAAGGTCTACGGAGACAGTGTTGAGAAAGATGAAGATGAAAATAACAGCAAAGATGGAGCCTTGGTGTACTCCAGATTCAAATGAAACGTAAGAGAAGATGGCATTTTTGAAACACTCTTGAAAAAAGTCTGTTGAGAAGATAGCCATGAAATCATTTGATACCGTTTGGGGTAAACCCGATGGTACTATGTCAATGAAGTAAGACAGAGTGAGAAACAGCTGCATGCTTTCTTCTTTAATTTACAAAGATGGGGCACCTCAGAAGAAGGCCTTCTCCATGCTTTTAAAAACAGTGTTGGTATAACTTAAAAAAGTGTGATAAGAGGTATTAAAGCCAGGACAGAAGTCATGTTATATAAAAGTAAGGATATGATTGTCTTGTGTAAGTAAGATTATTTGCTTATATTATAATTTTCAATGAGTTTTTCAGGTGGAAAAAGTGTAGTGATAGAGTGGTAATAGGAAGAGTAAGGTATTTATTTTAAATAAGAACATGATTGGATTCGTTGTAGTTAGATATAAACTATAGATAAAAAACAAAGGGATGAACAATGAAAGAAGCAGCTTTTTAAGAAGGCAGGATGTAAGGTAAGAGAGTTGAGAACTCTTGCTGGGCATTTAGCTAGGAGTGTGTATACTGATAATTTAGTCATGGGTTTGAAGTGCAGCTGAGATATGGTGGGAGTGATGTATGGCTAAAGTCAGGGTGAGCAGTAGCAGAAGGACCTAATAGTGCATCTTTGTGTTTGAGTGGCACTGAAATGGGAAAGATGATTACTGTTAAGAGCTAAAGGTGGTGAAGAGGAGGTAAGCTTGTTTTGTCCTAAGACTTTTGTAACTTTTGCCTAGAATAGTCTGGGTTGCTTAATAGTTTATAATGACAGCAAGTATTCAGAAAAATGGGGATTTCAGTGACCTTCCATTTAAAGCAGGCATTAATTCCATCATGCATTTGTAAGTCTTGAGTAAGCCAGGGGCAGTAATTTCCCCCAGTTCTACATTTTTAATTGGCTAAGTGGCAGGCAGTAGAAGAAGAATTGGGGAACATCATTGGTAGAGGTAAGGAAGAATAATGGAGAACAGATAATAGAGCAGAGATAGTCAAAGAGAGGATGATACAATGAGGATGACATAGTCACCAGGTAAGCACAAAAAAGTAGAAAGTTAAGTTTTTTAATGACTAATGGCCAAGTAAAAGGAGAGCTCTCAAAATGTTTGTTTCACAGCACAGCTGTGGAGAGGTGTATGTGTGGAGGGTTTGTTAGTAAATTGTCTAGAAAGGCATCTTATATATAGGCATATATGTGTGTGTGGGGGGGTTAGGATGAGCAGAGAAAGAAATAAGTTGTTTCTGAATTGTTGAAACATACTTGAGTTTATGATGATTGTGGCCAGGCCAGTCCAAATTTAGATTACCCATCAACATGAAATATAATTTGGTTATCCCAGAGAGAAAGAGAGTCAACAAGAAGAAGGTTGAAATTACAAGTGGATGACACATGGAGGCTGGTAAATGTAGACCAAGTACACAAAGGTGTGTCTTCTTATTCTGGTTCTTAGTATTGCACAGTTTTGGTCAGTTTGTTTTGGGGATGAGGAAACAAGTAAGGTGTGAACGTTAGGATGTTTTGTAGGAAGTAATGATTCCCCTCCAGTTTTATTACTTGGCTGGTCCCATTTGTGGGAAGGCTACAGATTATTGAAATAATTGAACTTGCCAATGTCATCACTGAACAATATTTTTACTTAAGGAATGAATGTCTGTCTGGAACTGAATAATTTTAAAATTAGGGTGAGCTACAGTTTAGCTACTTGCAAGGAAAATTGTACAGGGAAAAGTGCAAGGAAGGAAGTTGTGGTATAAATAGCGGGCGGGTATTTAATTCAGTGTCTCTGTCATTTAGAATGTGGAGTAGAAGGCAAAGACTGGTCACAAACGAGTTCATGCCTTGTGTTTTTATGTGATCCACCAGAGTATGTGAGCGACACTGCAAGCTTTTTGAAGTAGGTGTTTTCTGGTTTTAAGAACCTTTAGAGATGAGGTTGAGAAAGAAAACCGTGGAGGGTTAAGACAGAAGAATAATCTTTAGGTGCATGTATGTATGCAGAAAACTTAATGGTAGGTATAAAATGGAAAACAGGAGAGAAGTAGTTTGTAGGAGTTCTGAGTTAGGATTAGGAGAAGAGCAAGCTTGATACAAGATAAGATGACAGTTTAAAATTAAATGGGAGAAAATAAAAAAGTAAGGTACAATTTGCTGTTGATTACTTAAGATTGTTATAGCTAGTTTCCATTTGGTTTCAAGAATATTTGGTTACTGCTTAGTGAGCTGAGCAGTAGATTTCAGGAGACACCCAATTAGCAGATATGATGAAAATTGCCCAAACTGCAGTGCATTACAGGAAGGAAACTGAAACACATTTTAAATACTCTAGAGTCAATAGATATCATTAAGGAACACATAACTACTTTTCCAGAAGACCTCTAAAAGATGTATTATGCACCATGTACCTATATGCTGTTCAAGTTTCATAGCAAAGAGCCAAACTGAGACAGCCAGTGAAATAAGCATAACATAATTTGCCTGTGCTTGTCCAAACTTTGAGACCGGGTTAGTTGCAGAGAAGAGAAGTGGCTGTAGCCAGGTACAACTGTTGTCATGTCAGCTGGGTAAAGCATGCTGGTGGTACCTGAATGGAATGTTGATTATTTTTTTTGGAATGTTTCATCATATAAAATAAGAAGGGTGGACATTTCTGGATCTGCTTATTTTCAAATTATAGGACTAGCTACCGATATTCAAAAGCTTTCACAACCTTCCAAATATATATATATATATATATATATATATATATATATATATATATATATATATATATATATATATGTATATAGCCTTGAGGAAACATTTTTTTTTTTGCCATTCATATCCACCATAAATGGGAAATTTTATATTGTGGTATTGGTGAACTTTTGTAACTTTTTATTCCAGAAGAATAATGATTACTTCACATCACACACTTATATATGGGTGTATGATAGATGATTGAATGATCGCAAAGTAAACATCTGTTTGGTCGACACCATTTGGTTGGCTGACAAAGATGGTCGGCAGGTGTTCGAGAGCGACAATCACTGAGTAGGGGAATATTCCCTTCCCCCAGGGACTGTGCAATGTTGGAGTTAGTATATATAATTAGTACAGGGTGTGGGGATGCAGGGGGGCTTGTCCCATGCAAAAACGCTTGTTTTTGGTTCAGATTTGCTTTTTTTTCCAGCATGACCATTGACATGGCCATATAGATGCTTCATTAAAGTTAAATGCAAACTTTTAAGCTAACTACAGCCTCAAATCGTTAATTTGGTATTTAGGATAACTTGCCTAACAGACTACTAGAAGACCTGGAAACCAGATGCCATTGAGTGGAGCTATCAATATGATAAACCTCACAGAGGACCTCTCTGTGTTTTATAACCTCCTTATACCAGGAGAAGAGAGGCTGTTCCAAGTTATAATCAGGAAGATTAAAGGCAAGAGATGCCCCTGGCATCTATTCATCCTAGGAAAAGTCATGAGATGAGAGGGGAGACCCGGATGCTTTGAAAATAAGGCTCATACGACCTTTCCAAACACCAACAATTCTTACACTTGAGAAGGGACATCAGTATAGATACTAATGTGACTAAGTTGCTTTATCCTAAGTCCACCAGAAAGAGTACTCCTTGTTTACTCAAATATGTTCTGGAGAACACCCAAAATCTTGTTGTGGAGTTAGCATCACTAAGGAGAACATACAGGTACTTGATCAAAATTTTGTGTTGAAGTTTAAGGACTCTGTTGGCTGTTGCTCATCCTCCAAAAATACATTAATAGACTTACCAAAGTAAGTTTACCCAACCCCTGCCTTTAGATTTTATGAGGTAATTAGTATGCCCCCATTTTATTTCTTACAGATTAGTCATTGGGAAATACTACATCTACTGAAAAAAGTTCCTTCTCTACAAATATGTTGTACCAAATTAATTAATTCAATAACACATTTTTGAAACTAGAATGACTTATTTTTCAGCCCTGCTCTTAGAACAGATATTGCCCCTTACAGTTTTAAACATTTATTGATTATTCTACTTCCGAAAAAATGGGTTTACTGATTTTAGGCTAATAGCCAGTTTGTGCTGTCTAAGGAATATCCAAATGCATCTTCTCTATAAGATGGGTCCAGGGCTTGTAACACTATAATAGCCCTATACTCTATTAGTGATCTGCTATATATGACAATATGAAGAAAGGTTTTATTACTGGAATTCTGCTCCTCAGTAATAAGTCTTTAAAATTGTGGACCACAACATATTGCTAGGGATGACATCTGTATGTGGCATTAGTGAAGAATTAGTCCAGTAGATTTTTTCTTCACTGAAAGGTCCTTTGTTCAGACCCTAATCTGTCCCAAGTCAGTCCTTTGACATTCCAGTGATCAATCTTGTATTGTATGCATATGATACAGTATTATTGAGGCCATCTTCCTTTAGTAAAGCATTTCATTGCATGAGAGACTGCAAAATGATTTTGTTGTTGTCTGGAAATTGTTACTTGCTAATACATTGGCTATTAACTGCAGCAAAATTGCAGCCTTGTTTTTGGACTCACACAATGCTTTCTAATATCCTTAGAATGAAAAATCAGGATCCTCAAAGTGTCAAACTTGAATGGGTTGAACATCAGAAGTACCTTGGTGTGTTCATGGGACAAATTCTTTTTCTCACAGCAAACACAGAGCAAATAGTGGAAAAATCTTAAACCAACTAAAATACACTTACAAACTATTAAACATGTTAACTAGGGATGCACGTTTTGCTATTGGGCTTATTGTCCTATTTCCAAGACCTTAGTTTATACTACCTGTCATGCCGTGACCTCTTCCAGTAATACTCCACTGCTACAAGCTGCAAAATAAATAAATACATAAATAAAATGTTGCTTTGTTTTCCTTTCCGAAGGCAAAGACCATTAATGCTTGCCTTTGTCTAAACCTAATTAGCTGCCAGTCATGGTTGGGACTATACTGTTGTTGCAAGGATTTTAGGCACTGTTGTTGATAATTCCTTATCTTTTAACCATCATTTTTTCAGCAGTAGCTCACGTGCCTTCGTTGAAGGTTGGACGTTGGGCTGGCACCTCGGCACCATAAAAATCGACTGTCAATCATTAGTGGACCGGAGTTCTGCTGTGGTGACCCCTAACCGGGAAAAGCCGAAGGAAGAAGAAGAAGCTCAGAAAACCTATCTTCTTTCATCTAATTTCCAAAGGCACCTACTCTGGATCCAAAGAAGTCTTAATTCCCCTTTTCTCATAACTCATCAGACCCATTATTAAATATAATGCCCCTTTTGGCATGTATTTATCTAAGAATATCACTCAGCTTGGGAAACCTCTGAAACTCATAACTAAGAAAAGTGTTTGCTATCAGGACAGATTGCCCTGTCAACTATCCAGATTTTCACAGACTTTACAGTTTTTTGCCACATATTTTTGGTCTATTCCTCAAACAAATTATGGACTTCTAGCAAATCACTGGGGATTGACATTACTAAATAATGGCATGCATTTGAGTTTCAGACTTCATATCATTCAGAAAATGTAGGCTAACACAAATCCCATTATTCTAGCAAGTTTCTAAGTTTATAACAGCAATATTTAAATTCTGTCCCTGTTTTGGGGCCTTTGCCCCCTATTATTTTATGCTTTGTTCAGGTTTCTTATGCTAAGAGGTTGAGAGCTCTGCTGGCAATTTTTCCCCAGGCCTCTGCTGAAAATGGGCTCTGTCCCAGTCGGAGTTTTCCAATAAACAAATATTAAATAAAGTAATAAAAAAATATATGAATAGAGGATCTAGCCCTAAAGAACCTGGTAAGACATGGCAATATGTGTAAAAAGACATTTTACTGATCATTTTTTCAGTGCATGATGAGAAATATATATATATATATATATATATATATATATATATATATATATATAGGGTCTATATTATATAATTGAACGCACATTTTTTGTATATTTCCAGTTAATACCCATACATAGTTTTTTTATGGCATCCAGTCCTTTCTTGGCTATTGCTTCTTTAACTAAATGACTTATCAGATAATGATAGGCAGTATTAGAAACTACAAAGAGTTATTAACAATATAACACTAAGATTGTTAATCTAGGATGTCCTGAAGTAGAGAAATGAATCACTGTTTGTCACTTATCATTCATATTTTCATATTTATGTTCATATTGTCATAACTACATGTTATTAAGGGGTGTGGTGTGCCATGGCAGGGTGGGAGACAGGAAAATTCATTGTCAGTGTCCATTTATATCACACTATACCTGAACTATTGCTAGTAGTATTTTAGTAATTATAAAGATTAATAATTTTCCATATGTAACCCAGCCACTGGGGATGCACAAGCCAGTGCATTTCTTTGTGCCAGTCCCAAGCCTGGATAAATGGGGAGGGTTGCATCAGGAAGGGCATCCGGCGTAAAACTTGGCCAAATCATTCATGTGGACACCAGTAAATATTTACATACTGGATTGGTCGTGTCCAGGATTAACAATGACCACCACCAGTACTGTTAGCCAACAGGGTGCTGGTGGAAATTGGGCTACTGTTGGCCGAAGGAGGAGAGGAGGGGGAAGGCATGGCTGAAGGCAGGAAGAGAGGAGAAAGGTTAGGACTGTGGTAGTTAGGGTCGGAACATTGAATGTTGGCAGTATGACTGGTATAGGGAGAGAGCTAGCCGATATGATGGACAGAAGGAAGGCTGGTATATTGTGTGTGCAAGAGACCAGATGGAAGGAAAGTAAGGCTAGGTGTATTGGAGGTGGGTTCAAATTGTTTTATCATGGTGTAGATGGGAGGAGAAATGGTGTAGGAGTTATCCTGAAGAAACAGTATACTAAGAGTGTTTTGGAGGTGAAAAGAGTGTCGGATAGAGTGATGTTTATGAAGCTGGAAATTGATGGTGTAATGATGAATGTTGTTAGTGCATATGCTCCACAAGTTGGGTGTGCGATGGACGAGAAAGAAAAATTTTGGAGTGAGTTGGATGAAGTGGTGATGACTGTACCCAAGGGTGAGAGAGTGGTGATTGGAGCAGATTTCAATGAGCATGTTGGTGAAGGGAACAGAGGGGATGAGGAAGTGATGGGTAGGTATGGTGTTAAACAAAGGAATGCAGAAGGTCAGATGGTAGTGGATTTTGCGAAAAGGATGGAAATGGCTGTGGTGAATACGTATTTTAACAAGAGGGAGGAGTATAGGGTGACATACAAGAGTGGAGGAAGATGCACATGGGTGGATTATATCTTATGTAGGAGGGCCAGTTGAAGGAGATTGGAGACTGTAAAGTGGTGACCAGGGAAAGTGTAGCTAGGCAGCATAGGATGGTGGTTTGTAGGATAACATTAGTGATCAAGAAGAAAAGGAGGAGTGTGAGGGCAGCACCAAAGATCAAATGGTGGAAATTGAAAAAGGGTAATTGTGAGGTGGAGTTCAGGGAAGAGTTAAGACAGGCACTGTGTGGCAGTGAAGAGTTACCAAATAGCTGGGTAACTACAGCAGAGCTAGTAAGGGAGACGGCTAGAATGGTGCTTGGTATGACATCTGGAAAGAGGAAGGAGGACACGGAGACCTGGTGGTGGAATGAAGAAGTACAGGAGAGTATACAGAGAAAGAGGTTGGCAAAGAAGAAGTGGGATTGTCAGAGAGATGAAGAAAGTAGTCGAGTATAAGGAGATGAGGTGCATGGCAAAGAGAGAGGTGGCGAAGGCTAAGGATAAGGCATATGGAGAGTTGTATGAAAGGTTGGACACTAAGGAGGGAGAAAAGGACCTGTACCGATTGGCTAGACAGAGAGACCAAGCTAGGAAAGATTTGCAGCAAAGGACAATGAGGGAAACATACAAGCGAGGAGAGTGTGCTGAGCAGATGGAAAGAGTACTTTGAGGGGTTGATGAATGAAGAGAATGAGAGGGAGAGAAGGTTGGATGATGTGGGCATAGTGAGTCATGAAGTGCAAGAGATTAATTAATCATGGCAAAAGTGAGGAGAAGGGTAAGAATACATTACAAACACAGACGATGGTGTGGGAATTTAGGAGAATGGATTCTATTGAGCTGGGGAAGAGAGTCAAACGTGCATTGGGACACTAGGAGCAAACTGAGGGAGTAAACAATAAGAATGGCTCAGGAATGAAGTACTTATGCTTGTGAAAAAGGGTTTGAGGAAGAGGCAAAACACAAAAAAGATGAGAAGGCCAATGTGGCTATAGAGAAATGTTATCTAGTAATTAGGGCAAAACATAGGGTGTGAAGATGTTGGATAGGAATGGGTGGGGACACGAAAGATTCATAGCACAAAAAGGCTAGCAGAAAGGTAACAAAAGCACTGAGAACAACTAAGATGCAAGTTGCAAGGGAGCTGGTAAAAAGCATCATGAAGGGAAACAAGGTCATTTTAGGTATATTTAGCAGAAAACAGTAAGGGAGAGATAACAGTACAAAGTATTAACTATGGTCCATGTTCTCAACAACCAAAATATCTGCTGGGGGAAGTGACACTGACTGCAACAGAGCAGGAAAAGGATCTGTGGGTGTTGATCCCACCTGGTGCATACCACCAAGAGCAAGGTGATATACCAGTGGCAGCAGTGAATGGAATCCTGAGTGAATTCATGGGATGCTGGACTCCAGATGTAAGAGTAAATATGTAATGTGTCCATACTGTCAAAGCACTATTTAGACCAAACTTTGAATACTGATGCATTTCTGGAGGCCATACAAGAAAAAAGACATGAGATGGAATGCAGTGAAAAGCCATTAGAAAGATGCACAGCATGGAGGGGAAAATAATATGACCAGAGATCAGGGGGTAATTATATGATCGGAGAATAGAGAAGCTAGCACTCTTATCATTAGAGTCAGAATAGATGATGGGGGTGGGGGGCCACAATGTCATGTATTGGAATGATCGGAGAATAGAGAAGCTAGCACTCTTATCATTAGAGTCAGAATAGATGATGGGGGTGGGGGGGTCACAAAATCATGTATTGGAAAAGTGAGGGGGTCATCCTGAACAGAGAAGACAGAGGGTAGAGAAGGGATACAGTAAGTAGATTATAGGGACTAACTGCTTTCGGATTCTGTGAAAATATTACTTCAGAGACAGGGCTGTATACCCATAAAAGGGACCACCAGAATGAATGGTGAAGTGGAGACATTATTGGTTTGGCAGTCTGTTTAACTGAAATATAAAAACTTTTCCCAGACTGTGTGACTTCTGAGACTATTAATAAGGGGGTGTGAGAACTTACCCCTCACTTTACTCGGGGTAGTAATTTAATTTTCTTTGCTGTTTTATTTTGATAAAACAGTCTACCAATGGAAAAAAACAGCCAAATTATATCATATCCAGGTGGAGAAAGGATGAGAAGGAAGGCAGAGATGGAGGGATGAGTGAATGCAGTGCTATCTGCTGACTTACTAACAAGGGTTAATTACTACAACCACTTAAAAAACTGAAGCATGTTCAGGTTGCTTTCTTTTTTAGCTGAATATATTGTGCTGAAGACTTCACCGATAATGAGGTTAATACTGATGTCTCACAGCATAAATAAATTTCAAACTTATACAAAACATCAAAGAAAAAGATGTACACTAAATTGGCATGTGATTATTCCCTCATCTCTGCAATGCAGTCTGCATTCCCTTCTTTACTCTTGTAGCACAAAAGTATGATTTAACTGGGTCCCCTACAGAATTTCAAAGTTTAAAACTTTGAAATTCATATGATCAAAGACCATATGATCGAAGTTTTAAAATTTCAAAATCCTGAATGGAGATCGGCATACAGCACGGAACGGGAGATTTCCTTTTTCCTTGCTGTAGTGCGATCTCGAAGTCGGTATATTTAAGTAGTGGGGGGGGTGAGGGGTGCAGGGGGGCTTGCCAGCAACTTAGCAGACAAATTTATTGCTTATTTTACCCCAGCTACTCATATTATTACCCCCACTAACCTGAAAAATATATACCCCCCCTGAAATCACTTTGAAGCAGGTCTTAAAATCTTTGTCAAAGACTAAAAATAATAGCTTCATAAGACCAGATACTATACAAGGGTGCATTCTTGTAAGTGTCAAGTATGCACTGTAACTGCTTTAGCTTAAACTGTTCAACCTCAGCCTATTTACAGAGTTTATGCCTGATGCCTCTACACAAGGGAAGTCCATCTGTAGACCCTGGTAATTATAGGCCCATCAGCTTATATGTAAAGTTGTTGAATGTGTCATAGCAGAACTTATCTGATCTCCACCTAATCAGTTCAGTTTTGTGAATGGCAGGTTCTTAGGTATTTTTTAAGGGTTCTATAAGACATAGAGAGTTGTCATCCAGTGCACCCTGCTTATCTTAGCCTGCCCAAGGCTTTTGACACCATCCCCCATAGTGGTATTCCTAAAAGATGACATAAGTCAATGTAACCCTTATGTTGTCCATTGGATCACTAATTGGTTATCCAACAGATCCCATGTTGTGCAATTTGCTGGTAACCTCTCTGAATTCAAAACTGTGACTAGTGGTTCACCACAGAGCTCAGAGCTGGATCCTCTTCTTTTTGGCATTTATTTTGCAGACAGCCAAGCTAATATCCCAGAAGTGTTGTTGACAAAGTTTGTCAATGAATGCAAACAAAGCACTATTATCTACTCATCTACTGATATTAAACAGCTCTAGCAAGAGCAAAATATTCACATACATGGTGTACCAGAAATGTAGAAATGTTCTTAAGCTAAAAGTGAAAAATAAATAAAGAGTGGTGTAGTAGCATTTGATAAATCAAACTCCTCTTCAGAATGACAGGGTCATAAGAGACCTGAGTATTTATGGGACAACTCTCTCTCACTCAGTCGTGTTTTCACCATAGTCAGGAAATCCTTCTATCTAATCCAGTTAATTTCTAAGAGAATACTCTCATGATCAAATAATGTCATCATATCATTACATTCTTCCTTTATTAGACCTGTTAATGAATACAGTGCCCCACTTTGTATAAATCCAAACATATTGCTCATTTAGAAAGGCCCCAAAGATTTCTAACCAAGAAAATTAAAGGTCTTAAATCCTTCAACTACCCAACAGATTAGTACAGATCTCATTATAGTCAGTAGCCTTCTGTCTACTGCAAGGTGACCTAGCTCTTACTTTTTGAACATGAGAAAGTCGATGTTATTTGACCTATTTCTTTGCAAAAACAGTGGCTCTAAGACATGGTCAGCATAAGGCAAAATGCCCCCTCACACACACACACATCCTCCAGTGATCTCCCTAGTTCCACTCATCCTGTCCTTCCACACCATCCAGATTACTTTTTCTTCACTTTCTCACATTTTGACCTAGACTTTAACTTTTTTCTGCATTTTCCAACATATCACACCCTAATTGGGCAAGACTGCTCTCCAATAATTGTATTAAAGTAGGGGTATGGGGTTCACTAGGCTCCCAGAAGCCGTGGGGTTCTAGATGCTCTGAGAATCAATTTAGAGCTGTTCTTTAAAAAAGCTTATATCCGATGATGGCCTGAACAGAAATCATGATTAAGGAAAGACATTCAGTCTTACACGTTGCCTTGGATTCTTCCTGCATCCTTTCAACTGACCATGGCTGTACAGTAATAACTGGAGGAGATGGGTGAAATAAGTAAACTGCACGGGGGGGTCTGACACTGCTATGTCCCCAGAGGCCTGAGGGTTTTAGATGCTTTGAGATGCATTTTAGTGCTTTTTTATAACCTTTTGATCCAGTGATGACCTGAACAAAAATCGCGAGTAAGGAATGAAACTCAGTGCTATTCTTTCATTCAAGGAAGAAATAACTTATTTCCAAGGCTTAATGTTCAAAGCTGGCAAAATAGTATTTCACAGTAAACCTTGAATGCAAATGCTTGTGACGGTACATAAATCATATCTGGAAACAGTGCCTGCCTCCCTACACCTCCTTTCCAGAAAAAAGATAGTCACATTCTATGTATCCCTCTGCTGTCAGATTAAACTGAAGGCACAAACAGCCACAGTCCTATATATTCAAGTTGCTGCTGTCATACATTATGGAACATGCCCTCTCACCCCCACCATCACCAAACCACAACGACCTTCTGTGTAGTCCTATAATGTTAGACTGGGATAAAGCTGAAAGAATAAATAGAATGCAATAAGATGTTTCAACGTGTTGTTGTCAGACATACATAAACAGCATGCATCCTTACTCCTACCCCCCCAAGACACCCACCTGTATATGCATCTGATATTTGATTGTGAGGAAAGTGAAAAAAATTCATCCATACAGTGCACTGCACCTAGACAAGAATGAGTGACTTTCTGTCTACAATGCTGGTTTGTAAGAGTAAAAAATAGTGACTACATAATCCCAAGCCCTGCACATGCTAAAACAACTTTTTGTGCACAACTCTGAATAGGGGGAGTTTTATAGTAGTTGGTGTTCAGGGTAGAGGCCACTATTAAGCCTGTGTCAAAATCTACTTATGCAGTCTGTCAGCCCCCAGAAGCTCTGAATGTCTGGATATTTTGTGATGCATTTTATGCCTTACTCTTTCACAGAAGTCTTGATAACCTTTTTTGACTGCTACCCAGAGTATGTGCTTGTAATATTGTGTGCATTTCTAGGTAAAAATTGGTGCTATTATTTTTTATAGATACATATGCACACATGTGCACACACACACAGTTGAAAACTTGCAAATACGCTGTATGCTTACCTGTAGATAAATCAGAAGAATGCTAAGTCATCTATGGCATATAGTAAAAGAACTGATAAGGTCAATACTTCTGAAATAGTTCCACACGGAATAAAGTTTAACAAATACTGTTACGACTAGCGTACTGGGTTCAGTACACGGCAGTAAACTACCCCACCAAACCCACAACTTATTAATCTTCCCTGAACTTTACTTCACTTAAAATATCAAGTTCTTACATACAAGAATAATCAGTGAATTGAACATAACTGGTGACACAGGTTACCATACTTTCCTGCCTTATTCTCTGGTGCCTTAGTCTGAGCTAATAGTCCCCACGCCACTCGGCTAAGGCTGGGTTTCAGCCTCACCCTGCCCCCATATCCCACCCGCCCCCAGTACACCTACATTTATACCTAAATAACCACACCCCTTCCTCTCTCTCCAGCCATACAAAATCACCTGCAAGAGTCCTCCCACTCCTCCTACCATTTCCTCCATCCAACCCTCTATATATCCTCTTAAACCCATAGCTCCATTACCCTAAGAAAATGAAATCCAACACACCCACTATAACTAAATCAATGCTAAAAACCATAACACTTACCCTACCACTGTGTACCGTACTATACCTGCTAACTAAATATGAAGACCAGCCTTACTCAGGCTACTACTACCCCAGATACCAAACTAATATCTCCCCATCCCTGAGAAGTGCTACACAGTGTACACTCAATCTGACCAGTCAAATACCACAGTCAAACTATCACTACCCACATAAACTTAAACTAATGCACCCCAAATCCAAACTTGAATATAAACTACTATTTAAACGTATGAGACTATTAGACTTTCTAAGAAAAAACATAACTAAAGATGGGGATATCCACCCCAACCCAGACACCATGTCAACACCAAGCTTGAACAACCCACCACACATCCAACTCCCTCCAAATATACCACTTAAATATAAGAAGTCTAAATAATAAGATACATAACTTACATGCTCTAATAGTAACGTACCTCCCAGAAATAATGTGCTTAACAGAAACCTGGCTAAAACCAGGGACCAAAGATAATGAGATTATCCTACCTGGCTACAATATACACAGAGTTGATCGATTAAACAAAAAGGGCGGTGGTATTGCTGTGCTCTACAAAAGCACACTAAATGTCACTATCAACCCCATTCAGCCACCCCAGATCTCCAATGCCGAAATACTAGCACTAAAAGTACAACTAAATAAGGAAAAAAAAAAAATCTAATTGTGACCTATATCCCCCCTGGGAAAAACGCCGAAACAATTGAGAACCTTCTTAGCTGGCTGTCAAATAATTACCCTCAAGAAACTATTTTCCTAGGTGATGTTAACATGGACTGGAACCAATGTTCCTCCGAGTTAAACTCCACACCAATAAATCTCCATGGATTCCAACAGACCACATCTTCCTCTACCAGAATATGTAATAACAAACAAAAAGAGAGTATCCTAGACTGGATCCTTATAAACAGTCAACATCATAACTATGTATCTGGGACCCTTCCAAATCATTAGAGTCAGAATAGATCATGGGGGTGGGGGGCCACAATGTCATGTATTGGAATGATCGGAGAATAGAGAAGCTAGCACTCTTATCATTAGAGTCAGAATAGATGATGGGGGTGGGGGGCCACAATGTCATGTATTGGAATGATCGGAGAATAGAGAAGCTAGCACTCTTATCATTAGAGTCAGAATAGATGATGGGGGTGGGGGGGGTCACAAAATCATGTATTGGAAAAGTGAGGGGGTCATCCTGAACAGAGAAGACAGAGGGTAGAGAAGGGACACAGTAAGTAGATTATAGGGACTAACTGCTTTCGGATTCTGTGAAAATATTACTTCAGAGACAGGGCTGTATACCCATAAAAGGGACCACCAGAATGAGTGGTGAAGTGGAGACATTACTGGTTTGGCAGTCTGTTTAACTGAAATATAAAAACTTTTCCCAGACTGTGTGACTTCTGAGACTATTAATAAGGGGTGTGAGAACTTACCCCTCACTTTACTCGGGGTAGTAATTTAATTTTCTTTGCTGTTTTATTTTGATAAAACAGTCTACCAATGGAAAAAAACAGCCAAATTATATCATATCCAGGTGGAGAAAGGATGAGAAGGAAGGCAGAGATGGAGGGGTGAGTGAATGCAGTGCTATCTGCTGACTTACTAACAAGGGTTAATTACTACAATCTCTTAAAAAACTGAAGCATGTTCAGGTTGCTTTCTTTTTTAGCTGAATATATTGTGCTGAAGACTTCACCGATAATGAGGTTAATACTGATGTCTCACAGCATAAATAAATTTCAAACTTATACAAAACATCAAAGAAAAAGATGTACACTAAACTGGCATATGATTATTCCCTCATCTCTGCAATGCAGTCTGCATTCCCTTCTTTACTCTTGAAGCACAAAAGTATGATTTAACTGGGTCCCCTACAGAATTTCAAAGTTTAAAACTTCGAAATTCATATGATCAAAGACCATATGAGCGAAGTTTTAAAATTTCAAAATCCTGAATGGAGATCGGCATACAGCGCGGAATGGGAGATTTCCTTTTTCCTTGCTGTAGTGCGATCTCAAGGTGGGTATATTTAAGTAGTGGGGGGGTGAGGGGTGCAGGGGGGCTTGCCAGCAACTTAGCAGACAAATTTATTGCTTATTTTACCCCAGCTACTCATATTATTACCCCCACTAACCTGAAAAATATATACCCCCCCCGAAATCACTTTGAAGCAGGTCTTAGAATCCTTGTCAAAGACTAAAAATAATAGCTTCATAAGACCAGATACTATACAAGGGTGCATTCTTGTAAGTGTCAAGTATGCACTGTAACTGCTTTAGCTTAAACTGTTCAACCTCAGCCTATTTACATAGTTTATGCCTGATGCCTCTACAGAAGGGAAGTCCATCTGTAGACCCTGGTAATTATAGGCCCATCAGCTTATATGTAAAGTTGTAGAATGTGTCATAGCAGAACTTATCTGATCTCCACCTAATCAGTTCAGTTTTGTGAATGGCAGGTTCTTAGGTATTTTTTAAGGGTTCTATAAGACATAGAGAGTTGTCATCCAGTGCACCCTGCGTATCTTAGCCTGCCCAAGGCTTTTGACACCATCCCCCATAGTGGTATTCTTAAAAGATGACATAAGTCAATGTAACCCCTATGTTGTCCATTGGATCGCTAATTGGTTATCCAACAGATCCCATGTTGTGCAATTTGCTGGTAACCTCTCTGAATTCAAAACTGTGACTAGTGGTTCACCACAGAGCTCAGAGCTGGATCCTCTTCTTTTTGGCATTTATTTTGCAGACAACCAAGCTAATATCCCAGAAGTGTTGTTGACAAAGTTTGTCAATGAATGCAAACAAAGCACTATTATCTACTCATCTACTGATATTAAACAGCTCTAGCAAGAGCAAAATATTCACATACATGGTGTACCAGAAATGTTCTTAAGCTAAAAGTGAAAAATAAATAAAGAGTGGTGTAGTAGCATTTGATAAATTAAACTCCTCTTCAGAATGACAGGGTCATAAGAGACCTGAGTATTTATGGGATAACTCTCTCTCACTCAGTCATGTTTTCACCATAGTCAGGAAATCCTTCTATCTAATCCAGTTAATTTCTAAGAGAATACTCTCATGATCAGATAATGTCATCATGTTGTTACATTCTTCCTTTATTAGACCTGTTAATGAATACAGTGCCCCACTTTGTATAAATCCAAACATATTGCTCATTTAGAAAGGCCCCAAAGATTTCTAACCAAGAAAATTAAAGGTCTTAAATCCTTCAACTACCCAACAGATTAGTACAGATCTCATTATAGTTAGTAGCCTTCTGTCTACTGCAAGGTGACCTAGCTCTTACTTTTTGAACATGAGAAAGTCGATGTTATTTGACCTATTTCTTTGCAAAAACAGTGGCTCTGAGACATGGTCAGCATAAGGCAAAATGCCCCCTCACACACACACATCCTCCAGTGATCTCCCTAGTTCCACTCATCCTGTCCTTCCACACCATCCAGATTACTTTTTCTTCACTTTCTCACATTTTGACCTAGACTTTAACTTTTTTCTGCATTTTCCAACATATCACACCCTAATTGGGCAAGACTGCTCTCCAATAATTGTATTAAAGTAGGGGTATGGGGTTCACTAGGCTCCCAGAAGCCGTGGGGTTCTAGATGCTCTGAGATACAATTTAGAGCTGTTCTTTAAAAAAGCTTTTATCCGATGATGGCCTGAACAGAAATCATGATTAAGGAAAGACATTCAGTCTTACACGTTGCCTTGGATTCTTCCTGCATCCTTTCAACTGACCATGGCTGTACAGTAATAACTGGAGGAGATGGGTGAAATAAGTAAACTGCACAGGGGGTCTGACACTGCTATGTCCCCAGAGGCCTGAGGGTTTTAGATGCTTTGAGATGCATTTTAGAGCTTTTTTATAACCTTTTGATCCAGTGATGACCTGAACAAAAATCGCGAGTAAGGAATGAAACTCAGTGCTATTCTTTCATTCAAGGAAGAAATAACTTATTTCCAAGGCTTAATGTTCAAAGCTGGCAAAATAGTATTTCACAGTAAACCTTGAATGCAAATGCTTGTGACGGTACATAAATCATATCTGGAAACAGTGCCTGCCTCCCTACACCTCCTTTCCAGAAAAAGATAGTCACATTCTATGTATCCCTCTGCTGTCAGATTAAACTGAAGGCACAAACAGCCACAGTCCTATATATTCAAGTTACTGCTGTCATACATTATGGAACATGCCCTCTCACCCCCACCATCACCAAACCACAACGACCTTCTGTGTAGTCCTATAATGTTAGACTGGGATAAAGCTGAAAGAATAAATAGAATGCAATAAGATGTTTCAACGTGTTGTTGTCAGACATACATAAACAGCATGCATCCTTACTCCTACCCCCCCCCCCCCCAAGACACCCACCTGTATATGCATCTGATATTTGATTGTGAGGAAAGTGAAAAAAATTCATCCATACAGTGCACTGCACCTAGACAAGAATGAGTGACTTTCTGTCTACAATGCTGGTTTGTAAGAGTAAAAAATAGCGACTACATAATCCCCAGCCCTGTACATGCTACAACAACTTTCTGTGCACAACTCTGAATAGGGGGAGTTTTATAGTAGTTGGTGTTCAGGGTAGAGGCCACTATTAAGCCTGTGTCAAAATCTACTTATGCAGTCTGTCAGCCCCCAGAAGCTCTGAATGTCTGGATATTTTGTGATGCATTTTATGCCTTACTCTTTCACAAAAGTCTCGATAACCTTTTTTGACTGCTACCCAGAGTATGTGCTTGTGATATTGTGTGCATCTCTAGGTAAAAATTGGTGCTATTATTTTTTATAGATACATATGCACACATGTGCACACACACACACACACAGTTGAAAACTTGCAAATACGCTGTATGCTTGCCTGTAGATAAATCAGAAGAATGCTAAGTCATCTATGGCATATATTTGGGGTGCTGAAACCAGAGCACATGGATAAATCAATATAGAAGTAGAGAGGACATACAAACTCTAAACAGAAAGCTACAGCCAAGAACTTAACCAGAGCCAAGCAGTGTGAGATGGAAGTCCTACTCACTCCACCACTGGGGCAATGAGCAGTTGTTTTCACACACACATCCTGCTCCTGCCAGGCCACCAAATATAGCCACTTATGGTGTGCACTGCTGATGTCTGTGACAGATAGTGAAAGATAATCATGTCCGACTTGTTACTCTTAAAACACTGCAGCTTCCACTCCAACATACAGGCATAAGCTATAACAATATTAATTTTACAGTGTTTCACCAAATACAATACATTGTGTGACTGCTTCTTCCTCATCAGATCAGTGACTGTTGTTTAATATAGATAAACAACAGCTGGGGTAAATCACTTTTATTAATAGATAACATCCATACCTACAAATTACAAACACTGTACTGACTGTGTACATCTCAGATATTTAATTGTGGTTAAAAAATAAATAACAATAACAATCACAGGTATGTACTTCAAAGTTTTTTCTATACAGACAGAGTAATCACAGTAAAATACTCCCTTATTTCATACAAATGCCCACAAAGTCAAATGAGTGCCTTTTTAAAGTGAGCAAATGGCAAGAGGATTAACTACCTTCTTTAACAGGCAGACTTCAATCCCTCCCAGCAGTTATAGCCAATTTTGTGTAAACTTAAGACATCTGACTGTGTTTTTGCTCCACACAGCTGCCACACATGAAAGTACTCCCAAGTTGCTTCAAACAAGATACATTAGTCCCAAAAAGCTACAATAAGGAGATAGTCATTTTCCTTCACCAAGATCCCTAGCTATTATAGCTACTTTGTTTGTATATATCACAGCTGTCCAAGTTGTTTCTCACACATTATACAGGAGCTGAACATCCAGAATAATGAATCAACAACAGCAGCACTGGAGGGCATACTATTGAAAGAATAAAGATGAGTAATCACACCAAATATTTGGGAAGCTTTGCTTGATGGTGTGTTCCTGGCTTCCTCTGTCATTTCAATTGAAAGGTACAAAATTCCATTCAGATTAAGTTAAAAATCTACTGCACAAGCTTGTAAGCTGTTCCTTGTTTAGTCCCATTGTGCATGCTTTCTCTTTTGAATCTCTCACCTTTTTATCCTTGGCTTATTGGCAGAGCCCTGACTCCTGACACTTTCTGATGCTGCAAGTGCAAAATTTGAGTTAAAGGAGCCATGCCAGTACATCATGACAGCCTGTGATTCACTGCCAAAGGTGGTACAGTCCATAGGCATGATGCACAGCACTGTCTTTACAGCTTCTGTAGACACGGATACTTTTGCTTAACGATAGGGTAAGTTGGAAACCGCTCCTAGTCAAGTGGCACCCTACTTGGCATCCAGGTTGCTTATGCCTGAGGCTGGCCATGCTCTACAAATACCTACTGTAGGGAGCAGCAGATAAACAAGAGTCACTGGAGGGATAGGTTCCTAATGCAGTGTATTCCCATCTTAGGCATAGGTTTCCACTTCAGCTTACACAAACAACTACCTGAGATACTTTCAAGGCTAGTCTTGATTAGAATGGCAGAGCCAAATTTACCACAGGGTTACGAACAACTCTTCTCATTTTGGGAGGTGAATATTATTACAGGCTCAGAAAGCAAGGCAAGAACTTTTAAAGTAATCCTACTTAACGATTTATACAGCTACTCATCTTTGGTTCTGATTGTCTTGTATTATTCCTTCTTTCCTATGTTCATTTATGCATCTGTAGCATTATATTTTGTCATCCTTATTGTGTTTTTATCTTCTACATCATCATCTTCATTAGCTTTCATTGTCATCTTCATCATGTATTTATCTTTATTGCATTGGTATCACCTTCATCACGTCTTCAACATCAGTACTCTTGTCATCTTCACCATCATCATCACATCTTCCTTTTTCAATATTGACATCATCCAGTTCATTGCAAAATCATCATTTTTTTTGTTTCTTTATGCATTTATTTAATTTTAACACCTTTATTGAATTATCACTTAAGACATAGACAAACATACCGTTATATAAAAGAACACAAATCATGTTAACATGTTCACAGTCACAAACATACACAACATATATTTTTATATATAACTATCATCAATCCAGTATTGCATAGTCTGATCAATTCCTGCCTTCCCTTAAATCTCACTCCTCCTCCAAAACACTATTCTGCCTGTATTGTTTCCACAATTTCAATTTTATTTCTATGTAATTTGCTCCTACCCTTTTCTAAAGATCCCATTTCCAGTTGTTTTATCTCTGTTACAATATTCACTACCTCAAAATACAATCGGTTTAAACTTTGATTTTCATTTTGTAGTAATTACCTTTTTTGGCAGCCACCAAAAGTAAACTTAACAAAGCCTTACTAAGTCTAGACAATTCATATCCTATATCCCATCTCAAAAAATCTTTTCCTTAGTTACAAAAATTTGCTCTCCCAATATTTTTGACAGAGTACTCTGTAAGGAATTTAAAAATTCTGCCCGTTTCTTATACTTCCAAAACATGTGTTCCCAGTTACCTCTTTCTTCCCTATCACATCTCCAACATTTGCCATCCCCTGAGGAAAAATTCTTTGGAGTCTGCTTGGGGTATAAAAATACCTATACAAACACTTCCATGCAAAAATCCTAAATCCTTCTGATTTTGTTGCATATTTGGGAGCCATACCTATGTCTTATTATCTCCTTGTGGATTGCTTATCCAGTCTCTCTTTCCAAGCGTTTCTAACCTCCTCTGATTGATTCCTATAGTTATTGTGCAATATTTTATATGTCCTACCAATTATCCCTTTTTAATAGAAGCTTCAGTTCTTGATTCAACTAAAAACTCTACCACAGCAACTCACTTTGGGTTCCCCCTTCTTTCTCTTTACCATACTCTGATATCAATCTCTGATAGGGAAGGCAGTCTCTAGTCTGCAGCCCAAATGTCTTCTTGTCCTCTTCCCACTCTCTTACCTTTCTCTCTTTAGTTATATTTATTCATCTATGCAAAAGTAAAAGAAGACATTTTAATTCTACACATATTATAATCAGTGCACATTTCCACTTCATCCCCACCCCAACAGCCCAAGATTACAACCTACTGATTTAAAAGTGTTTTGTCTAGCCTTTATTATGTTTTTATATTGTAATGCCTACATTTCTTAAAAAGCAGACAAGAAGAAAAATGAGCACCTGTTTACTTCAGTATCTTTATCACATACAAGAATCACTTCTTCTTCTGGCTTTTCCCAGTTAGGGGTTGCCACAGCGGATCACTGTCCGCTCATGATTGGCAGTGGAATTTTACAGTGTCGAGTTGCCAGCCCGGCACCCAACCTTCCACAGAAGGCACACACATGCACACACTCACACCTAGGGTCAATTTAGTGTGTCCAATCCAACTACAGCATGTCTTTGGGATGTGGGAGGAAACCGGAGCACCTGGAGGAAACCCATGCAACCACAGGGAGGACATGCAGACTCTGCACAGAAGGCACCACAGCTGAGGATCGAACCAGAGAACCTCTTGGTGTGAGGCGGCAAAGCTAACTGCTGCACCACCATGGCCGCCCACATACAAGAATCACTAAGAATACTTTATTACAAGCAATTTATATCATAAAATGTTTTATACAAATATTGTTAAGAATGAAAATTGTTTTACTTAAAGTTACTTCCCCCTCTTTGTCCCTCTCTTTTTTTTCCTTTTAGTGCCCTCCCAAACATTAATGAAATGAAGCAGGGCATATGCCTGTCAGCTCCCCAACAAGTTTAATAATGTCAACAAAAATCCAAATTTTCTCCAGGCACTTTTTCTTGTAAAGCCATATTTCCAAATGTGATGGATGCTTTATAGTCTTACATTTATTGAATAATTTCATTGTTGCTGTTTTCTCCCCTGTTTTTCTCCATCTCCTAACTCCAGACTCTCATTCAGGTCTAAGGTACTCCCAATTCTTCTAGTCAACTCCTCTGCTTTTTTCTGTCTCTCAAGCATTTTACTTTGGAACACTGGAAAAGGTTTCGCGGGCAAAGTCTCTCTATGTGCCTTACCTTTAGAAGAATGAGAAGCAGAGACCCCCCTCTGTTTGATGTTTCACCTCTTGTTGGACAAACTTTTGTATTTCCCCTTATCCTGTTCTGATCAAAAAATTACTTTGATCCTCTAGGAAAAAATATTCTGAAGACAGCTGGATATACCAGTTTGAATCTCACGTCTGCCTCTCGGCATTCCCTGACAGCTAGAATAAATTTGTTTCTCTTCTGCCTGGTATACAGTGAATAATCATTTTCCACAAAGACTCTATTGTCTCCAACTTTTAATACTTCGCGTTTCTGCCCCAGTATTGTCCGGATCAACTCTTTGTGCTGGTAGGATTGCATCTTTGCTAATACAGGTCTTGGCTGCTTTCTCATGCCTTGACATACACGAGATACACCCCTTCAGTTAACAGATACTGCTGTGGAGTACCAGTCCAGTTACTTATTTGTGCCTTAATACAGTTTATTTATTTGTTTATTTCTGTCTGTTTATTGGGAAGTTCTTATTGGATTTATCCCATTTTCAGCAGGGACCCAGGGAGAAAAGCTCCACATATTAGGCAAGTACATTTAAAGACAAAAAAAAATGACATTTTGTAAGACACATTGAATTTACATGAAAACACAATTATACACATATATCTAGAACACATTATATTACATACAGTAGCCTACAAATTTAAGGAAATACATTTTTTCATAAGATAAATATATAAAAAAATACATAGACAGTGGATGTATTATGCAATGTGTTTATCAGTTGAATGTACAGAGAAGGGTTGCAAAGGCAGCAAGGTTTTTAACATGGGGTAGAACTTAAGAGGACAAGTAGCTAGATGAAATGTTAGGTAGATTGAGGTAGAGACCTTGTGTAGACCTGTATTAAATAAAATACTGTTTTGTAGGAGAGCGGAGTGGCAGCCTGTAGAAGAAATGTGTAGATGACAGTTGTAGGAGAATATACAGTAAGATTTCTTAGTGATAAAGATATAAAGCTACATGTGTAAGTTTAGGGTACAGAAAGATTAAGTAAAGGGAGTGTAACTTTGATGGTGGAGTTTAGGTTGAGTACAGGGGGGTTAGCCTGTGTTAGTGCATGAGAGCAACCAGTTATTTAGCAGGTGTTTCTTTAGTGGTGGTTTGAAGCCATGCAGTATGTCTACCTGTGTTATTTCAGAGCTGATTTGGTGCCAGATTTTTGCCACCTGGTTAGAGTATAGAAAGTCTTCTGCACTATTTGATTTTCTGATGGATAGAAAAGCTTTGTTGTCAGATCATAGGGTTTGAATAGTGGTAGAGGGTTATACAATTCCTTTTTGAGCAAGGCATTTTTCTGGGCAAATTTATTACAATCTGCTCCTTCTAGTGTCTCTGGTACAGCAAAAAATCTCAGGCTTTTCCTACGTGCTCTGTCCTCTATTTCTACCATTTTTAGAAACATCTGTTCTTGAGCAGTCTCATACTCAGCCAGCCTTTTCTTCATTTTGACTTTTGATTTTTGCAGTTTTATCAGTTCATCTGAATATCAGTTTTTCCTGCCTTTTGCTATTTGAGTTGATGTATTCCTTCAGTGTTTCATTTACTTTAATAGGTCTGAGCACATTTGACTTATTTTTTCCTATAGATTACTGGAAGTCAGGTCTTGCACCAAAACTGGAGCCTGAACTGCTTTTTGCTGAATGGCTGCAGGATTCTTCCTGGTCAGTGTTTTCTCTTCGCCTTTTACTGCTGATTTTCTTTCAGGCTTTTGGTTTCTTTTTTGCTGTCTGCTGTCATCCAGACAGTCTACTCATTAGCCAGTAACTCAATTTACTAAAACTGACAGAGTTCCTGGCCCTTGTCCTTCAGTTTCTTTTCTTCACACTGGAAGATCAGTGTGCAGCCATCTTGGAAAAAAAACACAAAATCGTCATCTTTGATCATCTTCACTCATCTTAGTTATATACATCTTCACTGTTACCTGCCTCACCATTGCATCTTCATTATCATCTTTATCACATAATAATCATTATTAACATCATCATCACATCTTTTTTCACAAATGTGCAGTTTATTCATAAAGTTTTCATCCTAGCACTAATGCATTCATTCATGTAACACACATGCAAATAGACTTGATTGTAGGGCTGTCACTGAAGTTACTGACATATCCCTAGTTTTCTTCCAAAAATTATAATTCCCTTGTAGACAACTATTTATTACAGAGTTACATCTGTGGTATTATACTGTATGCCACTTACGTTATACTTTACTAGGAATTCTGTCCTGTTCTGTTTTACTTTTGTTCAGTATAAAACAGGAACAGTGGTTAAGCAGCAGCTTGTGAAGTCCAAAGAAGCAGCAAAAAACAAAACAATACAACTAAAACATTTATTGGTAGAGTCAAGCTTTCAGGTACAACAACCCTTCCTCAGTGCAAGATAAAAAGCAAACTCATTGGATTACTTAAATACCAATCAAATATCAATCATTCAATAAAACACAGCCAATAAAAACAAATTTCCAATTAAACAAGTAAATGAACAATTAAAAACTAATTTATTAAAGGCAGGACAAAAATAACTGTTCTACCTTTTAGGACTTGTTTGAGTGTAATCATTTTGTTAGCACCAGGCAAAACATCCTCTTGCAAAAGTGTAATCCATTCATATACTTTCAACTCCAACTTATTATTAAAATCACCTCCCCTGATTGTTTTCTGAAGCACAGTTAACACTCAAAAGGTAAAGCTATGTGTTAGCCCATTCTCACTAATGTGTTTGGCTAGTGAGTTTGTTAAGTTACTTTTTTATGTCAGAACTGTGTTCTACAATCCTATCTCTGAGGCGTCTAGTAGATTTTCCTACATAGAAGGCTGCACAGGTCCGACATGTTGCAAGATAAACAATATAACAAGTATTACATGTTGCAAAACATTTAATATGGTAAATTTCACCACTGCTGGGATGTGTAAATGTGACGTCACTGTTAATGGATCCACAACAACTGCAATTATGGTAGGGGACAGTTCCCTTCTTTGTTAGAAGCTGGTCCAAATTTGTACACTTTAGATCTTTATAGCAAAGTTTTTGTTTTAAGCTCTCACAATTCTGATAAGTAAATCTAGCTTTTTCAGGAATAAGACCCTGTAATTCTGTACAGCTTCTCAGAATACACCAGTTGTTGTTAATTATATCCCTAATGCCATCACTACACCTACTAAATGTAGTAGGATCGCGTAATATATTTGCAGGATCCAAGTCAGATTGTATTTGATTATTAGTGCATTGTCGCCTCACAGCAAGACGTTGTCCCATTCGATTCTCAGCTAGAGTGTCTTCTGTGGAGACATGCGTGAATGGGCGTACCTTCATTGAAGGTTGTGCATTAGGGCCGGCAACTCAGCACGTAAAAATCAACTGCCAATCATTAGCAGACTGGAGTTCCGCTGTGGTGACCCCTAACCGGGAAAAAGCCGAAAGACACACACACAGTGCATTGTTCACTAAAGTAAGGGGGTATCTAACATCTTTATTCTCAAGGACTTCTTTTTTCAGCTCAACCAGAAATTTCCTGTCATATCCCCTTTCAGTGAATTCATCAATAACAGCATCTAGTTGTTGTGTGAATTTTTCTATGTCAGTATTAAGTTTGCAAGCACGTCTATACTGGCTCTTAATTATTCCCTTGAAAATGTGGGGAGAGTGCATACTAGTATAATGGAGGTATTTATTTGTATGTATAGCTTTCCTATAAACAGAAGTCTGAATACTATAATTCTGTACTTTAATATCAATATCCAAGAATTGTTTATGGTCAGAAAAACTATTCATAGTAAAGTGCAAGAATTCAGTGCTGTTATTTAGATACTTCACAAAGAAAAACATCGTCCACAAATCTTTTGTAAAAAGCCACATTGGAGCTATATTCATTGGGGGCATTATATATATGTGCTATCTCCCATCTATACAATACAAGGTTTGCATATGTATTTGTGACCAGAGTACCCATCGCAACACCAGAGACTTGATGGTAGAATTTGCTGTCAAACACAAATACATTGTTCCTAAAGACCAGGTCCAGAAGTTCATAAATAGTTTCTATCTCCCTCCCAGGAAGTGGTGAGTGTATATACAATAGTTCACAAATAGAATCAATACAATATTCCATGGGAATGACTGTAAACAATGACCTTATATCTAACGTGACAAGCAGTAATGGTTTATTATCTCTAGTAGAAAATAACTTGTACAATTGCTGTAAGAAGTCACCACTAACCTTGATATAACTCCTCACATATTTAAGATAGTGAGCTAATGTGTGTTGGAGGTATAGGGAGATTGGTTCAGTAGACCAACCTCTACCCGATACAATCGGTCTTATGGGAGGTTGGATGGTAGATTTGTGGATCTTGGGAAGGCCATATAGTATGGGTAGCACAGGACATGGAACAGTGAAGAACTGAAATAATTCCCCACTGATATCATTCATTGCTGGTAGATCAAATATACGTATGTTCATTGCACTAATATGTTTTTTAACATCTGCATTTGAGATTTCTTTAACTGCAGAAGCATCTGACAGTATTGCATACATAGCTCTCACATATATACTGAACTGCTATTCAACAAACATAAAACAGTGAATGTTCACTTAAGCGAATACTTGTACTGCAAAGCGTGACAAACAAGACCAAGCAGACTATGCAGACATCCAGGATAATTTAATTCATTGTGGGACAGGGGAGTGGCTAAGCAGAAAAGGAATACAAGAGATACCATTAAGGTGTTTGAATTGAAGCATATTGTCTGATGAAGTCCTATGTGTGAGGACGAAAACGCATATTTGAAGTGTTGATGTTAAGAGCGTTAACACAGTACACTGGTGGTCTGAACACTCTTTGTGATTTTTAACTTCTGTGGAATAAACTATCTGAACCGTGTATCAACGTTCCCTGGCACTTGTTTCTTGGATTTGCAGTTTTTTGAAATATATATATATATAAACACACACACACACACACACATATATATATATATATATATATATATATATATATATATATATACACACAGTCACACACACACACACACACACACACACACACACACACACACACACACACACACACACACACACTAAAAACTTCTAAAATTAAATAATAAAATAAGAATAACCACGAAACCACACAGGTGTCTTAAGCTTTTGTTCCTTTAATGTACTGGAACTTCTAAAGAACTAACAGTTTAGAGATGCACACAGAATTAAATGTATAAGCCTTCAATCACATGAAATTTAAAACCTCCAATAAACATTGTTCTAGTTAAATAAACAAACCCTGGGATTCATGAAGCTCGGCGTAAGGCTTGCGCCGGCCGTGCGGCGTATATATGGAGTAGTCGTGCCATATGCATATTAATGAAGGCGTGCAGCCGCCACAGCCACGTGCATAGGAAACGTGCGCGAGTGCATGGGGCATAACGAAGTTGCGCATGGAGGCGTGTCAATGTCGGCTGTCGATGAGCAACCTAAACTGCTGAATATTATATTCCACCTGCAATAGTAATCGCACCTATCAGTGTCTGTGGATACTGAAACATGTGCAAAGCATGCAAGATAGTCCCTGCAAACAGAAAATGAAGAAGCAAACACAAATGCATGGTAGGGAATAACGGGTCCCTACCCTTGAAGAAATGACATGAAAACCGTGTGCCCGTAGTCCAACGTAAAGTTGTTAGCTATACCATGTGGAAGTGAAATGTATCATATGTTAACACGCCGCCAGTAGGTAAATCCAGCCCAATGGAGAGGGTCACCAGCTGACCCATAATGTGGGGGAGGGTACATAGCTGTGCAGATGTGTCCATAACAAAATACACGAGGAGAAATGTAGATATATGTAGTGACCGTATGTCCGAATCATATCCCACAAGGCACGTAATAGTCACATACAAAAGGTATGTCCATATTTCACATACCAAATGTGATAGGAAATAGAATACACATGTAAACGAAACAGAAGGAACATATAAACAGCTACAACAATAAGGACACATGTAGGCCGAAAGGAACAGTATGATCCGTACCGTTGACTAAGATTAACACCTGTCCCACATGTGAAAGCGCTTATTCTGTTTCAGTTTGATATTAAATTTTGGTTTTATTACATCATGGTGGCTGTGTCCAGTCTTCTTCCTGAATTTCTTTGTTTTGGGACTCATACCTTTAGACGGTAGCAGCGCTTGTTTTTACAACCTGTCCCACTTTGCTAGCGACAGTCCCTCTCTGGGCAGATGTGTCCTGACACAAACTTGTAAAAATGGCAAATGTCCAGAGATTATAGGATATAATTATTCCGTAGACGTCATGTAATAGTTGCATTAAACAGTTTTTCTCTGTACGTATATTACATAAATGTCAAAAGAAACAGAATAAGACACCGAAATGCTACAAGAATAAGCTTAGATATAGGCAAGAATTGTAAGTTCTATCTGCCGAACTGACCATGGGTATGTGTCGACCTGTAAAATGTGCTGTGTTCACCGCAAATGTCACACTGTGGCCAATTGAAAAGGTGGAAACACAACCGTCGACTGTGGGGAGGCATTGTCCACAACAGTCGGACATGTGTAAGGAATAGCTTGGACATAGGAAAAGGTGCCACCCTACCAATGAGTACAACAGGCTGGCAAAATCCGGAAGTCAGCAGTATAATCCAAACCTGTATGTGACACAGTCGAACGGGTAGTATCTGGGTATACCAACCAAGTAATGAAAGTGAAGTATGGGCGTGTACCTATGTGCGTGAGGTATAGCATGTGGAAAGCAAACATGGCAGGTTAGTCCACACAACCATAATACCTGACACATGTAGGGTAGTCAGTGTGTTACTCTGGCCGTGTCATGGGCCAACAACCAAAGTAGTGATCTATGGGATGTGATGAATTTGCGTGTGAGGGGTGGGTGGGTATTGGTAAAATCCTCAAAGGCAATACTGTGTCGTATGCAGAAAAGGTGAACCAGAGGTGTACAAGGGGGCAGCGGGTGAAGTGGAAAGAAACAGAAACACATGTAGAAACAGCTGCAAGACAAGCAGACAGGCCATAGTGTAGAACACAATCCCATAAACATATGAATATGGAAATGTGCGATACAAATGTATAGATATGTCACCATCACATACCCACAGATGGGTCCTGATGGAACTGGCCATAACAAATGCAACACACCTGGATGCATAATGGCTTACCCAGCATACCCTCCACATCACACAACCCGTCTCCATACCAGAACGTCCACCAAATCCAGCCATACTTGGCCTACTGGTTCGTTGCAGACACAGCTACATACAGTGACCCCTACGCATATGTAGTAGGTATTGTCACCCTAGGCAGTGTCAAGATTGCAAACCATGTATCTCCTGCATGTAAAACCCCCTGCACATTTTTGTAAAGCCACAAAAATCTTCAGTATCTGACTTGTTTTGGTCTTGTCCAATTTTTGGGATATCCCTCATGGGATAACCAACCTGTGTAAATAGTAGAATGGGTATGACAACATGATGTCCAATCCTGTAGATATCTGGACACAAGTCAGAACTTGCAGTAGAGGTCCATGACACTGTCCAGCCCTAAGTGGGCATGCATAACCTACTACCCAGGATAAAACACCTTCCCGTGATGCACGTGTCCCGACACGAATAGGAGGGAGAATATAATGCACACATTCACATAGTGGCAAACGGCATGAGGGTGAGGAAGACACTGACGTAAACAGGTTAACCCTGATCAAGTGTGAGGGACACTGACTGTGTGCAGGCGTGACCGACCATACCTGTCAATCTGTGTGAGCAAGATATCTGGACAGAGCCGTGAATACAAGTGAGACAAAGGTCCAAAAGCAGGGACAATTTGTAAAGATAGCTCTTAGAAACATAGAAATATGATAGAATAACAATTTGCACATTGGCATTACTGTCCGGAGTATGAAGTCTGAAACCCAACTGTCTGTCAGCACGTTCCGACTTCAGTCTTTAATGATGAGCTACTGCTATGCCAGAACACAACAGCGTATTACAGAAGTCCGTACCATACCACTCAACTGTCCAGATATTCGCAGAATGACCAGAGTTTTGCCTCATATTGTTGTTGTTTGCCTGTGACAATCTGCACCAGTCTGGTAAATAGCTGAGGATTGATGTCACTAAATAATGAGAAATATTTTGAGTTTAAGACTCCACGTCCTTCAGAAAAGTCATGCTAATGCAAAACCTAGTATTCTATCAACGTTCTAAGCTTGTAAGAGCAATAGTTAAAATGTGTCCCTATTTGTCCCCCCATCATGTAGGTTTTGCACAGATTTGGTGCTCTAAAAGGTTGAGAGGTATGGTCCATACATATTTACAGTAACAACCCTTCACATTTGTGTAATGTACAACTGCATACCTGTAGTCACTTCATGTCCAAAATAATAATCCCTGTATGACTGAATACAAGCAATAGTCAAATGTGAATGGGAACACCCCTCACCGTGGAGTATGGACTGTAACAACCCCACCCATAATATGTATTGCCAACAGAATAAGCTGCTGACAGGTGCCCAAACACCTGTGTCTATAAATACAGGTAAAAATTCATAATAGGGAGAAACTCCCTGTCCATATGCTTCATCTGACATTTGAACTCGGCCACTTCACCAGGCGGACAAGCCTAAACCCAGATCACTACATGAACACCCTGACAATCAAAGACCTGTATGTGCCAGGACTATATGCCTTGGTGTTCTGCATATCCTTGGAGTGATTAACAATGCAGCTGGGGTCCACAGCAGTAGGCAATAGGGAATGTGTAATATGTAGTACCTGTTTTTCCCAGCAGGAGAATGGATGCCTATGTTGTAAGTGAAGCGGTGAGGCATATGTTGATGTAGCTAAGTACTATGGGTATGCATATCAATGAGGCAGAACACCAATAGAATAGTGGTTCCGGCATCCGGCCAACGTGAATGCAGTCCCGGTTGACCTACGACCACTGCACATATAACTTTAAAGTGTAATGAATGCGTTTGTGCTGTACACACATTTAAATATGTAAAGGTGAACGTGTGTTTCGCATCAGTCCGTAAACCGGAATACAGATATGTAACTGTTATGGTCAGAAATATGAAAGGCCACGTAAGCACATATATCTATTAAACATATGTAACCCACAATAAGGATATGCAAGTGCGCCTGTGCGTGTGTAATCCGCTCACAGCTTAGCAAATGAATGCTGTTTTCTCCATGTTATATATACATGGCTCATACCTGTTAACCCCGTAAAGTACGAAACCGGACAAAGCCATGAAAACAACTGATACAAATAGGGACAATCCCCAGATATTGCAGTAACAAACATAGAAAGTGGATAGAATAACAGGTGTGTCACAGCATGAATTCTCTGAAGAGTATGAAGTCGTAGCCTGAAATGCTTGTCATTATTTACCAACGTTAGTCTTTAATGATATGCCACTAAATTGCCAGATAGACACAAGGTTATGAAAAACGGACCAAAGATAAGAGGCAAACAGCTGTACATTCAGTGAAAATCTGTACAGTTGAAAGGTATGATATGGATATATATATATATATATATATATATATATATATATATATATATATATATATATATATACACACACACACATATATCCACAGACTTAAACCAAAGCAAATTATGAAATGAGGAATGTACAGACATATGTATATATGTACATATATATATATATATATATATATATATATATATATATATATATACACACACGATACATGAATAGATATATACACAACAAACATATGTCCCTGTAGATATAACACATGTACATAAATAGGTCACGGTATAGCTATTATGTATAGATAGACAGACATGCATGAAAGGTGAATACACTGCTGCTTTCCAAACCATTGCCCGGAAAGTACCAGTGTGACAGGGCCTGCAAGTTCTACACGTTAAACATGAATATAGGTGTCCTTTGCAGGACCCCAAAAATTGATCCCGTATAAAGTGCGAACCATCATCGATGCAAAAGAAGTCACAGCTGCAACTACAATATAGCTATACATGCAACAGTAGCAGGTGCAAGGGTAATAACACATGGGTCAGTAGAATATATGATGTACGACCTGATATCCGGAGAGTGGGGAGTGCTTAGAAGTGTCTTTACACTTTATTATCACTCACATTAAACATGTCTAATGGGTACTGTGGAGGGGTGTCAGGTATGGGAATCATGGGTATGCAGAATTGGGCCTAGGTGTTGGTTGGCACAGATCTATTAGGTACGCCCCATGGGAGTGATCAATATACCTATGTGGGTATAGCACATGCCTATATTCTCCAAAAAGGTTCAACCCATCTACTGGATATTGTATAAACCATTGAGGAAAGACGTAGGGACCTATATCAGTGTCATGTAGGCGATTATCATGGATGGACATGCATACAACCAAGATGGTAACCATACCTGCCAAACTTTCAGAATAAGACAGCTGGACTAAGGCATAATACATGAAATACAAATAGGGGCTATATTAATTATACCCCAGACAAAGTCAGAACGTTGATAGAATAATGGCGTAGTCAGGAATATGAATGTTATGAGGGTTAGTAATCATGAAATAGAAATGTCAGTCATTATTATCTAACCTCACAGTCCGTCATGCCTTGCCAGTAATTTACCAGAAAGGCACATTATTATGACAAATGTAACAAAATCATAGGTCAAACCTCGGGGCGTTTACCCATAATGTGTACAGGTGAGAGGTATGAAGGTAACCCATCCTAAATAAATGTACAGGACTAGTGATACTAGGTGGACAGGTGAGAAGAAAGACATCAGGACAAATGACAAAACATGTACAAGTCAAAAGCATGTACTTCGACAAATGTGAATGACAATGTATGCCCTGTGAAAGTCAATGTGGAAGGTTAATAGACTTAAAAGACATGTGTCCCTCAGGGTGTCATGCAGTGTCACCGATACAGTGTCCAGTCCCCATACAAATGCGTGAGCTCTGCCACTGACGGAAAGCAAATACCGGCATACATAAGGTACGTGATAGAATAATTAGTGTGGATAAGCACCTGTTGGCCTTTGTGAGGAATATAACCCTCTGGGTGGGTGTGTCCTGCAATAGGAATATAATGGCATCTGGCCTATGATGGCGCCATATATTGTGTGTATTGATGTAAGAAAATTGATATCCTGTATCAGAAACATACCTCGCAACTGTACAGATTTTCACAGAATGTGCAGATGTTTGCCTCATGTGTTTGGTGTGTTCCTCTTACAATCTGTACCTTTCTGGCAAATACCTGAGAACTGAAGTCATTAAATAATGACAAACATTTGAGTTTAAGACCCCAAATCCTTCAGAAAAGTCATACTAATGCAAAACCTATTATTCTGTCAACTATCTACGTTTTTAAGAGCAATATTTAAAATCTGCCCCTATTTGTCCCCCCATCATGTTAGGCTTTGTACAGATTTTTTGCTCTAGGAGACTGAGAGGTATGATCAGAAACAAATACATGTCTGAGGAAACGGCATTATCGACTGCAAGATAACTCAGAAGGTATGAAAAGCGCTGCAGTAGGAAGTTCAGTATTGGCCGCAGGTATGTGCTGACATGTCAAATGACACAGCAGTCTACATGAAGTACCTATAGGGCTGTCACCTTTACCAATGATGACAGTGGGACATACCCACAGCCATGCATACACCACAAATAGACATAGCACACAGCAAAGCCTAGGCCATGATACACGAAGCCTCCGGCGTGTATGAGTAGAGTGAGAGTACAGCAAGGAAAGATGACTGCCAAGCTATTCAGCAAACACCTGTAGGGGCGTGCAAGACCGCCCATAACATGAACGTTGCACGGACAATGTTGGGATTTGCAACATACCCCATTTGTATGTGAAAGCTATGCAAATTATGTAAATATGCGATACATGAAACAGTAAGCTGTCCATGCAAGAGCAGAGTTATGTGCAGAAATGTACCCGGATGTTAGGCGACTAACGTTCTGCATGTTGCTAAACAGAGCAATGACAGCTGCAAATACAGTATGAATACAGTCGAAGAAGCATGCCAATGTCCAAATCTAAGGCCAGTAGCATTATTGTCCATTGGATATCAATAAAACAGTAGTTGTCCTCCCCCGATCTCCGGTGTGGAAGCGTAGTGCAGCGCCACGAGAACGCGCTGCATTTCAAAACAAGTCACATATGTATAATATACATACAAAATGTATGTTTAGTTAGATGTTAGTACGCCATGCAGATGAATGGCAAGCTGGACACAACATAGCTACTGCGTACTGGTTGTTATGTGTGGAAACGCTCTGTCAGACATGTAACGAAGCATTTGTAGGCAATCTGATGCAAGTGAGGCTGAGGATAGTGAATCACAACATGTCATGCCATATGGGCCAAACCTCTACAGTGTAGTGTAGGCTAAGGGGACTATTAGAGTAGAAGATAGGTGACAACATGAGTGTGTAGGTATAAAACACTGTAATCTCACTGGAGCAGTGTCACATGTTTGCTGTCAGTACTCAGTGGAAGAGGCGTGTTATGAGCTATCCTAGGGAAAGTCAGGAGACTGACGGTGTACGCCATGGATCCCAACGATGTGACTTGCAAACCTGCCCACAGTGTGTCCGCGCCCGTGTGCACCAGTAAGCCCGAGTAAGCATGTGTGCGCGCGTGTTAGCCCGTGTGTGCGTGTTGAAGAATGAGTAAGCTAGTGTACGAATGGTGAAGCCCGTGTAATGTTGTGTATGCCAGTGTACGCATTTGTAAGCATGTATACATGTGTACTACACACATCACACACGTACTGCACACTCAGACACACATGCTGCCAATACTACACACATCAGTGAAATGGCACATGGATGGAGAATACATCATCAGAATTAACAGTGCTGTAAACTATGCTACATTGATGGTCATAGCTGCAATGCATCATGCCTGCTGATATACACCTGGAAGTAACACACATTGTGTTAACAGCATTCTAACATCAATACAGTGGAATAAAGCCACTGTGTGCATCAGCACCAGGTTAGTCTGATCCTGCATCAATGTTAAACATCACAGGTGGTGGCACAGGTGACATCATATGCACAGGGTGTGGTGTTACATTTCCAGAGTTGTCATTGAGTCATCCAGTTTACACATAGGTGTGTGTGTGTGTGTGTGTGTGTGTGTGTGTGTGTGTGTGTGTGTGTGTGTGTGTGTGTGTGTGTGTGTGTGTGTGAGGGACAATGGTTATTGCATGGCCCAATGGTGATGCAATGGGTTTGTGTATGTGATAGCCCTAGCTGTTTGTGGTAAGTGTGTGTGTCTGCATATACACAGGTACAGCATGTGTCAGCCATATACAGGAGGTTGTGGGACAGTCACAGACCGTACCTACCAGGCTGTAGAGATCGCCATTACTGGCCGTGGACACCCCTCCATGCATCCAACACTAACCCAGTCCTGCACCTGTCAATGTATACACATACAGTCCTGGGATCTGTACCACAACCTGTGGATAAATGTGAGTCTGTAATGTTAACCTGAGTTGCATAGAATTGTCAGTTACTACATACGGATATGAGCCATACTCACCCTCCAATGTAATAATCACTGCTGACTGTTGCCAAGATGTGCATATGACCATTCAAAGGTGCTGTACTAACATTGTTTCCAATGCCCGTGTAATACCCAGCAACACAATAACCGGTCACTACACAAGTATAACCCACGATCACTACAGCACACAGTATGTGCACTATCACAGAGCCATAGATGTACATACATCCAAGGTGATCACGTACAGATAATGCAGCACATTCAAGAGTGATAATCCCGACATACATATCTATATACAATATATATATATATATATATATATATATATATATATATATATATATATATATATATATATATATATATATATATATATATGTAGATAGATACATACACACACACACACACACACACACACACACACAACACACGTGGCAGGGTTGGGAGCAGAACACAAATGTAACCACTGTACCACACAACAGCATTACGCAGTTACAGAATGCGCTACCGTGATTAGTAGATCACAGCATTCACACAGGCATACGTCTAGCCTGCAGACCGCAGCATCAAAGGCAAAGACGCCGCATGGATGTTATGGAGAGTGAATACTGTAAAAGCAATGTACTGTTGTCATGCAGCTGGAAACACACACACACACTTGGCAGGGCTGGGAGTCAAACATACACCTAACTACCCCATCACACTACAGCATGATGCATTTACAGAACGCGCTACCAAGATTACTAAACACAGCAGTCCCAGAGGCATACGTCTAGGTGCGTGTCATCATCCGCAATGGCAAAGACATCAGTAGGAAATATCTGTGGTGTGAGGCATCTAAAAGCATGGCTGAGTCCCCAGGCGGATGGGAGCATGCGCGCTCACACACACACACACACACACACACACACACACACACACACACACACACACACACACACACTTGGCAGGGCTGGGAGTCGAACATATACCTAACTACCCTATCACACTACAGCATGATGCATTTACAGAATGCGCTACCGAGATTACTAAACACAGCAGTCCCAGAGGCATACATCTAGGCACGTGTCATCATCCGCAAAGGCAAAGTTGTCTGAAACAAAAAAGGCAAAGTTGTCGGTAGGAAATATCTGTGGTGTGAGGCGTCTAAAAGCATGACTGAGTCCCCAGGTGGATGGGAGTATGCACGTGCACACACACACACACACACACACACACACACACACACACACACACACACACACACACTTGGCAGGGCTGGGAGTCAAACATACACCTAACTACCCTATCACACTACAGCATGACGCATTTACAGAACGCGCTACCAAGATTACTAAACACAGCAGTCCCAGAGACATACATCTAGGTGCGTGTCATCATCCGCAAAGGCAAAGACGTCGGTAGGAAATATCTGTGGTGTGAGGCATCTAAAAGCATGACTGAGTCCCCAGGCGGACGGGAGCATACATACACACACACACACACACACACACACACACACACACACACACACTTGGCAGGGCTGGGAGTCGAACATACACCTAACTACCCTATCACACTGCAGCATAACGCATTTACAGAACGCACTACTGAGATTACTAAACACAGCAGTCCCAGAGGCATATATCTAGGTGCATGTCATCATCCTCAAAGACAAGGACGCCGACAGGGATTGTATAGAGAGTGATCAGTCTGAAAGCATACAGGCATATTACTGTCCCACGGTAGACATAGACAAACACACGGCAGTGATGTGATCGGGGCAACATAAGATTTATGGAGAACTACAACAACAAAACATAGACACGGGACGCGCCACAGACAGTACACCCTTCAAGATAGCCGACCAGTGTGTACTCGGTAGGCATCCATCGTGATGTTGAAAATGGACATCTATTGCCTGGATGACCACCATGACTATACAGGACGGCCATGCCCATGCACAGAGGGACATCACTGACACAAGGTGTCACTGGCCATGGCCACATGCTTAGTAATACATGTCCGTTCGGACTGTACTGTGTGTCGATCTACACAATGGCATACTGGGCATGCTCACACACTTAGCAGTTGCAAAGGGCCATCTTGCATGCAGACAGAGTCTCAACATGCAAGGGCTCAGTTTGGACTGTCCTGTGTGTCCATCTACACAACAGCATACTGGGCATGCTCACACACATAGCAGTTGCAAGGGGCCGTCTTGCATGCAGATGGAGTCTAAACACAGAAGGGCACAGTACAGTATAACTGTCCCCATGCACTGGGTGGGCCGTCCTGCATGCAGACGGAGTCTAAACACGGAAGGGCACAGTAAGGTAGAACTGTCCCCATGCACAGGGCGGTCACACACATGCAGTGACCAGTACACACTCAGCTGCCATCACAGCTGTCACAGGTGCAGATCACAGATGTACACACCGCAGTCTACACTGTAGCCCTTGAGACATCACCATGTTGTTGCTGCAGCAATACACAGCCATACATTACCACAACACCATGTGACACATGACCAGTGGACTGTACAGAGGTCTACAGCAACTGTGCAGAGTACACATGTACTGACAGGGTTCCAACAGGTGTTATGCATTGCAATGATACCACTATACATGACCAGGTCAGCTCAAGACATACCAGGGGCCCCGGGTCTTACACAGCTGTGACAGATGAGTGTTGCTGTACACCAATGAACACACATGTTTGGATATGTCATACATGTGATTGTAGTGAATGTGTGCATGGACCACACACACAACACATATGTACATAGCTTAGCCTTTGCTGTCCCCCATGCAGAACAGTGGCCTAAGCAATCATACGCACGCAAATGGAAGGTGGGTCCATGTCTGTTGAATGCTCACAGTACAGGAGGTAGCAATGTTGACCAAGGACACATTCCCCTGTAGTAGTCGCCCATGACCCCCATGATATCATACCACAGTCCATGTGTTATGTATGTCAACACACATGTCCACCAATAGCAATGCATACAAACATGGCTACAGGAGACACATGTAGGACCAACACACATGTACAGTCTGTACTGTGCATGCAGCAACCATGCATGTGCAGTGGCCGATGTCCGTAACACAGCTGCACCTAACTACAACATGCAGTCGCAATGCAGCCCCATCATTGACACCTGTATATGGTGACATACAGACAGTACGGTTGGTTGTACATCACGTATGGAGGGATGTGTGTACATAAAGTGGTGATCCACCTGTGTAGATGTATGTGTGCCGGGGATGGCTCACAGGTGTGTCACATGCCATCCTACCATGCCATGTGCAAACAGTACGCTATGTCACTGTTACTTGACGGTGATGACATAACGCATACACAGCGGTCAGTTGTTACCAACTGTATGTCACGTGACACCTATAACACTTACATCCTCCTGTTTGCATATACCAACACAATTGCCAGACATAGCGTTGGTACACATAATGCGGACAATACCGCTGCATGTCTATCAAACGTCTCATCATATGGCAGGTGTATCATTCCCAGCACTGCCATGTGTGTCCGCCTGTGTGACCACATATGCCACATATGGTGGGGATTACATCCCAGTTGTTACACATCCCTGTACACCGTTGTAGAGATCTGTACATACTGCAGTGTGGAAAGCATGACATCGGCAGGTGTGATGCATCACACACATCGGCTATCCGTACACACATTTCTGGTCACCACAGTGTGTGTGTGTATGTATGTATGTATGGCTGTCTGGTGCTTGGTGTGAGGGTATATGCTACCATACAGTGAAAACAGGATCACTAATCCCTCATGGTGACTAACCCCTCATGGTGATGCAGTCTACTACCCTGTTGATGCCATCAGTCCCAGCCGTACTGGCTACCTGTGCATGTTCCTTCTCTGTGCCATGTAGCGTGGGTGCAAAGTACTGTGAGGGTGATGACCACATAGGCAAGGGTCCACCTCAACAGTATGGGGTGAGCGCTATAGTGCTGTAGACCCCGTGAATGTGGCCACGTACCTGTACTGTGACAGGGTATTACTGCTACACAGTGTGGCCTCATGCTATCAAGTGGCCTCTAACGTTATCATTGGCCAGACCGCTGTGTACAACCCCTGCACCATGTCAACATACCTGTAATGTTTCCTGGTATGTATGTCACATCTCTGTCCACTGTAGCCTGTTCAACTGACCACATGCTTCAGATGCAGTATATGTGCAGACATCTGTGTCATGTTCGACTTTCCAACAGTCAGGTTGAGGGTATGTTTAGCATGCTGATATTGCCATACGTGCCTCTGAGTACTCCACAGTTACACATGGGGGACTGCAAACACTGCTACCTGTAGGCACATGCCAGTACACCATAGGAGAGAGCCAGGGCATCATTACCAACATGCTGTTACTGTTGTAACCGAGACACATACTGTGAACATATCACAATGCATGCTGCACCTGGACTACATGGTATGACTGGTGCATGTCGTCGACAGTACACCACTGATGTCACATACATATCTCTCAGTATTCACACACAACCAATGAAACATACACATCCCTCAATATGCATACACAAGTAATGTTAGATACACCTCTCACTATTCTGTTCACCCTGTGCATCAGACCATTTGAGCATATCCCTGCACCAATGGTGCGGATGACAGGGATGCAGCACAGGCTTATGCACAGGGTGATACTGTTTGCCAGGGGCATAGGCTGCACCAATGGATGACATCATGTGTGTGGGTAAGGGCCGGTGATTTGAATGGACATGTCTGTTCCATATGCATGTGGGTGTTGTGAAGCCCTACAGTTGTGTTTGCTGTGTGCATGTACATGTGCACACAGTTCTGTCATTTGTGAGGCCTACACAAGGGTATTATGGACAGCTCCAGATTGTACAGACCAGGTTCTACAGCTCACTGTGACCAGCCACGTGTCCTGTGCCTGCCAGGGGTTGCACGGGCACCACCAGGCAGAGGTACAGAATGGCTACTGTCCGACGACACATAGCCACTGGAACCGTGTCCTCGCTGGGAATGTCCAGGGCCACGTCCACGTGGCCTGCTGTGTCCTGGTGTGGACAGTGCAGCACCAGCTGCACTTCTACTGCTACCAGCACTATGGGAGCAGCCATGTGAGATGGCACGCTCACATTGACCTGCACTAGGTGGTGTAGCTGGCCTACGTCCACATGGCTGACGCCTCACCCCTACCAGATGTTCCAGCACAGACAGCTCACACTCGTGGATTGCCATGCCACGGTCGAGGATTCTGACCATGTCACCCAATCGCCTGTCCAGAACATCAGCAATCTGCTGTTGAGCACGTGCCAATGCCTGGATGTTGTTGTTTAGGGTACTGATAGCAGCCCTCTGCAGCCTCTGCCCTTCTCTGTTCTGCTGTTCGGCATGTGCCTGTGCCACCATTACAGTCTGGAACATGCATCTGGTGATTCCAGCTGCTGTGCTATGTCCTGCAGGTGCATGTCTGCCAGAGGTCCTCCTACGAGCAGCACCAGCCACATGCCTGTGTGGCACATCTGCAGTCAGTACACTGCCCCCATGGTGTGGAGACACACCTTCTGTAGCCACCATACATTCCTGTTCAATGCTAACAGACACTGACTGTCCTTCCTCTATGGCCACTGTTGATGCGGTATGTGTTGGTAGCTGAACTGTGTGCGGGGAAGAGGGGGGACATAGCTGGGTTGGCAACTGTTGGCACAGATTCAGCCCCTGACATCCCTGCCTGTACCTCATGCATATGTTCATCACTGCTAGCATCTGTGGGGACACTATCAGATGGACCGCAGGAGGGTAACGTACCTACATCACCTGTGAATGCAAAGAAAGACTCTAAATTACAATAGACACACACACACACACACACACACACACACACACACACACACACACACACACACACACACACTGACACACACACACTGACACACCATGCATGTGATATGACAGATGGCATACAGATGCTTGTGATACAACTGACAGCATGCAGCTCAGACATCAGTAGTGTTTGTAAGCATACCCCCTGGAATGCACACTACAGCAGGCAGGTGTCATATCATTATCCACAGGGTGCACAGTGCAAGTTAACACATTTGCCTGTACAATAGCATATAGTAAGCACATGTGTGCATACCATACCTCTCAACCTCTTAGAACAATAAATGTGGACAAAGCCTACTATGATGGGGGACATATAGGGACAACTGTGACATATTGCTCTTACAAGCTTAGAAATTTTCTAGACTAATAGATTTGCATGCACATGGGTTTTACACGGAATGTGCAGTCGTAAACACAAATGTATGTCATCATTTAATGACTCCATTCCTCAGCTATTTGCCAGAAAGGGACAGATATTAAGGGGAACACACCGACAATATGAGGCAGACATCTGGACATCCTGCAAATACCTGTACAGTTCAGAGGTATGATGCATACACAGGGTAGCATAAAGCATGTGTGTCCACATACCTTGCATATGCTGTTACATTACATGATGTACACTGACACATGCACGTATGTGGGATATACTGGCCATATATTCAGTACTGACTTACCAAGCAACTCCAGGCTCATTGGTTGGGAGACACCCACCTCCATGATGGCAGCTAGTGTTTGTGGGAGCTGTTCCGAGGTTGTCCCCAGACTGGCCAGTAGCTCCACTGTGTGTGTGAGTGGAGGCTGGGTTGGTGGCCCACCACCTGTTCCACCTTGTTCCCTGGTGATTGCAGTGGCACGCTGTTTTGCATGATGTATCAAGTCTGTGCAGTGTCTGCGCACCTGCTGGTAGGTGCGGTTGTGGCCGCCCACTTCGTTGACCTTCCTGCGAAGATCCTGCCACAGGTCATCCCGCTGCTGTGCGTGCTGTGGCACATGGCTAAATAACACCTCGTAGTTCTCATGGAGGTACAGAATTACGACATCATCCTCCTGTCGGCTGTATGCTGGTAGGTGTGTACGAGGCATTATCTGTAAGACATGATGAAGGTGACAGGTCACATTTACAGACATGTACAGTGATACTGCTGCACATACATTTCTAGTACATCTGCACAGTTATCTTTGCAAATCAACATGACACTAACACGACTGGCATGTATGTGTCACACACATGTAACACCCGGTATGCATTGAATATCATCCCCATATATGTGTGTCACCTCATTAGTGTTCCTACTGCATGTGACGTCTGTCTTCATGTGGGCATGTCTGTTTGCCTGCACTGGTGTTCTTACCTATCTACACATGCCTGATGTATCCACGGTAATGCTGTTGACCTTGATGCTGTGTATATGTCACATATCAACACAGACACAGCCTTACTGGACTTGGGCAGTGACAATGCACCAAGTACGCATGGAAACCTGTACATGCATCTATTTTGTCATAGACATCTACACTGCACTGTACAGCTGTTCAACATCCTGCCACAGATCGCCTGTGTTGCACATGTGATAGACATGGGACAATGGCTAGTCGGACGTCATTTGCAGGTAAGGTTATCAGCTATAGCATGTACGGACTGGGTTTCCTAGCTGTATCTGACACCCATTATGCCACTGCGAGGGGCATCAGTGACACATTACTGATCCAGATAGTTGATACTACATCTACCATATGGCCATCACACCATGTATGACAGGGATGATATGTGCAGCTATGTGGACAGGGCTGCATGGTATGGTGGTAGTATGTCACAGGTATGGCACAGGGATCTGTCCAGCATGTGGCCATCCTAGTCGTAGGACAGTGGTTGTCCATGACGTATGTCTTTCAGATCAGGCTATGGACATGTAGCATGTCTAACAGCATAGTGTGGCATATGTCTGTATGCAAGGTGGATAGCATGCTGCATACTGGAGGTGAGTATTGTGGAGGCTGGTATCGGCCATCCACACATGGGCCCTACCCCTGGAGGGTGATATGTGTTCCAATATTGGTCACACGGGTGCTGTGTATGCCTGTCCAATGATCTCCATGCTCATGGATACCACTCTGTCATGTCATGGGTACATCAGATGACTACCTAAAGGGCCAGGGAGATGTCAACAGCTCAGGGAGGTGTACTGCACTACACCATCCCTAACACAGTGTCCATAATGTTGACCACAGCCTAGGTGTTACTTAATGGGTACAGGGGTATTCCCCTAGTGGTGTCATTGCTGATATCATCAACCAGAATGTGCACATATGTCACACACCTCACACACACAGCCCATTCTGTATGTTGTTCACAACACTGTGACAACTATTGCCCATAGGTCATGGCCATTCACATCCTCACATATACAGATGTCTGACATTTGTCTGTGTGGTATGGGCTACAATGCGGGTGGGGTACAACACATTAACCCTGGTTTACTGTAGCTGACACCGTGTGATATGCACATGTCACTGTAGCACCTTTAGTAGTTGTGAGTCTGTCAACAGGCCACTAGTAGAACACTCCTGTAACATACAAAGGCATTTGTAGTCAAACATCCGTACTGTCTTGTACATCTGTACTGCTAACATCTACATTGATAATGGTTCATGGACTTGCAGACCATACCCGGCAGTGTTCTGATGCGGTGCCACCAATCATGACTGTCGTCAACACTTGTGGGTTGATATTATCCAACATCCTATCTGTAATGTATGGGCATGCTCGGCACTTGTTCAGAGCTTATTGGCACGTTATGAGCTACTGCTTAGTTTAGCACCCATTTCACACCAGTCCTCACAGGTACACTATCTGTCCATACATTTCCAGCTTGCTTACAGTACAACAGCTATCACACACACATCACTCACATACCTCGTGAGACATGGTGGTTTATACGGCGTGTCCACCTGGCATGTACCACTTATATACAGGCATGTCCAATTGGCACATACCAGTGCTATTGCCTGTCACTATGATGACTATGTTGTACATGTGGCAATAGAGCTATTCTCATGTACACAGTCAATGCACACCTCCCAACATACAACAGTACAGCCTGTGGGGGATGCACATATGCAGCCCTGGTGGGGGTTATACTGTCACCAACCCTGACTGCACCTGACAGTAATGTGGGATGTGCAACACTGGCAACACACCCCACTCATCACATAGTCCCACATGATCCCCACCACAGGCCACACATACGAAGACACCTTGTACAGTACCCCTCCATACTCTGTGTGGGCAGCCCACATCCCCAAACACAACCACACCAGCCTATAGCCCACAGACACGTGTGCCCATCACATACAGCCAATAGGGTGTCATAACATACACAACACACCTGTCATAGGTGACTGTCGGTGGTCACACTGCTGTTCCACTCAGCAGGCTACACAAGGCGATAGTCACTTACATCCTGCTGTCAAGTAACTGGTTCTGCAACATAACCTATGCACACATGCCACAACTCAGCAGGTACGATGTGACTCATCTTCCATGTTTGTGTGACTGAAGTTGTATCTCAGGGCACAGACTACGTGTGCAGGGACATGCAATAGCCCACCAGTGTTGTAGCCCTGATGGTGTGGTCTGAGCCCTGGGGAGCATTTTGCGGTCATCCGGACCTGTTACCACTTTACTATGAGCGACTGTGTCACTCCCAACAGTTGTCCATGCTTCTGCTGTCATACCACAGGCGTCTAGTATACGTCCACTTTGACAGACCTGGTCAAACAACATGATGCTGTGGCACAGTTGACCTGCACTTGTCAGCCCTGGCAGTACAGATCACATGTTGGACTCTTGCTGCTTTTATACTGCCTGTCTTGCACAGTGTCCAATAACAGTCACCACCAGAACGGGAACTGGCTAGCGAAACATGTGGTCATGTCACACAATGCTTGACATCATCCTCTGTGATGCACGCAGGCAAGGCACACCTGATACTGCACCACTTCAATATCTCTGTAGTGACTGGGACCTGCCTCTTGGCTCACACCTGATACTGCACCACTTCAATATCTCTGCAGTGACTGGGACCTGCCTCTTGGTTCTGCAGAGCACACCTGCAATGACTGGTTATAGACAGACCGTACCTCTCAGGCCTGTACCTGGACTGGCACACCCATGGCTGAGGTGTCCCCATATTTCACTATGTTGTACACACATCCTGGCTGCTTACTTAGCACAATGCATCACAGGTGCTCCACGTGCAAATAACTGTGTCTGGAACTACTGCTGCTACTGATGTGAGACTGACAGTAACCCACACTTAACTGTGATAACCGCACATGTACCAACACATTAGGTGTACGCTGTCCGTGAGTCATAACCTCTGCTCGGCTGGTTTGACCCATACACACCATCTCCAAGACCAACAGTATCCTTGACATGGACACTACCAACATGTGACTGCTGTTCCACACCTGGGGTTATCCCCTCATTGGTGGAATCCGAACATATGCTACTCACCCTTGTTAGCCACATACTGGTACCACACACTTCACGGCATACACAGTAGATGAGTACTACAACACCTACTACAGATGTCATATGACAGCGGTAGTTGACGTCATGACACACGTGCAGGTGGACAATGCACATGCAAACGCTGAGACATACCCCAGTGCACTTCATTAGCACATACACAACAATATGGATCATGCTATTCCACACAGAGCCATGATGGTACACACCAGATAACAGCCGACACTCTGGGGTTGCGGTTCCATGGACATACTTTACAACAACAGGTGGGGGCTATTGCACAGTGGTGTACATTCCCATGGGTGGGGTAACAAACTGGTCAGCCTTGGTAGGGCCACGGGATCCCTCATCACATACTCCATAACTAGCTAAGTACACATTACTGTGACACATTCCGAGATGTACCACAAGGCATTATGGTGGTATGTCAGTAGTCGTATGCAATACCCACATCTGCTCACACATACAACTGTCACTCTGGAACATGACAGTAACAGGTGATGTTGGCAACATGCTGTCTGATGGCTTCAGTGCTAACATTGCACCCTCTCACTCCCTACTGGGCCACATTCCTTGCAGGAACATTGCGGTGTACCTGCGGTCACACCTACACAGTACTGACCTGCACTCTATATGTCCTAGGACACTGGCCCCTTGTCACCCTACAAAATCCCAGGCTGTGATGTCCACAGACCTCTGAATGACATGTCTCCCCACTGGGGCACCATATTCAGTAATAGCCTTGTACCAGACATTGTGGCCCCTGACTGGCACACAGCGACAGTTACACTCCACACAGGTGGCGCCACAATGCACGACTGGGACTATCGCCCTACACACCTCACTGGACTGTTCTGCATGGCTATAGGGCACATCATCATGGACATCATTCGCTGAGTCTTTGTTGTGCTCCGGTCCTTTGATGTCAGCTGGGTTGGTCTTGTTGGGGCCACAGCATGCCTCCTACACCTGTTGAACACATTTCATACAGTCGCCAGAGTAGTTGATGATGACACAGGGGTCCACACAGCCTACATTGTCCTCTCGCTGCCTTTCAGCACCGTTCTCCATTCTGGTATTGACAACATACACATCCACCTGCACATCACAACATATGTCTCAGGATGTTATGCAAAGTGGCTAATGGACAGGACACACACACTGAGGGTGGCATACCATATCACATACTGCATTCCATTCCAGTTACACTTGGCATACCACAGTCCTCAGTCATGGGGCCCTCATGTTCGGTATATGCTTCCCTGAGGTACAGGCTACCACTGAGGGGACTTCCCTGCCTAGCTTTACAGACCACTGCATACCCAGCGCCACTGTTGCTCCACCAGCTGATACAGACCCCATCCAGACGGGTGTCACTGTGACGGATACCGATATGAACATCATGGCCTCAACCTGCATGACACTTGGTATGAACATCACCTTTGCAGTACACCATCCACCCACTGGTTATCACATAGGTGTTAGTCCCCTACATACATGTCGCATTGTATGTGTTTGTAAAACACATGTATGTCGCACACACTCCTGTGATTACCACATTGCCACTGTGGCGTGGATATCCTTCTACGTGTCCACACATGTCTGTACTGGGTGTGTAGCTGGTACATAGGCACCCATTGTACCTCTGAACACCGGACTTATACACACATCCATGGGTACAACACCCCTCTTAGGGTGTACCTTACACAACAGCTTTACATAACTCAACATTAAAACGCCATGACATTTACTGAGCTATGACAGTTAAAGTTTGCGGCTTATGTACAGACACCACATCTGTACACATTTGCGGACTACATACTCAGGGGTGACCTCTGCTACAAAGACAGGGCCCATGTCTGCAAATATGTTAATGGATATACTCCGCATACACAACATAAACAATAGCCACTATGAGCAGTGTGTGGCATGTGCTTTGGGGTTGCATTCCCAGACCGGACACTCACCATGCTTTGGGACAAGATTCCTATGTACATCATGCATGGACAGTCAGTAGCAGTGTTCATGTGATACCTCACTTGGTGGATGGTGGACACATGTACGCCAGGGATCTCTGCAGTGACTGTACTGTGCAGAGATGCAGGTTACACATGGCTCTTCTGTTCATAGGACACTACCCTAGAGAGGTGCCACCGGTGTGCACACTGTAGTTGTTGTTACACATGGACTTGCCAGACTGCATGGTACCCCACTATGAACCTGTGGAGCTATTACATATCCTTTGTGCATGGTTACTGGAATAGCCCTTCCATTTAGATTAGCTGTCATGCTATTACAATGTCTCGTGACTACAGGCCATATGTATCCTGTTATTGTACATGCCAGTCATGTTCTTGTTTGTCTGTCACATCTCTTCTGCTATTCTAGTATGGGAGTAATGTTTGCGTCCTTTGCAAATGCACAGAGGGGATTACATTATTTATTTCATCATAACTGTTTATACATAGATTAATTACATACTACTCACATCACTATACGATACCTTTGTTATGCATCATATGCCTGTTCTCCTGTGTAGCATATCTGACATATCAATCTACTGTACTATACATTACACATGTTTTACATGGTATCCCATAATGCAAAGCATACTTGCACAGAGGGACCACCTTAGACATGTCATCGACGTTATATGCCCATACACATGCGTACTGTTACAGTATATCCACATATACTATCCCCTGCTATGGCACATACTTATTGGACATACCCTGTCACTGACGGCGGGTCGTATGACATTGTTCTGTTTAAAGCCATCATGTTGCATCCCTTGTGGTGTCTGTGCTGTTTACCTTGTGGCCCACTGCTGGACGCACAACTTCTACAAGTTGAAACTAAAGGCATAAACAAACTGAAAATAACAAATAAATAGACTAGAGGCTTCCACGGACTGACTACGAAGGTTTAATAGGATAAATCCACAAGGTCAAACACGAAAATAAAATCAAGTACTTTAAGCGCTTTTCGTTTGTTCAAAGGAACAAACTTCTTCAAGTATTAGTACGATCAGCAAGACATCACTACATAAATACCATTTCCCACTTTATGCATGGCGGACACTTTTAATTACTGCAAACCAGGCTATGCATACACTCACATAACTTAATACAGAACATACTATACATACAGTTAATGTTCTACATACCTTGATATCGTTCCGGTATTTCATCTCTATCTTGCTCTTCTGTATCACTCTTTAAACTGTTTTACGGTATGAGCATACAGTTTCCATATCTGGCAAGTCATCCTTATATACATCTATACCTGCAACATGTGGTTTACTGCTGCCAATTGGTGGTCCGGTGTGACTAATTACGTGCACTTCAACTGTGCAGCTACTCCATTCGCCAGTTACGCGGCAACAGTGGGGTATAATTGAATTCTCCACTTGGGCATTGGCCATTTGCCCTGCCTTCGGGGAGACGGCCTGTATTGTGTTTTGTTGTGTGTAATTGCAACTGCTATGTGTAGAGCCAAGTGTATTTTGGAGTCATGTCCCCCGTGGATTGTGTGTGACGGCTTGAGTATGTGGTTCTACCTGTGACTGTACCTGTCATCCCACCCATCTTATAATGGACTATTGCAAACACCTGTAACATCACCATTTGTTCTGTTATACAATGGATACAATTTTGCATGGCGCCTTTAAATGTGTCTCTCACAAGGTATGTTAACGGTTCAGCAGATGTAATTGACTAACTAGATGTTTGTGCTGTGATTACGGTCTGTATTGCTATTGTTTTCAGTGTGGGGGATGTAGGCGGGTGTACTTAGCATATACAGTTTTGTGGGGCTTGCATTTCTATGTAGTCCATATATATGTGTGTGGGCCCCTTCCCTAATTACAGTGCTATCACATAATAGACTTCTGTTACAGGAATTTACTTTGGGCCATTGTTAATTGGTTTCTATATGGTATGCAGGTGAGGTTGATACTTCCATACCTCCGGATGTACGGCGATATGTGTAGGGATATTTCTAAATGACCGCTATCCCATGTATGTCTGTCCCAGATATTTGCAGTCATTGCAGTGGTGTTGGTGTCAGACCCTCTGTGACATGGCTTGCCACCTTTTCATATGGCCATAGTTGGACACTTGTGGGTCACACAGTGGTGTTTACAGGCTGACATATGGCCATGGTCAGTACACAGGATAGCGCATACTTTTATCCTCATTACATACCAATTGTTCTTGGACCTTAACTACTTATCGCTTTGCATGTAACATTTCCGTTTCTTACATACAGGCATGAGTATTTCCTGCAACTATTGCATAATATTTGGGACATACCAATGTCCTAAACTCTCGGACAGTTGCCCTTTGTAATGTTTCATGTCAGGACACACCTGCCCAGGGGGGGCTGTCCCTCCCAATGTGGGACAGGTGTTTACCGCATGCCTATGCCTAGCTATACCCGCACCTACCGTAATCATCTACCTCCGAGTTGCCACCTACAGACACACGATGCGGGGACACACACACACACACACACACACACACACACACACACACACACACACACACACACACACACACACACACACTTTACAGTCACACGGGAACACACATGGCACCCTCATCACACACATACACAGGCTACATCAGTCACAACCACAGTTGTACACGGTACCTACGTGGACCGCACCGCCGGCAGCGGTGACTACATGTCCTTACTATCGTCATATTGCTCGCGGTTCTACTGTTCCAGTACTGTGTTCTTTCTGTCTTTCAGCCTCTTGGTTACGCATGTCGGTGTGTGACACGTTCCATAGTTGGCGGTATCCTATTTATTTGTACCTCAAAGGTGTTTTGAATGTCGTTGACCTATCTATATATTTGCAGATGTCAGTGACCCCTTATATATCGACATATATCACACTATCGCCCTTTCTATCTGTATTATATATGTGTGGATATATATATACATACATACATATCACGGACAGGGGTGGTAACAGGCACACTACGCCTTTCATTGTGTGTTTGTCAGTGTATACTGTGTTTCCTGGACTCCGCATGTTTGTGTCTGTACCTGTCACATTACACACCTGCCATAGGTTAAGATTACCTCCCGTCCCACTTTGCGAGGGACATTCCCTCTTTGTGCAGTTGTGTCCTGCAAAATATTTGTGAACATAGCAAATGTCCTGCGACTTTGGGACAAACATATTCCCTATAGTTTATGTAATAGTTGCATAAAACACTTATTCTGTATCTGACCCACCTACATGTTATAGGACACAGAACACATACCTGCGACCATTACTAGAATAAGCTTTTTATCTATGCAAAACACTGACATTCTGGTTTTTGTACTGGCCAGGTGTATGTGTCGTCCTGCAGACATCTGGCGTATGTCCCACATTGGTCATTTGAACTGTGGCAACCCTACCGTATGTACATCTTGCCTAGCAATAGTGTTGGGTGATTGTATACACGAATGCCTGTTCTACTCCTGGCAGTGGTCGTTTTACCCTTCAGGGCAGGTGCTATTTGTTCAGGGGTGACTAATGCTGGTTTCACCTGTTCTGTACATCATTGACCGTGATCTGCGCAGTGGTCGGTGACACTTAGCCCTGTTTCGTGCATATCCGTATAGTCGTATTTAAACATCGCTTACCAGCTGTGGGCAACGCTTATTCCCGCTAACATGTGCTACACATATTCTGATGACCTACATCCGGAATGCATTACCCATGCCGTCGGGATTACGTTACATCCCTTGTGGGACGTGGGACCGGGAACATGCACGACAGTCACTGCATGTACCACTTGGACATCTGGGGGTTGTACACTTATTATGTCATTTTGTATGTGAAGTACACTACAGCAGTTACTCCACACTACACTCACATGGATAACTCCGTTAGTTTACAAATTGATGAGTCCAGTTAATGGTATGTCCATGTGATGTTTACTGGCTGTACTCCGGCATTGGGTATGTATATCACAATTAGCTACACCCGATAATGTGCTACACCTTCATACGACCGTGGATGCAGCATGCTGGGGTGACGAATGCCTGTCATGGGTACATCCCCTGCCTTGACACAACACCCATGATTACATTTTGTGGAGCCCCTCAGTAACGCAGCAGGGAATCCGTGATGAGTGTGTGTAGGACAGTGCTTACACACATGTGCTCCCACGATTGCCTCTGCTCCAGTAAGCGACAGTTGCTTACTCGATGTTGTGGTGACGGGAGTCACTGTTTGCCCTGTTTGGTGTTTTGCCTCTGACAATCGGGTGTGTACCTACCGATGTACCTGAGAACCTATACACACAGCACCGACAGATGCTGATAGGCACATCTACTGTTCAGGTGTTGACATTTCCGTGTTCCAATGGCTGTTGCATGTACAATGTTTGAGGGCTGCCTTTGTAGGATTCCACAGTGGGCCACCTGTACATCACAATTTACAGGTAGTCGTGTTTGTGTGCCATCCATGTTACTGTGTGTGCACGTGGGGAGGGGTGTCAGTCCGTGGGAGCCTACACTGTCAAGGTATGTGTTATACGTTCCCTCTTTGCCAAGGCGTAGGCATATTGGGCATGCCTCCGTCTGCCTACTGGGGCTGGCACAGTGTGTCCGTGGTCTGGATCCCTCTGTGCTTGTGTTGGCCTTGGCAATTGCCATGGGCTGTGAGGCCCTCCCCCATTTTGACCCTACTGCAGCTGTTTCCGCAGGATCATATTATGTAGCATGGCACATACTATGAAGATGTGGGCACACGTGCCTGAAGAGTACTGCAAGGCGCCACCAGATGTGTCCAAGCACCGGAACCGTGATTTCAGCATCCCAAACACATGCTCTATGATGATTCTGGTTTGTGCATGTGCCTCATTTTGGCGTTCTTGCATTGGTGTGTGTGCATTTCTGATGGGGGTCATCATCCACGGCTCCAGTGCATAGCCAGCATCCCCCACAAGGTGGCCTTGTGGGATGTCCCACCTGACAAATACCTGATACAGCTGTGAGACATGCCAGATATGGGAGTCGTGGTAGCTTCCAGGGCTGCCAGCACACACATCCATGATAATGCCCTGGGCATTGCACACGACCTGGCAGTTGATGGAGTGGAATCCCTTGCGGTTTATGTAGTGCCTACCATACTCACTGGGTGGAGACTTGATTTGTATGTGCGTGCAGTCTATTGCACCCAGTACCTCCAGGTAGTTTGCCACACGGTGGAAGTGACGCATATTGCTAGCCAACTCTTCCTGAGTTCGGGGGAAGTATATATGCTCATTGGCATGTGGTAACATAGCATCCAGGAACTGGTGTAGTACCCTGGAATGCCGATGCCTGTGAGATCCCCATTATATCTGCAGTTGGCCTTTGAAAGGTACCTGTGGCTAGTATTCGCAAGCTTACACATACCTTCATGTCCACTGGGATGGGTTCCCCTCTGTTGCTTCTGGTTCTCAGGCGTGGCCGGCACAGCTCTACTATTTGCTGTAAGATGTCCCTGTCCACCCTGTAACGCTCTACTATCTCCAGATCATGTAGCCCCTGGTAGGTTATCCTTGGTCTGAACACTCTTCTCCTCCTCTGAGGCCTACGGTGGTTGTTGGCATCATCCTCCACAACACCGTCGGTCTGTAACACATGCTGATGAATCACAGCTATGGCAGCTCCCAACATGTACATTTTAAAAGTTCCCCGTCTGTTTACACCTATGGTGCAATGTTTGGGAATACACAGGTGTGTGTTGGGTGCTCTCACACTTTATACTGTTTTGCTGTGAACACTGATGATGTCATAGGGTGTGTATGTATGATCATGGCTACAGGGTATTTTCTGTGTTTTATTAACGGAACCACTATTGTGCTGCCCTTGGTGTTGCATTACATTTGGATGCCGTAAATTACCTCCTACTCTTCCATTTACATTTGTGCATGTTACACCTACCATTTGCTGGCATGCATCCAGCAGCCTGCTTTCATTTGTACTTTCCTAGACCTGGCTTATCTTGCGTAATGTGTGCTATTGCTGGTCTACTGTGGGTTTGTTTTGCTCTGCTATGACAGTTCTCCTATCTTTGCATTCCAAGTCCTCCCCTCCTTTCTTTGCAGTCCTATGCCTCCCCTATCCTGTTTTGCAGGTTTCTGCATGCAGGCTTGTCTACTGCCGTCGATTGGCCGCCGTGAGTTGATTGGTGTTCATTGCTCATTAGTACGCCTATTACCCTGCTTCGGCATTTCCTTCTTTTCTTCCCCTGACGTTCCTGTGCTGTAGAAAGTGATGGGATTAGTGAGTAGGTGGTAAGTTTTTATTTTTGCTGTATGTACGTGTTGTCAGGAAAATAGAGGAGATTGCAATACAGTGGGGAATGGGAAATTTACATTGTCTCTACTGTAGTATGATCTTGGAGTTGATATATTTAATTTGTAGGGGGTGTGAGGGGCTTGCAGAAACGTTGAAACAAGTGCATCTGTCGGTTCAGTTATGTTTGAGGTGGAGGGGGTATTACTAATTTGTGCATTATAACATTCAGTGTTATGGGATGCAATGATTTAAACTTTCATTCTTATGTAATTTCGATGTTCTAACTTTTCAGTGTTTTGAATTTTCGATGTTATGGTCTCAGTGTTTTGTGGTTCAACCTTATAGTAATTCAGTGTTTTGAAGTAGACCTATATATATATATATATATATATATATAGAGAGAGAGAGAGAGATGTAATTATAGATTTGTGGATTGTTACTAGGAGGCTAATGACCCATGAGGCCTTTCTAAGCCTGGTCAAGTTTTCCCAAAAGAACAATGATGTCCTGTATCCAAATAGGAAGCTACCTCTGTCCATAAGGGACATGGGTGCTAAGCCTGGAGTAAATATCCTATTCCCTACCCAATGGTCTAGGTTGCACTTAAAGTGGGTAATAGATGAACTGAGCTTCACATGGATGGGAAGTCTGTTCTATAGGAGAGGCAGTCTCTGGGACACATATCTGTCTCCCCAGCATGTTCTGTTTAAGTCACAGACAAAATTGAGGTCCCACTCTCTGGTCCCTGTGTTTGCATTACTGTTTGACTTACAAGTATGCAGGAGATTCATAAGTGTAGGGTTTGCAGATGCCTTGTAAGCCAGGCGTAGATCACCCCTCAGTAATCTTTTGCAGACTGAGTAGAGGGAATGGGATTTAAGGTACTCTGCATATAGTAGGTTTGTTACGCTTTGTATTCTTTTTGTAATGAACCTCTGAGGTCACACTATTTGCTGCATATGCCTGGTCAGGTACCAGATACCAAAAGGAGCATTGTACTCTATTACTGGTCTGATAAGGGTGGAGTACAGTGGGATAATGACCTCTCTAGACCTAAATGCCATGCCGTCACTTATAAGTTGTGCAACACAAAAGGATTTCCTTGCCACTGTGGCCATGTGGTGGGTCATGGTAAGGATACCATTTACATGTGTAACCAGATCCTTCCCCACTGGGTTGACTCTTAGGTGGTGCATTATCAACATGGTAATTAGCTGAGAAGGTTGACTTCCCAAATGTGGTTTTGTTGTTTCGCCATCTCTTCATAACTCCTTTTGGATTCCTGGTTTATTTTGAGCTGTGAGTGTACCATGTCCTCTCATGATTTGTTCTTCATTGCTGTTGAATTCAATCTTAATGTCTCCAGGGATGTGATGTCTTCCCAGGTTTCAAATTTGGTTGGCAATTGCTCACTTGGTTTTAATACTTTCGCAACAGGTGAATGATGTACTCGGGAGAGGTTCTTATGAAAACTGGCTAACACAGTGAGTGCATAGCTCTCTCGTCTTATTAGTACAAAAGGTCTGGACAAAGCCAAAAATAATGGTGGAACAAAGCCATAAAAACAGGGACAATTTTTAAATACTGCTGTTATAAACTTACTATAAAGTTGTTTGAATAAAAGGTCTTGTAATACCTTACATTTTCTGAAGGCTATGAAGTCTGAAACTCAAATCCCTGTCATTATTTAGTGAAGTTAATATTCACTGATTAACCAAAAAAATCCGGAAAATCACACATTTTATGAGGAGTAGAGCAAAAATATGAGGCAAAAAATCTGGACACTCTGAGAAAATCTAGATAGTTGAGAGGCATGGCATGTGGCTTATGGCATGAACCCTTGTTGTTCCTACAGTCTTCCAATGATTTAAAAGGCTTCTATGACCCTTGGTGTACTGCCTCAGACATATGTGAGTCATTATGTTAACAGAACAATTGTTTATCATGACTTTTCTTTGCAAAGGGATCACAAACACTGTCAGGTCTCCCTCTCTGCACATGAATACATCCTTTAACATTCAGGATTGGTTATTTTTGATGCAGGTTTGAATAATGACTCTAATTCTTCCTCTTTTAAATATAAGCTGGTCCTTTTTGAAAAGAAGCTCAAAAAGTATCATAGTTTGCAGTATAATTTATATTTATTGACTTGTATAAGGAATAACCGTGTGCCAAAAGGGTTACATTTATAGAAGGTTCCCAGTTATATATCTACTAATTCTCCTTTATATGAGGACCTTGTTGAAATGTTTGACTGACATGGTATACAGTTAATGAACTTGTTGATTAAGGGCAATGTTAGGCAAATAGAGATTTTGAACAATGATATTTGCAATTTAGACTTATTAATTAAGGATAATTTGTTGTTCGGTTCTTTTTCTGATTCTTATAATAATATTTTCACCAGGGTTGAGCAACATTGTAAAATTATTAGAATTAAAGACATGAGAAGTTATTAAGGGAAAAGAAAGAATATGCTTCTAACACCTCATATGCTAAACCCTCTGGGGATAAAGATTTGGTGGCTGGCCTCTGACTTGATAGAAATGCATATTTAGACCCTGATTCTTCCCCTTTAACTTTGCCTGTTAATGATATTTCACCACTTGAAGATGTCTCAGTTTTTCCACCTCTTTTTAGATCTGAAACTTTGGGTCATGGTTGAGGTTGACAGTGATGAACAAGTGTTTTTTAGATACTCCGCAGTCACTGCCCAACAAGAAAGGGAAGTACTTGAGGGATCAATCACGCAGAGGGGGTCATTCCAAGAAGGACCAGGCAGGGGCGCAGAAAGAGATCTTAATTATGAATGATGGTATTGTTTTTATATGTGATGGATTTAAAATTTTTAATTATAGCGGTCAACGGATTCATAAGCTTCAATTTAATTTATTTCTAAGAGGTTTAACCTTTGTTCATTACACCCCATTTTGATGATTCTGATTATTTAATTGAGTTTAAACTGTTTTATTAGGAAATCAATTTGGCTTTCTTTTTTGATGGAAACAATTATTCTTTAACTAATGACTTCAAGAAAAAAAGCTTGTTTCACCCTTCGAGCTTCCACCCACTGGTTACTTTGTTTGAGAATAAATGTGAGAGGAAGATTTATAATTTTTATTAAGACAAACAGCATTATATTGTTCATAATCTCTCCAGTGATGAGACAGCACTTTGACTGGATTTGAAATCTGACTAAACACTATGTATTATGAAACCTGATGGGGATGGCATTGTGTTGATGAATTTCTTTGATTATGCCAGCAAAATTTTGACTTTTTTTACAACATTGATATTTAAATACCTGTCTCTAAAGATAAGATTTGCTTGGCTTATAGAAATATTGATTTACTGTCAGAAAACTTTTTTTACAGGGTCTTCTTTCTAAGGCTGAGTTTGATTTCTTATTGGTTAAGAATCCAGTTATTGCAACTATTTATGGAATTCCAAACTCCATAAAAATGTATTTGAGATACCTATGAGTCCGATTGTTTCGGCACAAATTTCTAGTACTTATTCTTTATCCACTTTTGTTGATAAAAAATTAAAATCAGTGACCAATTACCACTGTAATATTTAGCAGGATTCTTGGGATTTTTTAGAATCAGTTACAAATGGTTTGTTTAATCCTGATTTAGTGTTTGCGTCTATTGATGTGGTTGATTTGTTTACATCAATTCCACATCAGGTTGGTATCATTTTTTTTTTTTTATGTTATTTTAAAATATAATTTTTTTGTCAGCTCAAGACATTTCTGTTCTAATGGACTTTATAGAAATTATCTTAATTAATTACAGCTGCTTTGAAGGTGAACATTTCAAACAAATCAGAGGAGTTGCTATGGGTCTATATTAAAAGCATGAAGGTGTACTTACCCGAATACGTAAACAGTGACACGTCATCATCGAACCGCGAAAACATCAATCATCCTGAAATGCGAAATCTGAAACGTCAAATCATCATGGTTGGCCCTTCTGCGGTATAGCTCCATAAGGTAAGTGTGCGATAGTTACGGACCTTAGGGTTAGGGTGCAGGTTAAGGTAAGTGCATAGACGGTAATGTATGTGAGATTTAGTGTAGGGTTAGAAGTATTGTTTTGTTAAGTGTATGTGTGTGGATTATTTAGCTTGTTTGGGTATAGTTTGTTAAGGTAAGTGTTTGATAGTGACAGACCTTAGGGTTAGTGTGCGGGTTAAGGTAAGTGCATACGTGGTGGTATATGCAAGATTTAGTGTAGGGTTAGAAGTAGGGTTTAGTTTAGGGTTAGAAGTCGGGTTTTGGTTAGTGTATGTATGTGGTTTATTTAGTTTGTTTGGGTAGGTAGTATGTACCGGGCGATGGGGTGGGACAACTATGACGGTTCGAGTTTTTGAATTTCGCAGTTTAGGGCGTTTGGTGTATTTGCAGTTCGCGGAATATGTGTCGGCATTTATGTATTCGGGTAAGTACACCTTTGTGCTTTTAATATAGACCCAGTTGCTATTGGGGCCGTGTGTACCCCCGTATATGCTAATTTAGTTATGCTTTCTTGGGAAGAGCAATTTCTGTTTAAATCACACTTTGCTAGTTGTTGGAATCTTTATGTCAGATATTTAGATGATTTCTACATTGTTTGAAGAAATCTGTCGAGAAACGTATGGAAGTTTTTCCTTTACCAAGGATTCTGCTTCCTTTTCTAAGGTTTAGACACCATTTTGCTAAGAATTCCATTAACTTTCTTGATATGACTATTTCTAAAGAGGTAGATGGCTTTATTTCTAACATTTATAGGAAAACTACGTTTTCTAATTCTTATTTGCATTTTCACAGTTGTCACCTGCTTTCTAAGAGAAGTTTGGACAAAGGTCAGTTTGCCCATTTGTCTGGAATGATCTCTTCTGATGATTTATTTCTGGTAGAGAGTATAAAATTGACCAATATGTTTTAAGACAGATGTTATCCTTATGATTTTGTTTGAAACATCTGGCAAGAGGTAATTTCAGCAAGACATAAGTATTGTACACTTTTGAGTAGAGGTATGAACAGAGCAGACAATTTGGAGCAAGTGAATTGTGACAACTTTGTTAGAGCATTGTGTTTAAAGTATCATTAGGACTAATGGGTCTATTTTCAAATTTGATGATAAATTGAATCATGCTCTGGGTAGTGAATCAAGCCTTGTTTACAAGAGAGGCTTTCATTTTAAGAAGAGTTTTGAAAATATGCCCCCAGGACATTAAATGAATTTTAGTACTCCTCTGCCACTACTAAGTGTGGTCATTGAAATCAGTGTGAGTATGTTTTCAACGGTGTTTCCATTTGTTTGAGGGGTAGCCTTATAAATCTCACACTTAATTGTAACTGTTCATCTCGGGGTGTTATTTACCTTGCAATATGTGTTGCTTGTCAACCTTTTTGTAGGAAAAATTGAGTGAGTCTTGTCTAAATGTATCTATGAGCATTATTACATCAGGAAATGTTGCAACAAAAATGCTCTAGATAAGCATTCACAAAATTGTGCTGCTTTTGATAGATCTGTATTTAAAGGTTTTAGAAAAGGTTCCCCAAAAACCCAAGGGTGGCCCTTGGGAAACTATCATTGAATTTGGGGAACTTTACTGGCAGGTAAGACTTAATGCTACTGCTTCCCCTGGTTTAAATGATTGTGTATCCACCCACAGTGTTCTGAAATTGAGATCTTCCAAGTTTTAACGTGTTTTTATTAATACATTTTATCTGTCACTTTTTACTCACAAAAAATTATTTCAATAATATTTTATATATACAAAAGTTGTGTCCACTATTTATTGTTTTTCATAATGATTGAGCAATATTTATTTTTGTCTTTGTCATTGTATTATGTGTCTTTAAGATCTTAATTCAATTTAATTTATTCTTAGTCACATGATGAACTTAGTATATTTAAACCAGAGGCTTTTTGTATTTATTTATTCTGATGACGGCCTTGCTATTGGAAAGGATGAAAGTGCTTAATGCTTAATGCTTGTTTGGTTTAATACTTATTAAGTATTTAACTTGTTCATGTACTGGTCTTTGCTTGTGAATTCTTGTGGTTTTCTTGACAATTATGCATTTAGCATTGAGTTTAAGAGCATGGCTTTGGCACCATTTATTAGTCAGAGTTGGGCCTTCTTGAAGAATGCTAGTGTCTGCAGGGGAGTGAATGATAACCCCCAGCTTGCAATCATCTGCAAGCTTAGTCATCCATAAATCTTCAGCATTTGCTTCCATTTCAGAGAAATAGATGTCAAAAAGGAGAAGGCCCAGTACCAAGACCTGGAGGACTCTGCCAGTGACTGGCGTCTTGGTGGAGGTGGCCTCACCTATTTTGACTTCCTGGGTCATATCAGTGAGCCAGTTGGCTTTCCAGTGGGTAATATAAGGATCTTGGCTTCATCCTATGCTTTGGTGACCGTCTCAAAAAAGTCTCTCAGATTTAATAGGCATGACCTTTCCTTAACAAAATTTAACTGTGATGGGTCCAGCATTTGCAGGTTACCTATGTTCTCATTTATCATATCATGTCCATTATGATTCTTTCCATGGCCTTGCATATCAGGCTGGACAGATTTATGGGCCTGTAGTTACTCAGATCAGTGGTTGGACCTCCTTTGTGCAGGGGAATGACTGTAGCCATTTTCCATTCCTCGGGGACAAAACCTGATTGTCGGCTCCAGTTGAAAAGAGATTCAAGTAGACCAGAGAGGTCATGTTTCATGTTATTTATTAAGCATCCTGAGATGTTATTGGGGCCCATCAATGCAGTGTTTTTGGCATTGGAAAGTGCATTGATGACCTGTTCCCTACTAATGGTTGGGGGGATTGTGGTATGAGGTATGTGGAACTTCCTTTGGACTACTGAGGGAGTAGGGGCAGAAATTTGAACTGAACCTGTCACCCAAAAGGTTAGCAATGGCCTCTGGTTCAGAGTGGCTGATGCCATTTACAATAAGTTCTGGTCATTGTTGCATATTTCCACTGAGGTTATGAACATAGCTGTAGAAAGCTTGGTGGTTGTCCTTTGCCTGAGATGCTATTTTTTCTTCAACTTTAGCCTTTGAAGTATTAATTAATCCTCTTAGCTGCCTGTTTAGATTGGTCAAGGGGGCTTTTATTATGTAGGGCTTTGTTCCTCCTATGCTTGGCTAAGATTTTTTTCTTTTGTTGTGTAACTGATTGATACTATGATTACACCAAGGTGGCTTGTCTTTTGAATGTCTTATTCTTAATACAAGTGGTCACAGCTCACTCTATACAGCTATCAAAATGGCTGTACAGAAATTTTGTAAATAGCTCAGCATATGCTATATTTTTTCTGGGTGTGAGGGAGCTTGGAATTTGGCCAAGGTGTTACTTAATAGAGAAAGGTTAGTCTTGGAATAGTTCATAAAGGTTTTTGGTTTCACTGGATTCCTGGATTTAACTTTTATGCCTTTTGGTCAGATCTGATGAGTGAAGATATTTCATTGGGTGAGGAACATCAACTGTCCCATGTTCGGGAGCACAAGGTCAAGGATGTTTGTACTGTGGTAGCAGAATGGACCAACTGTTCCAGGATGTTGGCATTAACAAAGTTCAGGAATTGCTGGGCTTGTGCATTAAAAGTGATGTAGAATTTCCAGTCTGTAGAGGGGTAGTTGAGATTTCTCATGAATATCATATTTGACTGAACTGTGATGAATTCTAGTACATTCAGATAGGTAGAATGGATTTGACATGGAGGGGATCTATAGGTTGTAAGGATATGGTACAAGACCCTGTTTATTTTAAGCTGCACATGTATGACTTACAGTGGGTCATACATTTTAACTAGTCTGGATGTGAGGTTAGTTTTAATATAGACTGAGACTACTCCACCTTTAATTCCCTCCTCTGCAGTAGCTGGTCTAAGGATGTGAAAGGCATTATAACCTTGCATTGCTGGGGTACTCTCTGCAACTTTAAACCCTGTCTCTGTCACTACTCAGATGTCATTCTCCAGGGAGAGGAATGCTTGCAGGGAGTGGAGTTTCTTGTTAAAGACTTCTAGCATCGAGCAATATCACCTTCAAGTATTCCTTCATAGGCTCAGTTAAGTCAAGAGGTTTACCTGTTTGGCATTGCAAGGTCTTTGCCAGTATCTGAAAGCCTAGAGAGGATAAGTGCAGACCATCCCTAGCAAAGCAGCATGGTCTCTCAACTATGTATTTCTACCCCATTAAATATTGTAACCCCTTGGACTGACACCAGAAGCTAAGCCAATTTTTAAAATCAATCATTTTCTGTTGGTAACATGGCATCATCCTTGGAGAAGGTAGTATGCTGCTCAGTGCTAGGCTTTTACTTGCTTGAGACATAATCAGAAAGTTTGATCTTGTCTCACTTCATATAGCAAAGGGAGGTACATCTTAGGTCATTATCACCCAGCACATGAACTATGACAGGATCATACTGGTACCTGTCATTCAATGACCTGAGTGCCTGTGTGACGTGACTGGTCCTAGCCCCGGAAAGGCAGCTAACTGTGATGATCACTTTACTCAGTCTGGTGAGGGGGACATCAGTGTGCCTCGCTATAGAACCACCAATGACCAGGAAATTTGGATGTGCACTGGTTTGCCTTAAGGGCTTAGCAGCAGAGGCATTAGATGCAGTGTTACTTTGTGTAGTTGTGAGTAGTATTTTCATAGAGTGTTTAGGTGATGGCTGAGGACGCATTTTTTGATTGTGCTGTGCAGGAGGTCTTAGTGTTTTAGGAAGGTTACCCATACGTTCCTCAGCATAAGTAGTTTTACATGTAGGGTCTTTACTCTGTGCAGTAGGTATGGTGCAAGTATCACTGACAACCTCCATAGGATTAGTTTTAGTTGTATGAGAGAGCTCTGCCTCCAACGTTAAAGTGTATTTACACCTCTCGCCTACTTTATCTGTTTTATTAAGAATACATGGATTGTCATTGTACATGAGGCAATTGCTTCAATGCCTCAGAATACTCATCCCAACTAGACTAGCCACAGAGAGAGTCAGGAAGGGCATATCCATGGCTACGGATCTTGGGAGGAGTGAGGGAAACTTAAATATTGAATAGGTCAGTAAGACCCGAAACTTGATAAGGTACTCTCAGCTATGTGCAAACTACATGGTCTAGTAGTTAAAAAAATATGTCTAGACAGTAAAGGCATTTTAAGGGAAATTACACTGTGAGAGATCAGCCTCTACACTGATTAAAAGAACTAAGGCACTTTTAGAATAACAGACACAATAAGCCTTCAGCCAGCAATTCACAGCTCAGAAGGGCACAGGCTATCCTCTCCTGCCACAAGAGTGTAAACCACAAACCTTCCTAATGTAAAATAACTAGTTTGTAGACCAAGTGCTTAAACCAGAACTAAGACACTTTTAGGATAAAATACACAAAAAGCCTTCAACCAGCAATTCCCAACTCAGAAGGGTGTAAACTACTTCTCCTGCCACAACACTGTAGACCACAAACCTTCCTTTTGTAAGGTAACTATTTTGTATCCCAAGTGCTAAATCAGAACGAAGAGGCTGAAAATAACAGTTACAATATAATCAGGCTACTGACATGCAGTAATAAATGCAGCAGATTAAATGCAACTGAACACTTTAAGAACACAAATACAGTAAAAGCAGTTGAATAAAGTACATTCTTTGGTATGGAAATCTCTCCCTCCTTTTCTGGGATTCCTCAACCTCCTCTAGAGCAACTTCCTCATTTTTAGGCAGTTCTAGGGTCTCCGTTGAACCAAGAGACCATATGACCTGTCCCCCCTTCCCAAGTGGGACAGGGCTTTATTCCAGGATTCTCCTGGTTCTATGAAAGGAGGGCACTTACAAACCTATTTTGGATCTCTCTCAGCTCAACACCTTTCTCCAGATCCATTCTTTTTGGATGCTTACTCTTCAGACTTTGTTACCTCTTTTATTATCCCTGGCTCTTCTGGTGTCCTTGCATTTGAAAGATGCTTACCTTCATATCCCTATTCATTCTCTCTACAAGAAGTTTTTATGTTTCTCTGTATATTCCTCTCATTTTCAGTACTCTGCTTTGCCCTTTGGCCTCTCTACTGCCCCAGGCATATTCATAAACTTCCTAGCTCATGTGATTGCCATCTTCAAGCTCCAAGGCATTCAGGTTGTTAATTATCTAGATGACCTGTTGCTTCAGGCACCTTCTCCCAGTTGATTGTTGCAGGATCTGCAGTTCACCATCTCCCTTCTTCAAAGTCTGGGGTTTACTATCAACTTCCAAAAGTCCATCCTGACTCCCTCTCATGATCATGTCTATCTGGGTTGCAGGATTCAGACGGTGCCAATGTTGGCCTCCCTTCTGCTTCCAAAGGTATTGCCATTGACAGCCTTCTTTCAGTCTCTTATTCCCTTAACTGCCATGTCAGACAAGGAGTTTCTTCAGGCCCTGAGATTCATGGCCTGTTCTATTCTGATGCTTTCTGTTGTCAGACTGTACATGCGGAAGCTGCAATGATACTTCAAGTTGGTTTGGCTGCAGTATCATCACCCACTGACTTTCAGTGTACCTCTCCTTTCCGGTCTCAAGAAGGAATTTGAGTGGTGTATTCAACAGTTCACTGTCAACCCAGGCTGGCCCTTTCAGCCTCGTCTCTTCTCAATAGCTGTTTACTGATGCCTCAGATGGGGGGGGGGCATCTCTTTTTACCTGGAGGTTCAGGGTCTCTGGCTTACTCTTCAGACTTCTTCTCCATCAGAAATCAGACCATATCAACATCAAAGAAATGAAGGCTCTGATTATGGCCCTTTAGGATTTTTACCCATTGTTCACTCTGGGCCTCCTGAAGGTGTACACAGACAACACTACAGTGCTATGGTATCTCAACAAGCAGTGAGGCACAAAATCTTACCTCCTGTGCAGGATAGTTCTTCAGGCCTGGAAGGTGGCTCTCAGTTATCAGTTAACTCTTCAGGCAGTATACATTCCTTCAGAGCACAATCTTGTGGCAGACTCCCTGAGCAGGTCTAAAACACAGGCTCACAAATGGATGCTTTGCAGTGACATGTTTCTGGACATTGTCAATCGGTGGGGTATTCCACAGGTAGATTTTTTTTCTCCCTTCTGAACAGGCAGCTTCATCTCTTTTGTTCCAGTGTGCCATGCCATCTGTCTTGGAAAATGGACGCCCTATCCTTTCCATGAAAGAGGAGGTTCCTTTATGCTTCCTCTCTTTTTCTTCTACTTCCAAAAGTCCTGCAGAAGATTCAGCTGGACTCCCAAAAATCTTGCTAGTGAGTCCTTTTTGGCCACAACAGCACTGGTTCCCTCACTTAATGCATCCGGCCAGGGGCAATCATCACAAGTTACCTCATTGGTTGGATCTCCTCACACAAGACAAGGAATCTTTCATCCATCCCCACTTGTCCACTCTGCAACTGACATTGTGAATGATATGTTTTTTATCCCTTTCTGGCATCTCTTTTCTGAGGGCATGCTCAGGGTTTTACAGGAGGCAAGGAAACCCTCAATCAGAAAATCTTATATGTCCAAGTGGAAGAGATTTCTGGTCTGGTAACATGCTCGTAACCAGGACCCTTTTTCAGTGTGGGTCCCTCTAGTCCTCTCTTATTTGTGTGAGTTGCTGCAGTCTGGCTTGGCCTATTCTTCTGTGAAGGCCCATTTGTCAGCCATTTCTGCTTGTCTACTCTTGACTCCTCCTTTGAATTCTCGTTTTGAGGTCAAACAATTTCATAAAGGCATCCTGCATATTAGACTCCAAGAAAACCTAGTCCTACTCCTTGGGACTTTAATTTTATTTTGGAAAAATTGACTCAGGCTTCTTTTGAGCCTGCAGATTCTGCTTCTTTGCAACATTATACTTGGAAGACTGTTTTGTTGCTGTGTTTTACTTCTGCTTGGAGGGTTTCTGAGCTCTAGGACCTTATGGCCATTCCTTCTTATTTGTTTTTTTCACAGGGACATGGTGTCCCTTTGTACTAATCCTTCTTTTATACCCAAGGTGGTAAATGAATTTTCCTTAAATCAGTTGGTACAACTGTCTTCTTTTTTCCCCTTCCCTCAGTCTGCTACTGAGAGTGGAGTGTCCTGCATACCTTGGATTTGCACAGGCAGCTCAGGTACTATTTGGATAAAACTAGGACTATTTGTAAGTCTGATCAGCTTTTTGTTTCCTATCATCCCAGGTCTTTGGATTAGGCTGTTTCTAAGCAAACCATCTCCTCCTGGATATCAAAGACAATTTATTTTTGTTATTCTTTTCATGACAAAGTCTCTTTCTGCTTCTGTTAGAGCTCACTCTACTAGGGCTGTTGCCTCTTCTGGTGCCTTCTTCAAGGGTTAAACACCAATTCTATCCTTGAAGCTGCTACTTGGTCTTCAGTGCATACCTTTACTAAGCATTATAAGTTGGATATGGGTTCTAGGGCCAGAGCAGGTTTTACTGAAACCATTTTATATGGGTTTGTTGAGGGCTTTTCTCAGCCTTTCACCTCCCATTCTGTTTTTCGAGTTTTTTTATTCTCCCTTCTTTCAGGAATACTGCAACAGTGATATAGAAGGACATTGTACAATTGTGTAAAATCTTGCCATAGCAGTAGATGTCCTTCTCTTCACTGTTGCAATATTCGCTTGCTCCCTCCAATCCCCTCTTCTTTGTCTTACATGTTTTCCTTCTACATGTGCATGGACTCCTTTGTCTTATGATGATTGTTCTCTTCTGGGGCAATTCAGTTCTGGGAAGTTGTGTCCATACATCCCTTTTATGCCCTATGTTCTGTACGAGCAGCATAAGTGTAATGTATGGAGCAAAGAAGTTCCTTTTCAAGCTTTTCCATACTGGCCGAGTGACATGCTGCCTGGGACGGGGCATCCATTCTTTCAGGAATACTGGAACAATGAAGAGAGGGATATTTACTGTTATGGTAAGATTTTACACAACTGCACTTTCTCAGCACTCGCCCATAGGTGTTCTGATTATCACTGGCTTTGAACCTGATTCATAACTGCATTAGTTTTGAACCATAGGGACATAATAGTATGCAGTGGGGGGAAATGGAACCACAAACTCCTTACTAGCCCAACTTTGTTAAGCAAGACCAGTATGTAACTCTTAATTATTATCATTACTTGTTAACTGTAATGCCAAAGAATCAGGGACATCCCACCCTACCTCTCAACCTCTTTCCTCAAGAATTATGCACAAAGCCGAAAACAATGGAGGGGGGAGCAGAATCAGGGACAGTTTTTAAATATTAACAGTTAATAGAACAACAAGTTTTGCATCAACATTCAATTTTTATACAATAAAAAATATGGAACTCTAACATCTGGCATTAGTAACTGATGATAATCCTCAGTGATTTGCCAGAAAATCAAAACCTTTACAATGGACAGTGTAAAAATAGGAAGTAAAATCATTGCCATTCCTGTTTTGCAAAAGGAGGGATAGTTCAGACCTATGCCAGGGACTCTTAGGAGAGTTAAGCCAGGTAAAGTGAAAACAATATTTGGAAAGATGCTGAGTTTTTTGCTAAAGGCACAATCAAGCTAAAATACCTCTGGTTAACACAAATCTTTTTTTAAGATGAATCTTTTCTTTTAATCTTTTGCTTCCAGACACTTGTCTTTCATACCTGATACTTCTCAACCTCATAGAGCAAGAAATGTGGACAAAGCCATAAATAATGGGGAGACAAAGACACAAAATAGGGACATTTTTTAAATATTGCTCTTACAAACTTAGAAAGTTGATAGAATAACAATTAGCATGAAATTTCTGAAAGATATGAAGTCTGAATCTCAAATGTCTGTCATTATTTTCTGACTTCAGTCCTCAATGATTTGTCAAAAAACTCAATTTTATGAGAAACAGGCCAAAAATATGAGGCAAAATTATAGACATTCTGTGAAAATCTGTACAGTTGAGAGGTACGTGTGTGTCTATTAGTATGTAATAAGGCTTAAACAAGCTTCCTAGGAAAGTAACTTTAACTTCTTCTAGCTGTATTGCCTGTTTTTTAAGTTTCCGACTGTCCCAGTTAAAACACCTAAATGGCTTAACTCTTTCCGTCATGAGGAGGCACAAAGAACCAGCTCTATGTAGCCTAGCAACACAACGCGGTAACTCAGGGCGACAACCGCCCGGATGTTACACAATCTGCAACCATTGCACTGCAGCCAAGGCTCCTTGAGTGTAAGTGAAAGTGCTGGTAGTTCCAAACGGGACGCAACGGACACCCTGTTAAAACAACTGGAGGAATAACTGAACAGTCCAAAGAGAAATATTAAAAATCACTGAAAAAACATTTACCCCCAACTCGATATTTTAGCTGAAAACATCAAAGGAAAGTGCTATAAATGGCCTAACTATTATATTTTGCAGTGCTTTGTTTCAGGCAAATGAGTGTTGGAAAAGTATTATTCATTTGTCAAGTTGAAATACATTAGTTTATATAACTGTGAATTGACTCGGTTTTGCCGCTTCGGTAATGATGCTACTAGTACTTCCTACAGGAGCTTTGCATTGGAACTTTTTGCCGTGTATAAGATTGCTGCATATCTAATTACTTTGTAAGTTAACTGTCTGGAACTGTCTGTCCCATTCCATCACAGACATCTGCACCAGAGAAGGAAGGGGCTGCATTGGCTCAGCAAACCACAATGAGCGCTTCAGTAATGCTAAAGCAGTATGAGATAAAGGTAAGGGATGTGTGTCTAAGCAGTATGAGATAAAGGTAAGGGATGTGAATCTGTCTGTATCATGTACTCTTTGCCGGTTCTTTTCCCGTGCCTTTGGAATCATGTTTCACGTGCTGAGTATAAATTGGGTATGGGTGACGTATTTACTCGAGTGATACTGAAGCCGACAGGACGGGAACATGGAAAGACTGAAGGTATGAGTACGTTTACTGCGGTGTAAAACCCGTGGCATTAGTTTGCCTAGGTTATTTTGATAAAAGTATCCGCGTGATTTTGATTAAATTGAGAGGTTTGTTATACTAAAGTGCACCTGTTATGGCACGCATTTTTCTCCGGTCGTTCGTAACAGCAGACTATATTTCCGTTAAATTCATTTAGAAATGCTGCTGGATGGGTGTTGTAGACAAGCTCCTAGGTAGCTAGTTGTAACAGTAAGGTAATTGTGCTGTCGGCCCCCTATAAATCAGATTAACGAAACATACCATCAGCAGATACTATACTTCGTAGTGAAGTGAAATGTGATCTGTCTGTTTTGGGGTTGTTATGCGTAGTAAAATAACACCGATAAATAACTTGGTTGAAAGGGATAAAAACACTAAAAAGAAAACTGTGGCAATCGAAGCAGAAGCTATTTAGAAGCACGATAGTACGAGTGAAAATGGATAACGGAGACAAATTTGGTGGTGAAAGGACCGTTTCTCCCCGGGCCTCCGATTAAAATGGGCTCTGTCCCACTCTCAGTCGGCCTGTCCGGTAACTAAATAAATCAATTGTCATCACTGCTGTACCCCATTTCCTTATAGTTCTTTTCTGATCTGTTTATCGTAACCGTTTTTATCCATTTCACTTGTTCTACGTTTGAATCCAGTATGTTTTGCCATTTCACCAGACTTTCTTTAAACGGAACATTTAATGCCCCATCTAAGTTTCTCTTCTCTCAGTTTACAGCACTGTTCTGCACCCTGAACTCCTATTTTAACAAATACGGCATTGGTATTCTTGACTTAGTGGATGAAGAGCGTGGCAGGCTTAAGTAAACTATATGGTAATAAAGGCTTCTGCAGTGTTATAGCTACCCTGTAACTACTGGTATTTCTTCTATTGTATCCCAGCAACCTTCTTTCTTTTTGTGCGTATCTTTGCACTTTTATTGCCTGAAGCAGTCTGTCATTACGTTCATGTTTTGAAGGAATGAACCCTATTTTACATTCCAGTATTCTTTCCAAAAAGTTTACGTTCATCAGCACAATTAAAGTAGTAATGGATGCTAGCCATACTTCAAAATGTAGTGTAAATGGTTTGACAAAATCTCCACTCTAGTTAATGGCTGAAAATATTTCAGTATGAACTTATTTTAGGGCAAAGATTTTCATAAAAATCTCTCGCTGCTAGAAACATTAAGTGCTAGAGTAATTACAATGTGATTATCTTGCCTGTTGTTTAAGGTTCAAACCGACCTTTTTTCTCTGTGTACTGGAATGCTTGGAAAAATAAACTGTGCTATTGCAGCATGTGGCATTTGTCTAGATTCACAGCAGTGAATAGTTACTATTACAAACATAACCATATGTTCATAGGTAGGTACTAGGCTATTGGCCCTAGGGCCTATATAAGCCTACCCAAAAATGTACCCTGGCTTTCTTCACCAAAGAAAATTATTTTCCTGTGCCCCTGTCGAACTGCGCCATACAAGTGATCCCCAGGGTGAATTTCCTATCTCTCATCCAATCATAAAGATTTTTCTTGAGTGTTAATGAGGAGCTTTGTTTGATATAGATAGGTAGTTTGTTCCAGAGTATGGAGAGTCTTTGGGACAGGAATCTATCCCTCCAGCATGTTCTGTTTGTTGTGGTGACAAGGTTGGTTTAGGTCCCTAGAGTGTGTAGCTCGGAGGGATTGGGATTTCAGTGGAGCATGTACAACAGTTCTGGGTCTGACATAGCTTTGTATGTTAGGCAGAGATCGCCTCAAAGGAGGTGATATGCGATGGAGTAAAGCCGGAGTTTTTTGAGACTGTTTGCGTAGTGTATTTGTTTGAGGCCGGTAATCCTTTTGTGAGGTATTTCTGTGGCCTTTCTAGCTGTTGTAGATGTCTTGTGTAGTGCATACCAAAAGGGGCGCACTCTATAATGGGTCTAATGAGTGATGAGTAGAGGGGAACAATGACTTCTCTTTTTGTGTGAGAAACCTTTTGTGATGAGGTGTGCCACGTAGAAGGATTTCCTGACTGTGGCAATGTGATTATCAAAGGAGAGACTACTGTCCACCTGTGTCCCAAGGTCTCTTCACACTTTCGGTGTTAAGTAGACTACCGTCTATGTGATAGTTCATGGGTACAGAGTTTTTGCCAAAAGAGCTGAAAATGCACTTTTTGGCATTGAGCTTGAGGCCATGGCTTTGACACCAGGTATATGTCTCAGTGAGGCCCTTTTGCCGGATGTCCACATTGTTAGGAGTTTCGATTATGGCTCCTAGTTTGCAGTTATCTGCGAACTTCATTAGCCAAAGACCTTCTGTGTTGGCCTGTACTTCTGAGAAGTAGATACCAAACAAGAGAGGACCCAGGACTGAACACTGTGGTACTCCACTTGTCAGTGGGTTCTGTCAATGAGGCAGTTGGCAACCCAGCTTGTGACACAGGGATTTATACCTAGTTTAGTGAGTTTATCTATAATTCCAGAGTGGGGGATGGTGTCGAAAGCCTTGGTGAGATCTAGCTAGGCTGTGTGAACCACCTTGCCCTCATTGACTGCTTTGGTGACCACTTCAAAAGTCCATCAGGTTTAGGAGACTTGATCTGCCTTTTATAAACCCGAACTGAGTGGGGTCCAGAGTTTGGAGATTGTTTATAAGTTCCATGGTGATATGTTCCATAGCCTTGCAGAGCAGGCTAATGGGGTGGTATTTTATGTGGTCTGTAGTGGCTCCCCCTTTGTGGAGTGGGATAACAGTTGCTGTGCACCATTCAGTGGGTACAAAGCCTGAGGTGAGGCTATGATTTGAGCATGGTACTTGGTGGGGTGCCATTCATTCTGTAGTTTGTGTAGAACGTGGCCTGGGATGTTGTCAGGTTCCATGGATGCTGCGTTATTGGCTTTGGAGAGTGTGGCTTTTACCTGTGCAGCCATGATTACAGGAACTTTGCATTCTTCCAGTATAGAGATGGGCCCTTTATGGGGTGAGAGAGGGGGAAGTTCTATCTGCCAGGATGTTGGCAATCAGTTGGTTCTGTATATTTAGGACCATTGTACTGTAACTCAGAGCAGATATGAGTGTTGCCATTGAGATTCTTTGACATGGCTATAGAATGCTTTGTGGTTGTCTTTATATAGAATCAGTGGTGGTTTAGTTTTCGTAACTAGCTTTGGAGGAATTTGAGGGATCTCCGCTTTATACTGAGGCTGACCAAGGAGTTCCTCCAATCATGGGAATTTTTTTTTTTTTTTTTTGCAACAGTTTCTTTTGTCTGTTGTAGAGTTTGTTTATGGCAGGAGACCACCAGATTGGCTTCCTTTTTTGCAGGATAGCATCTTGGTTCTGTTGGGGATTGCACGATCCATGCACTTGTGCAAGTGCTTAAGTGCATTTGTGTAGGATTCAGCAGTCGTACCTCTATTGTCCGTCTGCATGGGTGTTGTGAAGTTTGCCACTTCTGTCTTAAAAAGCATGAAGCTGGCTTTGGAGAATTTTTTTTACGGTGGTTTCTCTAATGGGGGCGGGATGTGGATGTCTAGGGTGATTAGCTTGTGGTTGGATCTGACCAATGAGGAATTGACATCTGGTGTGGAACACTGGTTGCCCATGTTGGTAATGACAAGGTCTAGGATATTGCTGCCCCTGGTGGGGGTGTGGATGAGTTGATCCAAGGCATTGGAATTTATGCATTCCAGAACTCTTTGAGCAAAAGAGTTGGCACATGAGTAGGTGAAATCACCCATTATTAGGGTGTTTGGTTGTAACCCTACTGTTTTCCAGTGCATCAGGAAATGAGGAGTGGGAATCCTGGGGCATGGTGGGGGATCTGTAGCAAGCTACAATTTGGATTGCAGTCTTGCCCAGAGTTATTTGCACTTGGATAATCTCTGAAGTACAGGCTAACAAAGCAGGCCTCTGGCTAATGAAGTTTGCAGGTGACTGCAAACTAGGAGCCATAGTCAAGTCCCCAAATGATGTGGATATCGTACAGAAGGGCCTCACTGAGACAGATGCCTGGTGTCAGAGCCATGGCCTCAAGCTCAATGTCAAAAGGTGCAGTGTCATCCTCCTTGGTAAAAACTCTGTACCCATGAACTACCACATAGGCAGCAATCTATCTACTCAACACCGAATGTGTGAAGAGACCTTGGGACCCAGGTGGATAGTAGTCTCTCCTTTGGTAGTCTCATCGCCACAGTAGTCAGGAAGTCCTACGTGGCACATACCATCTTAAAAGCGTTCTCATCCAGGAAAAAAGAGGTCATTGTTCCCCTCTACTCGTCACTCATTAGACCCATTATAGAGTGTGATCTGAGGAAGGCTTATTTGCCGACAAGCGCTTATCTGAAGACTGCTTATTTTATGTTGTATTCTTTTTCTTTTTATTAAAGTTTTGATTTTACTATTGAGTTTCACTGCCGTGGTGGACATAGAGTTGTTTGCCTTTTCTTTGTCCTTCACAGTGTAAGAAAGTTTCTTACCTAACATATAAAGCTATGTCAAATCCAGAGCTGTTGGACATGCTGCACCTAAAGAAATCCCAATCCCTCTGAGCTACACACTCTAGGGACCTAAACCTTGTCACCACAATAACCGGGCACACTGGAGGGATAGATTCCTGTCCCAGAGACTTCTATACTCTGGAACAAGCTACCCATCTATGTCAAGCAAAGTTCTTCATTAGCATTCTTCAAGAAAAATCTTGATTGAGTGGATGGGAAATAGGAAATGCACCCCGGGGATCAATTCTGTGTCTCTGCTAGACAGTGGCACAGGAAAATAACTTTCTTGGGTGGCGTAAGCCATGGAACCTTGCTGGCTAGGCTTATGTAGGCCCTTGGGCCGATGGCCTAGTACCTACTTATGAACCTATGCATTATGCTGAGCAACTAGCCTGGTGGTGTGGATATCCTTGATGAATATGGACATGCCTCCACCTGTGTTTCAGTCCGGGTTAGGTGGCCGAAATGTGTGGTATGAATTATAGCCTGGTAATGCAGGGGTGCTCTCTGGAGCCTTGAACCAGGTCTCTGTCACTTCACAGATGTCTGTTCTCTATCTTAAGGAGTGCCTCGTGAGTGCATTTTGAGGTTTAGATGTCTAGCACTGAGTAGCATTACCCTTCAATTTTGCTTGCTTGTAACTGTTATGGTGATGAGTTTGTCATTTGAACCTTGCCTAAAAAAGGCACTAGGGGTAGCAAGAGCCTTAGCCAGTATCTGGAATCCCAAGGGTGACAGGTGCAGGCCATGTCTGGCAAAGCATCGTGGTCTGTCGATCATGTCTTCCCAGGCAGACGGATACTGGATCCCCTTAGAATGACACCAGTAGCCCCTTAGAATGACACCAGTAGCTTAGCCAATTGTTGAAGTCAATCATTTTGTCCTTGTACTGCATTATTGTTGTGGGTGATGGCAGGATGCTACTCGGGGCTAGGGTCCTACTTGACTGGGCTACAAGATCGGACAGCTCCTTCATGTCTCCATGTAGTCCAGGGAGGTTTATCTCGGGTCATTCACACCAACATGGACAATGACAGTCATATTTGTACTTGTTGTGGAGTGACCTGAGTGCGTGCATTATGTGGTGGATCCTGGCACCCGACAGGCAGCTTGACAGTAACTTTCTCCTTGTTTAGCCTGGTGAGTGGAACATCAGTGTGCCTGACTATAGAGTCACATGTGACTAGTGTTTGGTATGTTATGCCTTATGGGCTGTGGTTGAGTGGCACACTGAGTTTATGGGCTATATCATTTGGGTTGTGTTGGGGGGGGTGGACGTTGCTTGCGTTTCTGCTTTGGAGGTCCTTTTTGAGAGCCTCCACAAATAATGTGTGTTATGTGTTTTCTATGTGTGTTTTGATGGTGTAGGTTTTGAGGGACGAGTGTGGTGTGGTGCAAGTGTTTACCCTCTCCTCTTGACTGTCTAGTCCAGGTTTGGGTGAAGAGCTTTGCTTCCAGTTTGGCCATATAAGTGCATCTCTTACAGGTTGTAGTGTTGGGTGGTAGGAGAGGGTTGTCTGTGCACATGAGGCAGTTGCTGCATTGCCCCAAAATGCCCAGATTCATCAGGTAGACCGGAGAAACACCGGGACCTGACCCTTAGACATGCCTGGATAGGTGCCAAGTACTAAAACCTGTTTTCCTCTAGACAAGTGAGGAAAGTTGAGTGCTGTAGTAATTTGTAGCTTTAGTGCTTAAGAGTTCTGAACATGTGCTTAGCTCAAAGAAACAGATTTGAGTGCTAAAACTAAAAAAAAACTGGCTAGTTCTAAGGGGAAATTTGAAGAGCAGACTTTATGGTGCCGGGAATACTGTAACCCTAGCTAAGCGGCAGGGCTCAGATGCTTACAAACAGTCCTGGATACAGCAAATCTGTATCTGGACTGCACTACTTACAGGAAAGGCAGGAAACAAGCTTAGAAACGTGTGTTTTGTTTGGCTGTTTGGCTGTTTGGCTGTTTGGCTGTTTGGCTGTTTGGCTGTTTGGCTGTTTGGCTGTTTGGCTGTTTGGCTGTTTGGCTGTTTGGCTGTTTGGCTGTTTGGCTGTTTGGCTGTTTGGCTGTTTGGCTGTTTGGCTGTTTGGCTGTTTGGCTGTTTGGCTGTTTTGTGTTTTGTGTTTTGCTGTTTGGCTGTTTGGCTGTTTGGCTGTTTGGCTGTTTGGCTGTTTGGCTGTTTGGCTGTTTGGCTGTTTGGCTGTTTGGCTGTTTGGCTGTTTGGCTGTTTAAACTGGAAGTGGGTAAAGTAGGAGCAGAAGATAACTCAAGGTTAAGAACTAAGTGGGGTTGGCCTTCTCAAATGTTCTCCTTGTATTAGGTAGAATGACACTAAACTGGGAGGAGTGTCCCACATCAAATTTACAGTAGGGGTGGGCAACTGCAAAGCCACCAAGTATCAAAAATCAGAACAAACAAACCCAAACGGGTACATCACACTCAGTGAAACTAGCTAGAAAAGTATGCAGCAGACAATAAGTGCTATAAATAACTCGTAAAAATAAGCAAACAGGATACTTAATGTTTATATTGCAGATCAGGGTTTGCTCAGTTCCCTTCCTCCAATTAGCTTAGTGTGAAATGGCAGAAATGCTCACAAGTTACTTCTTAAGTGACAGTTGAAACCTGAAACAACTTTCTATATAAAAAAAAAAAAAGTGCTCCAAGAACCAATGAGGTGTTTACTCCAAGCCATAGAGGGAGATGCATCTGTCACATAATGAAATTGTGTGGACTCGAAGATGTTGGTTGTCAGTGTATGAGACAATTGCTACATGTTGTCAGGTTACCCATGTCGACCAGGCTGGCTGGAGAAACTGAGAAATTGTCCAGCCATAATGCTAAGTAAGTTGATGTAGTCAGAAAACCGGGGGAGGACAGGAGAAGTGGACAAAAAATATGAAGGGCTGGTGGGTAAGATCTGTGTTGCCACTTCAGGAGCTTTGTGAATGCACCACTTGTCAGTGAGGGACAGCCTCGAGAACTCGCCGATGGAGCACTAGCCGAGTACAAAGGGAAAATTTGCAGGTAAAAGTGTTTCCGTCTATAACAGCCAGTGGTGCCCACTGCTGCTCAACAGTTTGCAATGAGCAAACGAGCACAAATGCAATACTTGTGTAGCAAATGAGAGCAAACTGATTTAAACAAGTTAACTGATAAAAAGCTCAAAACTGAGCCCTGTTCTAGCAACCTTCCCTCAGATAAGTTGTAACTGCACACTCTTGCCCCTAGGGTGTAGGAGAACCCACTCCAGCAAAAGATGGTCTGATTTAGTGCACAAGTTATGCACATAGAACTAGTTTCAGCAGGTCTGAATCTAGTCTATGCAAGGATTGTTGACCCTATAAAATTCTCCAAAGCCCTTATGTGTCTGCATGACCAGAATATTTACTAACCTTCTCTACAAGAGTTCAAAAACATGTACAAACATTTTCCAGCAGTGTAGGGTTTGAGTGTTTAATTGCCCCCCCCCCCCATATCCTTCATCTTCTTAGCAGTTATTTGAAATTCTGATTGCCTTCTTACTGTAAATAACTTTGAATGTAGAATAAATGGAAGGCTTTTCACTTTTGGTTGTAAAAGAATGTTGTAGGCTGTCCATAATTTAGGAGTCTCACTTAGAGCTTTCTATTAACTTGATAAAGACCTTGCAGATTATTTCATAATTTTACCAGTGATGGACAGAAAGACATAGTCATCTGAGCATTCATTTTAAACTGGGATTTACCTGTCCTTGATAATAAAAATGATATATGTTGAATTACAGCACAGCACAGAATCTAACGCACTACTTTCTTTTGGAAATTGCTTCATCTCATCACCATGGACCATGACCTTTAATTGAAGCATTTGTTCCTTGTTTGGACAGCTGACTAATGGCTCCCAAACCAGACTTTTATACTCTAGATCTTTAGTGGCCTAAAACTTCTGCAAAGACATTTTGATGGTCTACTTCAGGATATTTGTTTGTGTTTAATGGGGAAACCTTAATCAGCAACTGGTCTTATTAATGCCATAAAAAATATTACACCCCCCCCCCCCCAACATTCATTGTGCTAAGTGCCATAAAAAACATACCCCCCCCAACATTTACTTTCAACTGTAAGATGTTCTCAATATAGTAAGTGACTGCATAAAAACATTTTACAAATGTTTAATCACAGGGTGAACAATTGTTGCAAACACTAATCTAGCCATCCTTAACCCCTTTCCCCATTTTCCACATAGGGTCGGGGTGGTACTTCAACAGTGACGGTCGTCATGAGGCAAGGTTTACAGCACTGGGTGGCTAGCCCTGCTGTGGTAGTTCATTTGTACTACTCAGTCACAGTTGCGGCCAATTTTAGAGTGTTCAATCCACCTATTGCATGTCTTTGGAATGTGGGAGGAAACCGGAGCAATTAGAGGAAACCCACATGACCACAAGGAGGACATGCATACTGCACATAGAAGGCACCCCCAGATGCAAACACAAATATTTTAGTTATCCATTTATATGGCTTATTAATTATTTAAACTACCTTCTGTATGTTTTATAATTAAACAACCTAAATGGATGTTTTTTCTTTCTTGTGAATACCTCTTAGGTTAAGCTGTGTTCTATGTTTTGTAATAAAAAAAAAAAAAAAAACAGTAAATTAGGGCCATAGTCCAAATATACTGCTCTGAGTATGTCTACCCTGATTCTGAAAGACGTGCTCTCCGTTTGTGACTTACCTCTATGTAAAGCCCATCTATAAACAGGCTTACAATGGGGGCCAGATTCCAAAAGAGATAACCCGAGAGCAAGTCTTTTGGAATTGGACCTAATTTCAGTGAAGAACTAGCATACTTGCGTGAACTCTTTCAAGCACTAGGCTTAATGTTGTTTTCCCTTCAGATAATTAGAACCTTTATCTTGTTGGTCTGCTATAGGAAAGAACTTGCATTTTTACTGCATTGTTTGTCTTGTATTTATACTAGCATGATGGTGTTTCTTTCCTTTCAAAATTAAAATGATCAGCTCACTAATTATTTGAAAGGATACAAGAATTAAAACAAGTAAAAGTGCTTCCCATCTTTGTCTGCCTTGTTGCTATAAGGGAACATTATCAATTTAGCAGTGATTCAGTTGAATGTTAAAATAATTTACTTGGACATCCTTATAAAATGTGATGTTCTATTTTAATAGTGTAGTAAAAGCAGAAACAGCCCCCATTGCATAATAAACTGAATTTAAGCAACCTCTTGGTTTTTGCAGATGACAGTATTGGAACAGCATATTGCGGTACTATTAATGTTAATTCATTCATGTGTGTTTTTACTGTAAACTGGGGAATGTTTAACTGTGTGATGTTTGGGGCCAGATTCCCTAACTGCTACATGACACGTTATAGTAATCCTTACAATGTGTAGATGCTAAACCAAAGGGATGCTAAACAGAAGGAAAAGGCAGAATATGTTGATTATGTCATAGCTGAAGCACATGTTACTTAACCAATTCAATATATTGGAGCTATTCAGGAAGCTATAAAGCAATCTTGTACAGTTGGTTTAGGCTTTTATCCTGCACCAGACCTCTTTGGAATACAGCACAAAAAAAAAAAAAAAAGCAGGGATTGCTGCTGCTATTGTTATGCTGTTTGTGGAACAAGCTTTAAATCAGGGTGTTGCTGCTGCCAGACTACGGGTAGGAAGGGTGTTTTGACCCTGTTTTACTTATGGACTGCATGGTGGAGAAGTTGCTGAGATGCAGGATAGGCAGGGAAATGGAGGAAATATGCAACCTCTGCTGCCCCCACCTCAGGCCCCAGGGAAATCCTGGAGAACTTATCCCAGTTGAAACAAAAGTATGTTTAGCATTGGTTTCCTAAGATCCACAGGGCATATATTGGGGGTGCCATAGGCATCGGCCTGATGAATCTGATTTCAAATGCAGTGTTACTACATGCAAGGGATCACCTCTGTTTCACACTCGCCCTATAGGAAAGAACAAGAACCATGCAGGAATTCTATGTATTAGCACACTTCCCTGAAGTGCTGGGGCCATAGTTTGCACATACACAGAAATAAAAGCCCCACATGTGGAACAAGGAGGAAAAAACATAAACCGAAAAGTTTCCCACTCACAGGTTGTCTAATGCCCAAGGGATATCTGTGGTGTCTGTGCAGGTAACCCAGGCAGTTTCCATGACTCGCACATATGGCATACCTGTGGACTGTACACCAGGTTTGCTAGGGGTGACATTCCTCAAGGGCATCTAGTAAGGGATGCAGATTATGCACCTGAGCCCTGGTTTATGACACCTATGAGAAACACACACAGTCTCTTATCAAGCAAGGATACAATGAGGCTAGGAATATCATAGCACGTGCATTTAGATTGCTTAAATCAAGGTTCTGGTTTCTAGACACATCATGGAGGTGCACTACAATATGACCCAAGCACCTCTGAAAGTATTTGCCATGTTAAACAATATAGTTTTCAGGAAACTGCTTCAGCAAGGAAAGGGGCAGGACCACAAACAGGGCAAGCAGCAGCTGATGGAGATGATGACTTGAGAGCCACCTGCTGCAGATGGTGCTGGCAGATGGAGGCATGCAGAGTATACCCTGGCTCTAACTGAGGCAAAGGATAGCACATTCCTCCACTTCCTAGGTCAAAGCCTAAGGTCCCACACACACACAAATTGGAAAACTGACGCCTTTATTTAACCATGCAATGGCTGTGTTCTGAGATTGTCCCACAGGAATAACCCTGAAGGTCACTTGTTAACTGCAGTAATGACAAGATAAGTGTGTAACATGTGTCTTTCGGCTTTTCCCGGTTAGGGGTCGCCACAGTGGAACTCCGGTCTGCTAATGATTGACAGTAGATTTTACGTGCAGAGTTGCCAGCTCTGACACGCAACTTTCAATGAAGGTACGCCCATCCACGCATGTCTCCACGCAGAAGACGCTGTAGCTGAGAATCGAACCGCACAGCATCTTACTGTGAGGCGACAATGCTACCGCAGCACCACCGCATACACAAGTAAAGAAAAAAATATAACCGATTACTCATTTGCATGTATATGCCCCCAATCAGAGCATTTATCTGAAATGCATAGTTATGTTAGTAATATATCCCAATTCAGATTTTGCAATATACAGTTGTGTACTAAAACCAATACTGTGCATAAAGTATTTCAATTGACCACCATCTATAACACATGGAACAGGTCAATTTTACCCTCATTTGCACAACTATACCCGTAAGCAAATCTGAAGTACCTAATGCTTCCACTGTTTTACTTACAATACTAAATGAAGTACCATGAGGTTCAGCAGTTATATAAGCAATCATTCACAAATGAGTAGGAACAAAAAATCAAAAACTTTTCATCTGCAATACATACTGATAAATGCAGGCTTCTGAGTAAGCAAGCATTTACTATCCACTGTATGCTGCTTCAGACATGTATGCTTCCTTACATCACAAAGAAGGTGTAAATGGCAGGGGACTGTCAGCATAATCATTTGCATGGGGTGAGGGTTTGCATGGGGTGAGGGTGAACACTAAAGCTGATGCCAAAGAAGTGTGTGTGTGAGTAAGAAACTGATGTATGTATCAGAGTATATAGTGTTCAGGGTGAGTAAAAACAGATGTATAGCCCTAACAGTACTGTTTAGTTTGCATGTATGTGAGGTGGTATAGGCAAGTGAACGTTTTCCTGTGTGTGTTCGCATGAACTCCATTAAGCAGTATGTCCTGGCCATACCTATCAACTGTCCCTGATTTCCAGGGATATCCCTGATTTTAGACTCCAAATATTAGCTCTATCCCTCTTAATCCCACCTAAAAAACTTGACTCTGGAGGAAGGTGGGTGGTATACTATATAATAAAAGTAAGCAGTAAGGTAAGATTTATTTATTTATTTCAAAAAAATTAACATTATTTTTATTATTTAATTGCTCCAATAATAGTATTAATATTACAAATATCCCTGATTTGTCCCTAATTTTTTTTTTTTTTTTTCTGGGTTTGTCCCTGATTCTGTTGAAGTATGTCCCTGATTATTTGAGAGCTATGGTCCTGGCATCTGAGAAACTCCTCTGTCAGGAGTTGCACAGCTATTTCCATGGCCCTGGCTAGAAGTCGGGTGCTACCTGAACATGAGCGATATCTGTGGGATGAACTCTTGTCATGACTATGTCCAGGACCATGATCTCATGGCCTACCACATGTGGGTGTGGGCACCAGAATCACTGACTGCAGTAGAAACAGTGCTCCTGTGAGAGCAGGATCTTGCATGGCCACATCTGCTAATGCCAGAAGATGTGGCTCTCCAGCCACATGGATGTCCACTCCCCGAACAGATGTTCAGTCACAGACACTGTGCCCATTCCAGTGTCGTTCATTTTGCATAAGGAATCGCCCACATGGTTCAGGGTGTCATGCACATCAGAATGCACAAAGTTTGGTACTCGCTATCTTTTGAGGCCCTGGTGGAACATGTGTGCTTCCATTATGACCCTACAGATATGCCTGGTGGCACCTTGTGTCACAGCAGACTCTAAGAGGGTGGACAGCAAGCATCCTCCAGGCAACTCTACAACTCCACTAACTTCTCTGTGTGGCACCTTGGCCTCATGATGGCTATGGGGAGAAGTTGTCGGCTCTACATCTAGAGTAACCAAATCACCCTGAAGTATTGTCACCTTCAACCTGTCCTATATCGGAAGGCTCTGTGTCATGGGTATGCATAGGCATACTGACTGCAGGGAGTTTGGAACCTATGTCTTCAGTATCAGACTGATCCTTTGCACCCTCGTACAGTGTTTCTTCATCACTATTGTTTGGAAGCTACCGATACTCCTACCTTGGGTGGTAGGAATTCAAAAGTGCCACTCTTGAGGATCACCTATCATAACAAGCAATCAACACAACAAACTGAGAAATGGAGAATAAAATTGATCACATTTTTCTTGTACGAAAGGTATTTTAAACTTAAGGTTTGTTAAACTCTAATAGATACTAAAGTAACAAAGTTTATTCTAATTTAGACATGAATCTACCTTGTATGCAGTAATAACAATAACCAAATGTGTGCTTGCCATGTGCAGGTGGGCTAGCAGCCTGAAATCCATATGTCCCTTTATGTAAGGAAGGGAAAAGAAAAAAGGTTGATTATAGCATATCATAATGCAAATGAAACAAGAACACAGAGTACCCCCTTTACATGTGCAGATGAAGAATGTTCTTGTATCAAAATATTGTGAACCCACCAGACACGTTTCCGTGTCTGTAGTACTGTTTATGCTCACATTTACCGCTGTGTGCAACCCCAACCACCCTGCAGTGGGCAGAGATTATCATATCACTTGCCCAGGTCGTATTTAGTAGTAACTTCTCCACTGACAACCACCTTCTGCTATGTCCTATCTCTGGCAGATTGGTTACCTCTGCCTCTCCCTATAAGTCCCATTTCTATTTCTGTGGAGGGGAGTTTGGTAGAAATCACAAACTTTACACACATTTCTTTGTGCCAGATATGCTACATATATCTGATGCAGTCATCTGCAAATAACAAATACAACCTACAAAATATAGGTCGGGTAGTATTCTGTAGCATATTTTTTGTACTGCAGACATAAGTGATATACTTAATGAGCTACACATTTACCTTTTATATAGTGTAGATTCAGTGTTGTGAGCACTGCAGATTTGCAAATGAGGTGCTAATCTTTAGTTTTCCGGACCACCACAATCTGCACTAAAGTGTAGGGGAATGTAAACGTGGTGTAAGCAGTTACACAATTAAATGCACAAGCCATAGCACTGCAAGGATGAGCCTTGAAAATTGTTACCTGCTAATGGCTTGTCTGGGTTTCACAGTTTTCTCCTGTCTGATCGCATACTGATGTGGCAAACTAAAGTAAGGACAGTTGACTAAAACTAACTGGCAGATAAGTTGTTTGAAATTATATCAATGTAGCTCACACAAGCCTGGCAGCATTGCATGGCTGTCAGCACTCTGGACAGTACCTTGTGAAGAAAATATACCTGTCAAGCACCTTTCTGTGTGGCACAAGGTGCAAGTGCAATGAGCTTAAAGAAAAAAGACAGCAGATGCAAATCCACTTGACATAATTGTACAGAAGGGAGATTGAAATACATATTTAGTCACATTTTGTGATCGCATTGTGCTCTTGTTTAAAAAAGCAACTGTCACTTGCTAACAACATGAGCTTTTATCTACTTCCACATTATTTGTCATTCAGTACAAGTCTGATAATGTGTTCCACAAAGTACATTTGTGATGTAGGAGATGCACTTCTTGTCCTAGTCATTGCTATATATACCCACTGGTTGCATTGCTATATATACCCACTGGTTGCATTTAATATTCTGTCAGTTTTTTTATAATGTGTTTTCATCTAATGCCTTTTCCATTCACTCTCCACTAGGCAGCACACCAACACGATTCACTGCCTAAGGAAAATAGTGAAAAAAAAATAGTTTAGACAGCTTTGCATATTGCAACTATGCCTGACTGCACCATGGATATTTACTGTAGAGAATGCACATGACAGATGTCCAGATCTGTGGCACAAGGTATAATTGAAGTGAATTGGGTGAAATAAGGCACAGGATGCATCTCACACATGCAATCTGTGGCACAAGGTATAATTGAAGTGAATTGGGTGAAATAAGGCACAGGATGCATCTCACACATGCAATTTAAAAAAAAGTCTGTATCTACTCTTAGTAGTGCACAAACATGGTTCTATGTCTAAGGAAAAAAACCTAAAACTTTAGTTTTGGATGCCTCATGTAGCGCAAACCTGCCTGGTGCCATTGCATGGCTGGTAGCACTCTAGATAGTACTCGGCAAAGAAAATGCACCTGTCTGGTAACATTCTCCATGGCACCAAATGTAACTGAAGTGAATTGAGAGAAATAAGGCATATATGCTACATTGTTTGAATAGTGTTTAGAGATTTCATTTCAATTCTCAGTATGTATTTTATTTATTTTAATCTGCATTTGCTCTGCCCTTGGCAGCACTGTTCACCATGTAAGGAAAAAATGAAGAAAAATTAGTTTAGGCTGCTTTCTATACCACAGTCAAGCCTGGCAAGGTTGCGCTTTCCTCAGCACTCTGGACATACTGAGTGAAGAAAAATCTACCTCTGTCTGTGGCATAAGGTGCAAGTGCAGTGAGCTTGAAGCAATGTATTAATAATGCTTGCGTAAGTAAACTTTTCTATTTGGCATGCATCATTAATGCTTCACATATAACCTCAAGTTAATGTGTCCAATTTTTTAAACATGGCAGTGGTATTTAATATTCACTTGGATATGAATGATGGGACACAATACTTCTGTTATAATCATTGTGACTCCTTGGATATTCTTTGTGTTTAGGACCGGTATGTCTTGTGAAGTATGCATGTAACCTGCCCCAACCTATATTAATCAGCTTATTCAACTGTGTCCATGTAAAATATATTTACAAGCAGAAATTTACTTTTATATAGGAATGCATTCCCAGGACAGAGCAAGAATCACAGATGCAGGCCCCTCTGAAGTATATGTCCATTTATTATTTACATGCTTAAAAGGTGGCTCTCCTGTGGCAATATTAATAAGGTAACTTTCAAGTTTTGCATGCTGGTACAGCAATGTTTTAACATTGTGCTAGTCCCAACATCACAGTTCTTCCTCTCCTTCCAAACTGCAAGAATTAAGACCTTCCATTGTTCAACATTGAAACCTGAGTCAACAGGTTTGAGCATTATACATGTCAAAACTCTGTGCCATGTTTCACAGCTTTACTGCTATGTAATGCAAGTATTGCCAACATCTGTCAAGAAATCAATCTGCTTTCAGTTGCACAAATGCAGTCAATGCTGTGTATCTTTGCACGCTATCAATTACACATGAGATCCGAACTGAGTGCCAATTCAGATGTATTTTGTTAGCTTGACTTTTGCAGACTTGGCTGGCAAGAGAGAATGGTGCTACATATTAGCACAAAGGTAGGGCATTGAGGAGTCCAGAATATTTGTGACACACCTTGTAGAGCGCTACAGCCATAGCCTGCTGTTGGAGGGGGAGAATTATACTGGGTATTCTTATAAGGCTGCATCCTTTGGAATGGTACAGACCAACAATTAGAATAATTCATACAGACCAACAATTAGAATAATTCATTGGGTACTTAAACCAAAGTACCACCAAAGTACCACCTTTTTGAAGTTAACACATCATGTGACTATTAACCAGGTCAATTATTTAGATGTTTCCTTATACATGACTGGAAATGGGTTCAGTTCTACTATATATAGGAAACCCACTTTTTATAAATACTTGTATTAGGTTTACTAGCACCCATCCTTTATATCAAAAGAAGGGCATAATAAAAGGACAGTATGTCCGGGCCTATTGTAAGACATCCAGTGAAGATGACTTTAATAGAGAATGTGAATTACTTACAGAAATGTTTTTGGAAAGGGGATATCCAATTTAATCATGGGGATATCCAATTTAATCATGGACATAAAATGGGAGGTTTGTTCTAATAGACAGGGTAAATATAAACCCATTTTAGGGATGGGATTAATACAATCTAATCACCATAAATATAGTCATCCAGAAGGTGAGGGTTCAGGATGCAATAGAACCTTTGTTACAAATTTTATTGTCAATGCTTATGCAATTAAAAATATTGTAGAAAGTGAATGGGCTAAATTCAGTGAATTCACAAGATTTATTTAATTTAAAGGGGAAATTAGTCAAAACTGTTTTCCGGAAAGGTTACAATATAAATATTTTTTTGGAAAATACTAAATATTCTTCAGTATTTTCCAGTAAATCAAAGGGTAACATGCAAGTGTGGTGCATGCCCTCAATGTAAATATATCCTGCACAAACAAATATTTGTGACAGCTAGGAAAAGATGGTTAAAAGCATCTAACTAGTCTAATTGTAATTCCCAGGGGTTGGTATACATTGCTATGTGTGAGGGTTGTGAGGGGTTCTATGTAGGAAAAACTGAAAGAACTCTGAAACGTAGAATATATATGAATGATATTCAGAAGAAAAGTTCCAGAAATGCCCTGTACAAACACACCCTCCAATGTCCCCAAGCCAAATTTTATTTTTATGTGGTGGAAATGGTTCCTAAAGAGGTTGGGGGAGGCCCCTGGGAAACAAAATTAGAATTTAGGGAGACATATCGGCAAATTATTTTGGAAGCCAGCAGGCCTCTGGGCATGAATGACCACATCTGTTGCCCTTTACTTAAACCTAGGTCTGCAAAACTATAGTGTAAATAATTATGGAATGCCAGTGTGAAACACTTTTCATTTAATTTTCTCATACATACATTTTCTATAAATTTCACATATATTGGATTTTATTGCTGGGATTATGTAGCCCATCCCATTATGTTGTATATTACCTTTTACATACACTTTGTGTGTTTCTATAATGTTTTATAGATTTTATTGTTTTAAGAATGTTTAGTATATAAATTCACATTCATTACTGCAAGTGTTTATTTTGTTAAAACCAATTTTAAATATAAAAAAAGTTATGGAATTGGTCAACATTTATGTAGAACAACCAATATAAATGCAATTTCAACTAGGGGTTCTTTTAAAGTTTAATTAGTAAAGTATTTTAACAATATGTAGGAAGTGATGAAATGATTTTTTATCTGAAGTTAGGGTAACTCCTATAAAAACGTATTGTGGCAGTTAGCAACGTTAATATATTCAGAAAATGTGTTGTGGCAGTTTTCCATCTATATTTCAATAAATTGGACATTTTATTTGGTGGCACGATTATTTATCTAGAGAATGAGTAGTGGCAGTTCTCTGTATTTCTACATTCACTGAACATTTACTATTTGGTGGTTATGTTCACTATGACTGGTGTTTTGCTTGCTTGTAATAGCTTGGCCACAGTCTCCAGTGCAACTGACATTGTGTGCACTGGAGAATAATATCACCATTGTAGTAAACTTTAAGTGCAAGCAGGACCTCCAAAGCCAATAGGAGGCTGAATTTAGGACTCAAGGCATTCCTCAGTAAGTTGTCCAAGTATACTGGCCAGTTGTCTGTCTGATATGGCATTAATAATCTAGTCATCCAAAGCTCACTAGCATCTTCATCGGGCATACATCATCCTTGAGATCAAGCATGCATGCCATGTGCAATAACTTGCTTGCATTGGGCAATGAGAATACCACATTAAATGTGTGTGGGTTCAATACCCAGAAGCAGCAATTACTTACTTTTACTGGACAAGTACCTCTAATATTAACAATATGTAGCTCTACAATATGTCAGGACAATTAATTTATGGTAATTGCAGTTATTACTTTTGATATTGGATAAGGGTCTTTCCAGGATGGCTGCACACTGATAAACAGCTTGACTTTAACTCTCTTCATGTGAAAATAGAAACTGAAACATAAGAGCCAGGAACTCTTGTCATTTTTAGTAAATTCATTTATTGGCTAGCAAATACACTGCCTAGATGCCAGCAAAGAAGAAACTAAGAGCCTGAAACTGGGAGGAATCATGCAGCTGTTTGGCAAAAAGCAGTTCAGGCACCAGCTTTGGTGCAAGACATGGTGATGGTAACCTAGAGGAAAAGACAAGTCAAATGTGCTCAGAACTATCTGTCTCAAGAATATTTTTTTTTCTTGGATCAGTGTCATTTTTTTGATGCAGAACAATACAGAAGTCTGTCCAACTAAAAGTGAGCCATCAAGCAGAAGGGGACCGTGCTCCTCATTCTTCTGATAATAAAGCACCCAGAGGGACTTTTGACAGTGAAAGTTTTCCAGTGTTTCAAAGCAAACTACTTGACTGAGAAAAGCATAGGAGTTGACCAGAAGGGACTGGTGAAACTTGGAAGTGAACTGGAATCTGGAGTTTGGAGATGATCAAGAAGACCAGCAACACAAAAATTAGTGAAATAAATGTGAGACTGCAAAGAATCAATTGCATTTGTGAAATATGCTATATAAGAAAAACTGTAAAGAGTGGACTTTTTTGACTTTGTTAAACTTGTGGGGAGTTGAAAACAAATTTGCCTAATTTCATGTCCTTAATGTTTGGAAGGACACTTGAGGGGAGGGGGATACATTTTTTTTAAGTGGAAACAAAATATGAGAAGACTGAATAACAAGTTTTCATTTAGCAATAAATCTTTTTCAAGATGTAAAAGAGGACTGCATTTTTTCCTTCTCGTATGTGGGTGTGTTTTTCTTTGAGAGTTTTTAATAAAACAAATGCCTTGCAAAATGTGACATGGGTTCCAATCTAGATAAGAAAAATAATGGGTTCCAATCTAGATAAGAAAAATAAAAATGAATAAAGGATTAACCTGCCAAACATTGATGTATGCATGTATCAGAAAAGCAGGATATAGACATTTTAAAAATAAAAAGCAGTTGTATTTGAATGCATATGTCATAGGGAAATAGAGTCTGCTCTTTATTTCATAACGGTATGATTTGTTTGTTTTATGATGCATTAATCTTTCCACCATGTTTGGATGTGGCAAAGGTGTGCAATAGTACATTAACGTAATCTGTCTTGTCAGACAGTTTATTGAAAAATAAATTCATGTGAAAAGCCATATATCTAATTCTTGTGTGTTTGTCTGCCGTACCCTATTTATCTATTTATTACTTTGGTGGGGTATGATTTATTAACATTCTGCTGTTTGCATACCTTGCTGCTGAAATAAATGAATAGCAGCAGACCGAGATAGACGGACCACTATGGTTCAGCCTGCCATATTTCCACAGATGGTAGCACAGACCTCCACTACGTTTTCACAGCCTGTCAGTGTTGCCTCTACAGCCCCTGCCTAACCTGCTCCACCTGCATTAGGTAGCTCTGCCCTGCCTAATGTTGCAGTGGTCTCCTCAGAGGGCAGTACCAGTGGAGGTAGTGGTTTTGTCATGTGGCAAGAGCTGACAGAGGATGGAGGGATATCCTGAAGAGTAGCCTCCATGCACATAGCTGCAGGGTTGGAAAGGTCCTGCATCAGATTTCAAAGACTATGCCACATCCAGCACTGACCAAGGTGCTGCTGCTGCAGGAAACAATGATGACCATTCTGAGGATGAGGACTAGATTCCCACTGTTGTCAAGGTGGATGTGGGTGCACCTCCAGTGTTTCTTACCTATCCTCAATCATGGTGTCTTCAGCTTTGTCTGTCAGCACCCTGTCTGTCTTGCATATCCTGTGTCTGAAATGCTTCCTAATCCACCTGTCCCATAATTATGCCCCATAGATAGCTGTCCACTTAACCTGACTTCTTGTTGCATTTGATTTGGTCCAGTTGGTCCTACATAACTTTGTCATCCATCACTGGCATGGTGACTCTCCAAAGTCATGAAATTGTGTGTACAATTATATTGTGAAGAAGTAGATAGCTGTGGTGCTCTCCTATGACCCTCCAGCAAATTCCTATATTCTTTCTCCTGAGTCCTACCTTTTTGTTTGTCAGCCTTATTTTCACCACTGTCCTGTCCTCCCCTTTTATCACACATTTAATCTGGTCAAAACATATATTCTCACATACGGCCAGAAATGGCCCATGGAACAGCCTTCACTTTGTCTTTGGCATTTGTGCAGAGGTTAGCTCAGCAATGCTTAGTGATGGTGAATGCCATTTATTTTTTTTTTGCAAAAGCTGATTAAATCAGGTTACTATCACAGAAGTTTGCTCAACTCTGCTGCACTGTGGGAACACAGAGTTAAGGGCAGTACTGTGAAACAGTTTTACATCCATTTGCCTAAAATGTTAAGTATGAGTTCATACATATGTGGTGTGGGTAATTACCCTTTTCATTGATGTATTTGCATATTGTCATGGGTACAATTACAGCTGTAGGTCAACTTGTAAAGGTCATATTACTATCGTATTTTATTTTTTTTTTAACTGCAAATATCTGTCTCACTGCACATGCAACATTTCATTAACATAACATTTGAATAGTGCAACATTTCATTAACATAACATTTGAATAGTGCAGCAAGACATTATTATTGTCTTGGGTCACATTGCACTGCACCACAGTGCTTGGCTATCTGTTTTCAATTTAATGTATTTTTTCAACAAGCTGAAGAGTTGGATATGCAGATTGGTCAGTAGGGTAATAAAGATTAAATACGTTCATTCATGTCTGCTGCAATCTGCTTTCAAATGTGAACCATCGGAAGTATGACTTCCTGCATGGCGCGTTTAGATGATGTTTAGATAATACTTTGGTATAAATGTTTTTCTTGCACTGATCTAAAGTTTTGAATCAAGATGGATGAAAAACATAAGTTGTCAATCTCGCCTTCATTCTTGCTTGATGGGTTCGGAGCCGATCCTCTGCTCCGACTCGGCACTTGCTAAGCTCGAGAGTCACTTTTACCAGCTCGAGGCAGCCCCATATCCCATGATGCAAGGCGGTAAGTACCCAGATCTCGTTTGCCGCTTCGCTGATGAGGTCCTCCTTTTACCAGCTCCTGGTAAGTGATTTGCTACTTTGCTATTTTAGCCCCTTTTAACAAAAAAACCCTTAATTGTTAGTTTTATTTTAGTTTTAAACCTTTTCTGACAGAAAATTCTCTTGTTGTTTTTTTAGTCAGACTTTCAACCATCCCATCCCCCCCCCCCTGTTAGGGTGTGTGTGTGTGTGTGTGTTTTCTAGTTATACCTTTTGGTATATTTAATTTAATTTCTTTGACTGGTGTGTGTGTCTGTGTTTACACCATGTCTAAAGAAAGGGTCTCAGGCTTTAAGAAGTGTGACTCGTGCTGTCAGAAAATGTCTCTGACAGACGGTCACACTTCTTGCCTGTATTGCCTGGGGCCTCTTCACCTGCAGGACTCCTGTGCTATATGTCATTCTTTCAGCCAGGGAGTCCTGCAGGAAAGAAGAAATAAGTTGATTTTGAGGGGCCTTCTTAAGCCGGAGGGCTCTCCGGCTAAGTCGGCTCCATCCAAGACTGCTAAGTCTTCCAAGGCCCAGGCTTCTGTGTCCAAGCCTGCGGCCTCGGCTCCGACTCGTTCTGAGTCGAGATCGGCTCCGGCTGGACCCGATTCTGGCTTAACTAAGCCTTCGGCACCGATGGCTATCGGTGCCGATTCTGGTTCGACCACTTCGGTATCGGCTCCGACACCGTTACTTTTGTGGCTGTATCGGCTCCGGCTGGAGCCGATGCATCGAAGCTACCTGTCGGCTCCGACAGGTTCAATAGTTTTATCGGTTCCGATGGCTCCTTCGAGGAAGAGGTCTAGGTCTCCTTCCTTGGAGCCGATACTTTCAGCTCCGGCTTCACCTCTCTCGAACGGAGCCATCGGAGCCGATCTTCAAGGTCATCCAGGCTTTCTGACCATGATTTAGAGAGAGTGGTCAGTAGATTACTTAGTCACAGGCACTGGCCCAAATGTTACATAGTCCGTCTCAACAGATGGCTATTGGTCCACACCCCATTGCAGTTCCTCCTTCAACTCTACCCCAGAGCTTGGAGTTGGAGTCTTCGGGAATGGTTACTGCTACGGCTGAGGGACAGATGCCCCCTTCTGTTCCTTCAGCCTCTACTCTTATCTCCTCTTCGAGACCTTCCTTAGAGGGATTCGGTGGCCGGGCTTCCATGGTCTCCTCCAAGGGGGTGAGTGGCATCGGACCCTTGTCTGAACCCGCTCTTCCCCTTGGAGCCTCGGCCTTGGTGAGCTCGGCTCCGACATCTGCCTCTGAGACTTCCCTTTCGGTGGTCCCTGGAGTTCCTAGCTCTTCGGAACGGGTTCTCTCGGACCTTCCTGGGAGGGGAGCATTCGAGGTGATGAGTGTGCTGGCCACTGGTATCAGCCAGCAGTCTGTTCCCTTAGCTCCTCCCTCTATAGTGCCTGTTGACATCTCTGCCACTTCTCTTGCTACAGGACCCAGAGATCCTCCGCCTCAGGTTTCCCCATTGGGAATATCCCCCTCTTCCGAGGATTCTCCTGATGTTTCGGGAGATCCTCCTAGGAAGAGGACCTGTAAGAGGAAACATGTAGACTCCCCCGAGTCTATCACTTCAGATACTGACTTAGATGAGTCAGAGGGATCCCCAAGATCCCCTCTGAGGATGTCTCCTTCTCAGACATCCTAGAACTCCTTAGACAGAGGGGAAACTGGCCCACCAATAATCCCTCTGAGGATGAGTCAGTATACCTAGAGGCGTTTGGATCTCGGCCCTCCACCTCCTGGGTGTCTCCGCCTTCGACCCCTTATGCAGGTTATTGCCGAAGGCGTGGGCTGCTCCTGACTCTGTAGAGCCAGTCCCTAGGAGGCCTTCAAAATTTATTACTGCCCCGTGTGATAAGCAATTCCTCACTAAGGGTGTCCCCGCTGATGCCATGGTGGTGGCTGCTGCCACCAAGAAGGAACTTGCAGATCCTTCCGTACCCGTCCATCCTCCTAATAAGGACTCTAGGACCATGGATAGGTACGGTAAGCGGATGTTTTCCTCGGCGACCTTTGCTATGCGTTCGCTGAATTACCTATGTCACTTCACCAGACTCCAAAGGGATATCCTTAAGGAGCTAGGTGATGTTGTACAGGATCCTACAGCTGCAGGAGCTCAGGAAAAATTGCTTCAGCTAGGAACCCTTAATTCCATTGCAAACTCCTCCATGCGGCTAATATCATATGCTGCTGATGGAGCGAGTAGGGCCGCAGGTACAGGTGTGGCTCTTAGACGCCAAGCCTGGATGCCAAGCCTGGATGCGGCTATGTGACTTTGCAGATCCCTTTAAGGCGTCCTTCACAAATTCTCCCTTTGATGGGTCAGCTTTGTTTGGCCCTCAAGTGAAGGAAACTTTGACCAGGTGTGAGCAGGACGGCAAGACTCTTTCTGCCGTAGGAGTCCGTTTTTCCACCCCTTCTAGACCTTACCCCAAAGGACAGAAAGGTGGCAAAATGTGGTTCCGCAAATCCCAAGGAGTCACGCTGGATTCACGTGGTCAGTTTACCCCTAAGAGGCAGAGGGGGTAACAACAACAGACGCCGCTCTAGAGGCAGAGGGGGTCCAAAAAACCAGGGAAAGAGAGCCTCTCTCTGACAAGCCCTTTCAGCATCCCTGAGATGTTGCCCGGCTGTCCCTCCTTGGAGGCAGTCGGGGGAAGATTATCACTGTACCCAGAAGCCTGGCACTCCCTCACTCAAGACAGATGGGTACAGTCGATCATATCCAAGGGTTACATAATTCCTTTCGAGGAAAGTCCTTTCTACCCATCAAATTCCCTTCCAGATGTACCACCCGGTCTAAGGGAAATTGCAGAGTTAGAAGTCTCAAAACTACTGCAAAAAAGAGCCATTCAGCCAGTTACAACAGACCATTCAGAGCCCGGAATCTACTCAAGGTTCTTTCCAGTCCCCAAAAAGACGGGAGACTGGAGGCCAATATTGGATCTCAGCAGACTCAAGTCTGTGAGGAAGACAAGATTCCGAATGGTCACTCTTCAGTCAATTCTGCCCTTCTTACAGAAGGACAACTGGATGTGCTCAATAGATCTTCAGGATGCGTACTATCACATCAAAATTCACAGACGCTCCAGGAGATTTCTCCGCTTTCGGCTGGGGTCCAGTCATTTCCAGTTCAGAGCCCTGCCCTTTGGTCTCACTACAGCCCCCAGAGTGTTCACCAAATGCATGGCAGTGGTCACGGCTCACCTGAGACGTCAAGGATTCCAGGTGTTTCCGTATCTCGACGACTGGCTCCTTTCAGCCACCACCAGGCATCAGCTTATTCAAGCCAGGGATTACACAATAAAGCTTTGTACTCTTTTGGGCATCTCGATAAACTTCGAAAAGTCATCCTTATCGCCCTGCCAGTCTATTACTTTCATAGGCGCAAACTTAAACACTGTTCGGATGTCAGCTACCCTTACAGATCAAAGAGTTTCAGACATTCAAAGTCATGTCAGGATCATTCTAGCCAACAAGAAAGTACAGGCCAGAATGGTTCTAAAGGTATTGGGCCTCATGGCTGCGGCCATTACTCTTCTTCCCCTGGCTCGCTTCTATATGCGCCTTCTTCAGTGGATGCTGTTCACACAGTGGTCGTACCAACAACTTCCAATGCGTCACCAGATTCTGGTGACACAGACTTGCAAAGATCATCTTGCTTGGTGGATCACATCTCCCCAGGTTCATCAAGGCAGACACTTTGTACCCCCATCCCCGGTAGCCACTGTCACCACGGATGCCTCCCTGATCGGGTGGGGGGGTCATTATCGGGGCAGGATGGTCCATGGGACGTGGCAGCCGTTAGAGTACCACCTGCACATAAATGTCCTGGAGATGAGAGCAGTGCTTTTAACGTTGCAAGCCCTCAACGACTTTCTTCCCGTAGGGACAATTGCAGTCCACACAGACAACATGTCTGTAGTTTGGTATATCAACAAACAGGGCGGAACCAAGTCCTACCCCTTGTGTCGAGAAGCGCTCAGACTATGGTAATGGGCAATCTCCTATCATCGGTTTCTGGTAGCAACGCATATCCCTGGGAAAACCAACATTGTAGCGGACAGATTGAGCAGAGCTATTCTCATGCCTCACGAGTGAGATTTTTTCTGGAATGGGGTCGTCCATGTTGCGATCTTTTTGCTACTCCCCAAAACAGCAAATGCCCAGACTTCTTCTTCTCTCTTCCCTCTTCCAGGCCATCCCCCCAGAGACGCTCTGACCCAGGATTGGCCCCAGGGACTTCTTTATGCCTTCCCTCCATTTCCTCTGATCCCTCAAGTTATCCAGAAAGCAACCGTTTTGAGAGCCAAATTGATTCTCATTGCTCCTTACTGGCCTCGACAAGTTTGGTTCCCGTTCCTCCGTCACCTTTTGGTGCAGCCGTGGCATCTGGACCCAGTGCCAGATCTTCTGATTCACCAATCCGGTCAGCTGCACCGGTCTATCCCTTCTCTCAACCTCACAGCATGGTTGCTCCACTTCCTTCCTTAGCCAGGCTTCCTTTGATCTCTAACCCTGTTAGAGACATCATAGTAGCTTCTTTAAAATCCTCTACCAGGAGGATTTATGCAAGCAAATGGAAACGTTTCTCTTATTGGGCTAAGGCCAAGAATATCGATCCTTTCACTGCCCCTGTTCAGGCAGTCCTGGACTTCTTAGCAGAGATTTTTCATGCAGGCTCCTCTTATTCCACAGTCAGAGTTCAATTGGCTGCTATCTCTAACTTTCATGTCGGGATTGCAGATCACAATATTATGTCCCATAGGCTCTGCAGGGCCTTCTTGAAAGGAATTTTCCTGCTAAAGCCTCCAATCAGGAATCCTCCTCAGTGGGATCTAAATTTAGTGCTGACATCCTTGATTCTTCCCCCCTTCGAGCCAGCTGTTTCTTGTTCCCTGAAATTTCTTTCTTGGAAAACTTTATTCCTAGTGGCTATTACATCGGCCAGGAGGGTGTCTGAACTTCATGCTCTAGTTCGACCCCCCTATTTGGTTTTTCACAAAGACAGAGTATCATTGAGAACTAATCCGACCTTTTTGCCTAAGGTCGCCTCAAAGACCAATTTGAATCAATCCATTGATCTCCCTGTATTTTTCCCAAACTATTCAAACAGAGCCGAACAAAAACTACATTATCTTGATGTCCACCGTCAACTCAGATATTATTTGGACAGAACAAAAAAATTTAGGAAATCTGATCAACTTTTTGTTTCCTATGCGGATAATAAGAAAGGCCTTCCTGTCTCTAAAGTGACTTTGTCTAGATGGCTTTCTTCGGTCATCTCTGAAATTTATCTGCTCAGGGGAAAACAGCTGTGCTCAAAACCTAAAGCACATTCAACTAGGAGCTTAGCTACTTCTACAGCCTTTCAAGCTAGACTTCCTTTAGACACTATTTGTGCAGCGGCCACTTGGGCCACTCCTCATACTTTTGTTTCCCATTACAAATTGGACTTGGCCTCCAGGGACAGAGCCAGTTTTGGCTCTACAGTCCTCAAGAGTCTGTTCCATTGAGCCACCCAGGATAGAGGTGCTAGGACGTGGTCCCATCAAGCAAGAATGAAGGCGAGATTGACAACTTAACATTAAGAAGTTATGTACCTACCATAACGTTCCATTTTAGTTGTCTTCTCTGCTTCTTTCTTGACCCTCCCTCCTTCCCCAGGCCTGGACAGACCTTTCTATAAGAAATTATTATGCTGAAGACCATTCAGACCTGGTCCTTCTTCCATCCTGTAAGTTTTCTTTCTTCCTTTTGGAAGTGTTTTTATGCTTGGTGCTATTGCCCTTTGTCATCAAACGAGATCTGGGTACTTACCGCCTTGCATCATGGGATATGGGGCTGCCTCGAGCTGGTAAAAGTGACTCTCGAGCTTAGCAAGTGCCGAGTCGGAGCCGAGGATCGGCTCCGAACCCATCAAGCAAGAAAGAAGGCGAGAGAAGACAACTAACATGGATGGTAGGTACATAACTTCTTATTTTGTAATGCTGTGGCTGTAAATGTTGGCTACACCTTTCCATAACACATTATCTGGCTGCTATATTAATGTCTGTTCTCTATTGTGAAGTCTGTCTCTTAGTGATCTTTTGAGCGAATGTCAGCAGAGCGCTACATAGCGTACTGCTAATTCCCATTCTGAGCTCAACACTTCAGGCTATGATTATGTATGTGGTAGTACTTTACCATCAGCACAATTCAGCTTGGCAGTGCTGCTCTCCTAGGAGATTACTAAGCTGAAGACTTAAAAGCCTAGCCAATGTAACCCAATTTTACCCAATAAATATGGTACCTAGGGGTAGGAGGAAGACCTGGATTTGTGCCTGTGCATTGAGTATTTACAGATGGGTACTGTGTGAATTTGTGATTTCCCCCATCCATTGATCTAAATTGTGTTTGAAAAGGGTCAGGGAAAGGCTGTGCTTAATGTGAATAGGGTCAGGGAAAGGCTGTGCTTAATGTGAATAGGAAGCCAGTTCCAAAGAAGTGTCAGTCTCTGAGACACATGTCTGTCTCTTCAGCATGTTTCGTTGCTGACTTCCCTAGATCAGGTGCCCCTCATGCTATTTGACTTGTGGATGTGTAGTAGATGTATTTGGGCTGGATTTGTGATTGCCTTGTAGTCCGGCATAGGTAATCCCTTAATAATTGGAAGGAGACCTAGTAGATATATTTGGGCTGGATTTGTGATTGCCTTGTAGTCCGGCATAGGTTAGCCCTTTATCCCTTAATAGTTGGAAGGAGACCTAGTAAAGGGCTAAGGCTTTTAGTCTATCTGCATAGTTTGTTTACACCCTGTGGTCTCTTTGAGGAACCTGTGGTCACTTGAACTGCTGTAGAGAGTCTAGTCAAATAGTTTCCTTGGATCTGGATGCCATACCTTTGTGCCACACAGGACTTCCTTACTACTGTTGACATATGGCGGTCAAAGTTCAGGCTAGTATCTGTGTACCTAGATGTCTCGTGTCCGAGTCTACTCTAAGGGCTGTGTTATTAATGTAATGTGCAGAGGCTAAATTCCCACAGGGTATAATAATGCATTTTTTTTTTTGCATTTAGTTTTAAGCTATAGGTCTGGCACCAATCATTTGTCTAATCTAGACCCTCCTAAAGGATATCTTCATCACTGGTGAATTCAGGGTTGTCTCAAGCTTGCAGTCATCTGCAAACTTGTCAGCCAGAGACTTTCCACATTTGCCTTTTTATTTCAGAGAATTTTATTCCAAACAGGAGTGGTCCCGGTGGCACACTAGTATTAACTGGCCTCTTGCTGGATCTGGATTTACCCACTAACCACATTTCCTTTGCATGAACCAGATGGTGACAGGAATTTATGCCCAGTTTCTTTATATTCTATATTACCTGAGTGGGGAATTGTCAAATGTCTTGGCAAGGTTGAGGTAGGAAGTATGCAATGTTTTACCCTCACCCATGCCCTTAGTGACTTTCTCAAAGAAATCCACCAGATTCCGTAGGCATATCCTGCCTTTGACAAAGCCAAGTTGGGTCGAGTCTAGATCTGTCATTTATCAGGTTTGTGATTAGTCTTTCCATGGTCTTGCATATAAGACTAGTAAAACTTGTGGTTCTGTAACTTCCTGGGTCAATAGATGGTTCCCCTTTAGGCAGAGGGATAACTGTTGCTGCCCTCCAGGCTGTTGGGGGGGTGGGGGGCAAAGCTAGTTCAGAGGCTGTGGTTAGAGATCCAAGTCCTGGTTTAAGCTAGTTAAGAGGCTACCTCGTATATTGTCAGGCCCATTAAAGCAGTGTTTTTAGCTTTAGAGAGCTCAGTCTCAACCTCTTCTTTGGTGATGATTGGTGGTGGAGGGTATTTCTTGGGGGAGAACTGGGTCTGATGGGGAAGTGCATTTTAAGCTGAATTTGTTGGTCAGCAGATTTGCTGTCTCTTCTGTGGAGTATAGGTGATTCCATCCATAACTCCTCACATTATTGGGTGTTGCTCTTAAACTCAGAGTAATGTTAATCGAATAATTATTAAGTTGTACAATGTTTGTATACCTGTATTCATTTTTTTTAACAGGTTATCGTTCCTGTTTTCAGAATGATGTTTGACTTGGTTAGTTCAGTTTTTTAGCGTATGTCTGCGCTACAGTGTTCTTAATTGCAATTGTGTTACAAGTTTGGTTAACTGAATTCTGCAAAGAAGATTAATAGATTTGTATGCGAGCAAAACAATAGGTTAGTACTAGGCTAACTGCCCTTGCAAGCCTAGCCAATTATCCCTTTAGACTGAAACCCTGCACCTTGTGTTTGTAAGGCAAACACTTTAACCATTAGGCCACCCTCCCAACACTATGCAAATCTAATTGGAGTGATGTGCTGAGTGGAAAAACTGAAGGAGTTTTGAAAGAGAAATTGTTTAAATGCAAAAAGAAATTAACTTCAGGATCGAGGTATTCAATTTCAGGAGAATAGTTTTCTATAAAAAAACAAGATACTTAAGATGAGACAAAAAATATGTAAAATGAAAAAGAGGTCAGACTAATTTTGAAAACTAAAATAAGATGGACAGGCAAATTTAAACAGTGTGAGAAGATCAAGAGAAATATTTGAAGAAAATTTTATATGGAGATAGTGACCATAATAGGAAACCATTTTATAGAAGATGTGGTAGGAGGAAAGGCATGTACATTGATAAACTGTGTAGGCTCTAAAATTTATTCTCTGAGAACAGATTATAGATATTTACAAACTGTTATACAAAGTAGTTTCAGCACACATGGGCTGATAAAATTGTTCTAGTGGCATCCAGGTAACCTCACATACTGAAATAAAGTAGATTTATATTGAAAGAATTATGCAAACTGGATCCAAGCAAAGCACAGGGCAGAGATGGAATTACTAGTAATGACGTGAGAACGCTTTGGCATGAACTTTTACTAGGTTGTACAAATGTGCTTGTTGAACCTTTATTTAAGGGAACCTGAAGTAGTAGGGAATTTTGTCTTGGAAAAAGCTATGGCAATTTCTCATATAGCAGTGCTTTTATGCAGGGTAATGATGACATGACTAAACATATTATGTAAGGAAAATGTAAAGTGTCATCCTCTGGCACAAGGGAATGAGACGACATTCTGTATGTTATTGCCTTAGTACAGCAATATATCCCTTGCAGCAATAACATGATATAACGTCTTGATATACCAACATATCTCAGAACTGTAGTGACACTTCTGCCATGGCGCATTCATCCTGTACAATACAATGTGTTTTCTGTTGTCAAATGCTCTTGTGTTCGGCGTCCACATTCAATGGGTGGAGCAGTAGTACAGTTAACGTTGTTGCCTCACAGCAAGAGGTTCTCTGCACAGAAGACACCCAAGCCAAGAACTGAACCAGAGTCTGCATGTCCTCCCTGTGTTTGTGTGGGTATCCCAGTTTCCTCCCACATTCGAAAAACATGCACCTGGAGTGTTTCTCCCTGAGTTTCTGCTGAAAATAGGCTCTGTCCTGGTTGGAGTTTCCTGGTAAAAGTATGTTAAATAAATAATGCCTGTTAGCATTGTTGGGCTTTATACTGTATTACAGGAATGACATTTACTACAGTTAAGCCTCTGCCATCCCATTTATCTGAAGGAGATTGTTTACAATACATACATCTGTTATAGTAAGTTAGCATAGGTGGAGTGTCACAGTTGTGCTAAGACTTCCATTGTTGCACTTGTGGTTCATTCTCGTGTCATTAGTTGGTAGTCACATAGCTTGCTGTTCAATTCCTGAAAGAGCAACATTACATGACTGTACTGATGTTCCATAAACACCATTGTATCTAGTTATTCTTATACATTTTTACGTTGGACACTGATAAAATATTATCAGAGGTTGTGACTGCATGGCAGTGAAATGGTTACTAGGGGCATGTTGTGTTGTGAGTGCTCCTGTGGCATGTGCATTGAGTACTGGCTTGCATACCTACACAGATGGACTGTGGTTCAGATTTGAGACTGTGTTTAAACGGCTTCTCTTTGAAAGAAGCATTGATATTGTACTGCTCACTGTTGTGTGGCCAGTAACACGAACATTACTCTTTTCCAGCATTCTGACTGACTTAATCTAGTTTATTTGTAGCTCCTTTTCTTAATGCAAACATTCAGTTTAGCTATTTGTGACAGCCTCCACTGTTATCTGATGTGGGACTTGCAGTCAATACAGGGGACTGGCGAGAGTGTAGTGTAATAGGCAGGAGTTTGAATCTGGTAACAATTTGTCTGTCAGACTGCAGTGGCTTATACACAGGCAATAGTTATGGCACAGTCAGAGGATGTACAAGGTAGGGCATTCATACCCCTTTTTGATAAGAAAGTGCTGTAATTCCTTGGGTGTTCTTCATGATATACCTATTTCTGTGGTGTTCATGATGGGTATGCACCTCTGTCTGTCCTGTCATTTTTTCAGAAGTGACATGATGTGAATGTTTGTCATTCATTGTTCAGAGGCATTACTTCTCCTAAAATAATTATGCTCTGTATTATGTCTTCATCTGGACATTTCTTTTTCCTGTTGCTTTTGTCACAATATACAATTTAATAACGGATGAAGGCTTCCATAAATGTTTCTTACTGTATGGCATACTGCCATCCATTCCCCCCCATTTTTGCACATGGGGTTGGGGTGTCACCTCCACAGTGACAAGACCTTCAGAAACTGGTCTTCTGTTGTGAGTTGGTGCTGTTCTGTTTGTGAGAATGCCCCATGTAACAGTATTTGAGATGTTTGCAAATTACCACTGGAAAACTTGAAATCCTGAAATGTCATCTGATCTGTATTGTCATTTTTCTCTTTTGTATGTTGTGTGTTATTAGATTACCGTTCATCATTTGCATGACTGTACAACACTTGTTTGCCTATGACATCCTTATAGGTGATGAATCTCTTTCCTATGGGTGCCACTGATATTTCTTTGCAAACACATGCCATTTCTGATGTATGTGATATTACAGCTGTAAGGTTCATTTGTTCTTGTGTACACATGCCAAGTTGGAGAATACATACATAAATTCACAATAACTGCAGTCTGTGTATTTATCTGCTAATGCATCTTCTGTCCTTGCTAATTGTTCTCAACTTAGCATTTTATTAACATATATATATCACATTTAAAGCTTTATATCCCTATCACATCTTTTTGTTTGCATGTCCATTTTATTATGTGTAACTCTGGTATTGTCGTTGACATTTTAATTATCATTATCAGGGACAGAGCAGTGGTGCAACAGTTGGATTGTTGCCTTACAGCAAGAGGCTCTCCGGTTTGATTCTAGCTGGGGTGCCTTCTGTGCGTAGTCTGCATGTCCTCCCTACGTCCCATGTGGGTTTCCTCTGGGTGCTTTGGTTTCCTCCCACGTTACAAAGACATGTGGCTGGAGCATTTCTCCCTGGGCCTCCACTGAAAATTGGATTCATTCTATGTCGGACTTTCATGGTAAATACATTGTTAAATAAAATCATTACATCACTATGGCAGGATTTATGTTAGAATTTTTTTTTGGGACTTATGCACGTTTGCTTGTGACATGACTACACTTTACCCATTTCACTTCCCCTCATTCAGAAATCTTTTACTGTAGTTGTCCTTAATATTTCATGGCTACAGCTCATGCTTGTATCTTAGCTTATAATCAAGACATTTTGTTTTCATTTAGCACTTGTGCATGCAAGCACCGCTCAATGGGTGCAAACACTATTACTGGCCATAAAAAAAAGGTGCTTGCAAACATGTAGGCGCAATGGGCAGCATGCAGATTCAGTTAGCTCTGCTGCTCACACTTCTAGCTCTTCTCAGTTAGGTGTCGCCACAGCGAATCACCTGTCCGCTCATGATTGGCAGTTAGTTTTTATGGTGTTGAGTTGCCAGCCCAGCGCCCAACCTTCCTCAGAAGGCACACACATGCAAGCACTCACACCTAGGGCCAATTTAGAGTGTCCAAACCACCTACAGCATGCCTTTGGGATGTGGGAGGAAACCCACGTGACCACAGGGAGGACATGCAGACTCCGCACAGAAGGCACCCCAGCCAAGGATCGAACCAGAGAACCTCTTGCTGTGAGGCGGCAACACTAACTGCTGCACCACTGTGGCCATTGCTCTACTAGCACAATTACTCTGGGAAATTTAACAAATGTTGCTAAAACCAGTGCCCAAACATTAAACAAAATTCTAATACACAATAACATAGGGTAACTGGTCAAACATCCAATAATACTTAACCCTGTAACGGGCAATAATCCCATCCTAGATCACTGATGCCTACATATCACAATTCTGTCAAACAGCATAAGTGATAATTGTCCCATAATGTCATTCTGATCCTTCAGAGCAAATAACAGACCACCTCACAATCTCCTACCAGTCTATCCATGGCAGAGGTACTTTATTAAATACTCGTCTTCAAAAACAGTCTGGTCCCCATTACATGTACAAGCAGACCCCAACTCACCACTCAATTACTTCTTAGACAAACTCTGTGCAGGCTGCAGCATTTTTGCTCATAAAAAGGAGAGTAATTTCTAAAAATGTTAAAGCACTACTGAAATTAGATAAAGGCAGTGCATTCTCCAGACTCTACCCTGCATTCCTAAAAATTGCAGCTGTATATATATAGCAAGTTTCTGCTGCTCATCACACTAACATGCTTAAATGAAGCCTATATGATTGTTGATAAATCTCAGACTCCGTTAAGTAATGAACTGCTCAATTTGAGTTCATCAAAATTAACTGATAGTTTGAAACTGTGACTAAAGCAACTACTCCTGGGTGATTTTGAAGCGGAGTTTGCACTCTTCTCTGAGGTTTTGCACCCTTGTAATTTGTATATTTGTTGGAGGGCATTGAAGTGCAAAGAGGACACAAATTTGTTATAGTAACAGTCCTGATTTCAGTGAACTATTGATTCACTTGTTATATTTTAGTTAACTGCACTTGGCATTTCATTGTTTGATTTTTTTTTTTTTAGGTATGTAGCAGCAGTAGTAATCGGAAAATCATTCTTTTCTGTTTTGTAAGCAAAATCAGGTCATTCAAACAATGTGTTATCAGCAAACTGATGTATCAATGACAATTTATTCACTCATTTCAAAAATCATATCCTTATGTTAAGGTCATTTGTTTTATTCAGAATATTGTTCCTTTTAGTCTTAATGTAGAAAAATTGTCAAACACTTAGACATAAAGGTTCTCAAGGTATTGCATCTGGCATAACAAGACTGTTTGCACTGTCCATCCATGGTTTAAGAACTTCAAAATAAGTAGAGTATCTGTCATTGTTGCTGTTTTCTGGGATCACAAAACAAAATTAGAGCAACAGATTTCTCCATAAGCTTTAGCTTGTCAAGAAAATATATTTTGAAATTCAGATGTATGCTTTCTATTTTAAAATCATTTTTTCTTTGTTTGTACTCCCTTTCTGTAAAGAAGCTGTGGTGGTGCAGCGGTAGCATTGTTGCCTCACAGCAAGAGGTTCTCCCGTTTGATTCTCGGCTGGAGCGCCTTCTCTGTGGAGTCTGCATGTCCTTCCCGCGGTCGAGTGGCATTCGAAAGACATGCGTAGAATGGGTGTGCCTTCATTGAAGGTTGGATGTTGAGCTGGCCCCTTGGCACCTGTAAACAATCTACTGCCAGTCATTAGCGGACTGGAGTTCTGCTGTGGTGACCCCTAACCAGGAAAAGCCGAAAGAAAAACAAGTACTCCCTTTCTGCAAAACCTTCAGATTTCATGGTTTTCTGTTTTTCTAATTTGCAGGTATGAGGTCTTACAAAAGAGTATTCAGTGCAGCTCTGCGCTCCCATGGAATTTATATTATAACTTTGTTGGAGCTTAATTTATGTAGTCCAAGGTTTGATTCCTAAAGCTCCATTTGCCTAATGTGTGGTTCTGATTGTGTCACTTATCAGACAGTGTGGTGTTGGGCAGACTCTGTAAAGGGTCCATGTGCATCAGTGCTCTCTCTGCCTTGATAAACAAACAGACAGTAAATACAACTGTACCTGCAATTATGCTTGTAGTTGCAGCTCCTCTGTTCATCTGAGTTGCCTTCGTGTTATATTGTTCATTGTTCACTATACAGTGCCTGTCCTTTACAAATCTGCCAACAAATGATTTATTTTTGAAGATAAACACCATGCTATGACATATCATCCGTTTAATATAATTAACAGTTTTTTTTTTATAGTTTTATCTACCTTCTGAGTGGAAATGGCATGCCTTTAAGAAAGCTGAGAAGATATATATGTGTATATGTATATATGTGTGTGTGTGTGTGTGTGTATATATATATATATATATATATATATATATATATATATATATATATATATATGTGTGTGTGTTTCTGTGCATGTTTAAAATGGGTATAGCCTAATGAAGAATATATTCTGACTAAAGAGATGTATTACTAGATGTGCAGTGTAGCTGTGTGTCTGAATAGCTTTAAGCAGCAGGTCGAGCTCTGAACTTAACATACATCTCCATTCCAACCTTTTACATCCTCGGGGGGGGGGGGTCTAATAATAGGGTAGTGTATGTAAGATCTGCGTATCTTAAACACAATGTCCTCAGTGGGTTCATTTGCATATATCCCATGAGCCTCTAGAACAGGAGTTTTTAAGGAACCACAAAGAGAAAACCCAAGCCTGGCCAGTTTTTTCTTGTAGCTTTTACAGATTTGTTTTATCTACGTGACTAGTTTTAGTTTGTTGGAGGGATTTTTACAGACACCCTTATGGTAATGGATATCAGCTGGGTTAATGTAAGCTTGTAAACTTAATTGATGTGTAATTAGTGCACCTGCCTAACTTCTGGAAAGATAGCACAATAAAGGAGAATCTCATTTTAAAAAGAAGAATCAAGAGTCTGTCTTTTTTTTTTTATTGCACAGGAGAATTTTCTGCAGCATTTTGAAAATAAGAATTCTTAAGATCTGTGTTAAGCTCAAAACTCCCTTCTGGTTTGATTAGCTTAAAGCTATTTGGACACATGTCTAAATTGGTTTGGTGGTATCAGTACAAGATACATGCAAGGGAGAGCCTTGGGCTACTGCTTTAGTCTAATCGTAGGAACTTCCAGGTGCTAGTACAAAAAGGATGTGCAATGTACTGCATACTTTTGGCAGAAACTGTCTCTTCTTTTGTCTAAGTTAATTTAATAAGCATTTATTGATATATATATTTTTAGACACAACTAACAAAATAATTGCAACTACTTTTAATGAACATTAACACTGAATCAACTAGTTGAGGTGACTTCATGATCAAAGTAAAAGAGAATGTGTGGTAGTGAATGGATAAATGTGTAAAACTTAATTCAGATGAGAATTAGCTAGAATTAAAAACAGCCATACCCTATAGCTGTCCAAACAATGCAAACTCTTTGTGAAAGACAGAGCCAAAGCATGGATTAACTGTCAAAAAAAAGTGATAGAAATTGATAACTATTCAGACAGCTATGAAGCCAAGTCAGGGAATAACTTAATAGAGATAAAAAGTCTTGTTATACTCCCCTACAAGATGGCAATAAAAACAACCCTGAAAACGTCTGGTCCTTTCTATCCTCTTTGATTAAGCTAGGTACAAAAAAGAATCCCAGTTTATACCCAGACATTCCACCTCTTCAAATAGCTACCTATTTCAATAAATACTTCATAGAATGCATTACCCAACTTAACCTCAAACTTACCTAATATACCCTCTTCCACATAGCGAACTTCCTCCACCTTAGACCTTGGCACATCTCCTTCACAAAACTCACCTAACTGCAACCTCTCTAGTGGATACATAGACAACTCTACCCACTTCAACCAGTTCCTATAACTCTCAAAAAATGTTTACATAAACCAAAACCTTGTTTCTCTTCAACCAACAACCTTCCCTGGAATACATAAATCTAATTACAGATGCAATAGTATATGCAATCAACATTCTTATTAATAGTTCAGTTTACAGAATCCTATGTCTAACATGGAAAATGGCAGCTATCCCCTTACATAAAGGAGGTAATTCTACTGACATTAAAGATTTCTGTCCAATATCTACCCCCACCTCTAAAATCCTTGAAAGATGTGTACATTAACAGTTTCTCCACTAGCTCTTACAAAGTAAGCAATTTACCAATACATAACATGGATTTTGGCCAGACCACAGCACCTCCATTGCATTACTATCATTTACAGATGCTGTCAAAGTTTGCAGTTCTAATAACCTCGTATCTGCAGTATTTCTAGAGCTACCAAATGCCTTTGACATGGTCTCATACACTAAACTCCTCAATCTACCCCCTAAGTCTATCATCTCCATCTATTCAATGGTTCTCTAAATACCTTGCCAACCGGCAACAAGCGTAAAATAGCAAGGGTCCATCTCTGCATATCTTCCCATTTCCACAGGAATCTCACAAAGATCCATTCTTGGTCCTCTACCATTCAATATCTTTATGAATTACTACATTCATCTTCTTGTGAAGGTACCTTAATTCAATATGCAGATGACTTTACCATCATCTCTTTTTGAGTGATTTCTTGGAGGTGAGTTTCATCTTGAAACCTGGCTTACAAGAATGCAACTCAACACCCCAAAAAACAAACTCCTCCTCTTTACCCCGAAATCTCACACTCCTAACAAGGCATCTTTCAAAACCTTTTTGGTAAATGGCACTGAACTTGAATTAGTTCACCATACCAAACTACTAGGAGTCATAGTAAATGATCATCTTAAAACTGACCTCCACATCCAAAGCAATATCAAGCAAACCCATCAGAAACTAGGCATACTATACAGAAACAAACATTTTCTGAGAACACCCACAAAATTACTGTAGCTAAAACCTACAGGCTGCTTTCCCTATCTACGGAGTTCCGATTCTAACCAATTTACAATCATCCAAAAAAAAAAACACAAAGTTGCTGCAACAAAATTGCCAAGTTTGCTACTAATTCATCCTCCTCCCATCACTGTAAAGCTCAGCATACACTGGAACTCCCTCTCTTCTACATTCAGCTTATAACAATACATAAAATAATAGGCAAATCATTAGCCTGCCTATCTCTTTACCCCCCTTTAATCAACATATATTGCCATACAAGAAGACCGATAACATCTTACCATAAATAAACCAAATAAATCCCCTGGACAAATCTTATATTCATATTCAGTAGCAACAAAATGGACCTCCCTATGTCTAAAACACCAAAACTGTTTCTAACCTATGAACCCAGAGCTTCCCCATGCTTTGGAGCAAGATTCCAATATACATCAGGCAAGAGCCCCTCACTAGCACTCTTCAAGAGAAACCTTGATGGGTGGATGGGAAACAGAAAATTTACCCTGGGGATCAATGCAGTGGCTCTGCTGGCCAGAGGTGCAGGGAACTAATGGCTCTGCTGGTCAGAGGCACAGGGAACTAATCTAAGCGGGTGGCAAAAGCCAGCACACTCTGGCTAGGCTTATAAATGCCCCAGGGCAGATAGCCTAGTACTTACCTAACCTACCCATCTTTAAATGCTCCCTAAAACACTACTTTACAAAATCATGGACTTGCTCCTGTGCAAGTCCTGGCTGAATTTACTCATTATACTTCAGTCACCCCCCTTTAACCAAAGTCACACCTTATAACCCTTTCAAAACTCTTACTACTCTCCTTTCTTATGTTTTTCCCACTATCTTACCATATCCACTTCATCTCTGCAGACCTTTCCTCCCTAATCACCTAATTTACCCAAAGACACCCTACACTCTTATAATCTCCTTCTGTCCATCCCCACTTCCTCCTATAACCCTAATATGAATACTAAGACCTCACTCAATTTTCCCCTCACAGTTTTTAATCATGTAATCGATATCTTTTTTAAGTGTCTTATTAGAATTCTTTGAAGTCTCATTTATTGCATACTAATCTATGTAACAAATATGACTGAGTTTTCCTCACATATTTGCTCCAACTCGTGTTATTGTTTTTCATTACACAATACTTTGAAACATGTTCTGTGTTTTCCTTATTACATTTTTGACTCCTGTGCTTTATAGTGTAAGATGATACTTTGTGATTTAAAATAGCTGTAATTGATTTTTGAAAGATTGTGATTCTGGAGCTTTTCTCCTCAAGCTTGCACTGAAAATGGGACCAGTCAGACTTTTCCTGCTAAACAAATGTCAGGTAAATAAATGAGTCACATAAACCAGCACAGTGGTATAGTCATTAATTATTGCTATCTCTGAGCAGTTGGTTGTCTGGTTTAGTTCCTAAACAAGGTGACTGCTATATTACATTGTTTTGTTTTTACCAAGGTTTCAGTCAATGTTCTTGTGACTAAATAGTCTTGTATTTCCTATGGTTCTATAATTCTATGATTTCTGCAGAATAATTGCATCTTGCGTGGTATTCGTTTGAATAAGACCAAGCATAGGATGACTCGTGGCACTAATGAATTTGGATAGTCCTTGGGAGTTTCTTCTCTTTAGTTGGCCAAAGACTTGTGTAGAAACACACTTCTGATGGCTCCTCTAATTCCCCCCCACAGCATCAGATATGATGAATTGTAAATCTCATTGGATTACAAATAAACTGTCTTCCCAAGGGGTACATGCTGATGATGTTTCAGGCGTGTTCTGTCCATATGGCTTTTGTACCAGTGTCCATTTCTGAGTGTGGCTTATTGACATTTTAGACACAAATATAACCAGTCTGCTTAGAGGCCAGCAGCTAAATAGTCTTAATACATTGGGGAAATGGTTTCCAGCCTGAACAAAGTGCTCTGTGATTCACTGTGTTTGGCTCCCAGGTAGTGTTTACTTTATACAGTTTCAGGCATGGATTTTGCTCTAATATGATCACATTTACAGGATTATTTTGAAGTATGGAGTGCTCCACTACACAATAGAATTATCAAACAAAATATGTGTTACTCAAACATTTTCAGGGTTAATTTAGTATGGCTGAACATTTTATTGTATACAGGTTAAAAGCAAAATATAACTCAGTGTAGAAACAGCAAATATTATGTATACGTTTTGTTTGGTAACTCTGTAGATGTTGATCATGGATGAACCCTCAGACATTACCTGAGCCAGCACAAGCAGATGACACATGAAGCAATATGGAGACAAAGAATGGCAGGTCTATGAAAAGTGACTTGGCAGTTTAGAATGCATACAGTAAGAAAAAAGAGAGAAACTGAGATCTGGGCACAGCATATTAAAGTGGAGAGCCAAAACAGAATAAGAAGGAAGGGGAGGAGGAAACTAAAATAGCTGGCTTGGCAGGCATGATTTAATACTGACATAAGGAAATGCTATTTCTCATAGAAAATAGTTAGATCCTGAACACAGACTGCCAGATGGCAGTGGTAAATTTGTAGGTCAGTGAAGAGATCTATGAATGTGTAGGATGGACAGAAAAAGAGGCAGGTGCAAGAGCAGAAGCAGGTACAGGGAGCAGCTGCATAATGAATACCTGCTGTATGTTGGTGGACTAAACAGCCCACAGTGTTTGAGCAATGGTCTGAGATGTACGACATGCTAAAAAGATAAAGTTGCAATTATTTATGAGGACAAGTAAGCTCATAGGTAAGTTTCAGAGGAGTAACCTGGAGCACAAAGAATGTAAATGCCTTTCTGAAGGCTACAAGGTGTACCACTTTTGGCTAAGCAAACATGCAGACAAGTGCTTACTAATTATTATGGCAAACAAAGGGAAAGGTATTAGGAATGTGTACAACAGGAAGAAGAAATGGTTGAAAGAGGAGGAGACCCAAGAGTATTTCCATTAGATCAGTAAGTAGAGTGAGAGGGACATAAGGTGGACCAAGGGTCAGATGTCCAATATAAGGATCATTCTACCAGAATGCATAACTGTGATGTCTGCTAGAGGTTGGTATTAATTACATCAAATTGTCTTCTTAAGACGTGGCAAGTAAGAGTGCAGCCTCCCTATAAAGGAGTACAATCCACACATTCTTTTTCTAACCTAAAGCAGTACCTCTCATCTTTGTTGTCCAGATCTTTTTTTTTCCCTTAATAGTCTTGGTTGAAAAAATGTGTTCCTTCAGAATTGTAAGTACATTTCCTGGTTTAGTTTAGGAAAAATTGTGTCCATTAAAGTCACCAAGTGCCACAGTGGCCATCCAATTTATTTTAAACATAATCAACTTTAGTGTCCTTTTTTGTCCATAAAAATAGTGAGAGTTGTGCATTGGTTACCATTGCCACCTCATAGCTCTTGGTTCTCTGGTTTGGTTTCCAGCTGAGGTGTCTATTGTGTGGTATATGTGCATTTTTATTTTATTTATTTAAATGTATTTTGCCAGGATCTCAGCTTTTGCCATTAAGTATATTATTGATCCCATAGGTGTGTGTATTTGTATTTGTGTGTGAATGCGTCAGTATCTCATGATGCACCAGTATCCTATCCAGGATTGTTTGGCTTCCTTGAGCTCATTGCTTGCCAGGATAGACTTGTGGTTATCCCTTAACTCAAATTAAGATTATTTTATTTGAATTTGTTAACCAGGACAGAGTCCTTATCATAATGGACCAATTCCACTCTTGGCCCTGAAAACAGAAGACATATATGACAAGACAGTGATGCAAAAATAGTATATGAATGCAGTTAAGTTGATGTATTAAAGCAGTAGATTCATAATAGCATATGGCTTGTTAAAGATAATATAAAATGTATAAAGAGTACAGTTCAAGTATATTTACAAATGTTGAATATATACAGAAATATGTGATTCCCCCCAAAAGGGGTAGGGGTGAAATCGGAGGAGTTAAAGGGAGAAGTGGAGGTAGGATGACAGAGTAGAGGTTTAATGATATTCTGCTGGCAGGTGTATACTGTTTAGGAAAGTGTTATTGATGGAGGTGAATTATGGGATTATATTATATGTCTAGATTAAGGGCTTCTGCATTTTGATTGGTGTAAAAGATGGGACTTCAGCTGAGTCTGGAACTTTAGATAAAAGGTCATTTCCTTGAGATGAGCTGGGAAAGATCTCTGGAGTGTAGGGCCTAATACAGTGAAACTTTGCACGGCGCACTGACGTTTGGCTTCAGGGGAGTTTAGGTTGTGGCTCATTGTCATCTTGGCTTCTAAGATTATAAGAGGGTATTCTTGGGGAAAGTTTACCTGCTAAGATAGTAAAGGAGTCTGAATCTAGGAGTTTGAATAACTGAGATGCTAGTAAGAGTTATTCCCTATGTTTGACTTGAAACAATTTTTTAATTGTTATTAGACAGTGTTGCTACTTCCTGGTGGAGAACTGCACATCTTATTAGCTATGTTTTAAATAGTGATTGATTTCTGAGTCAGCACCAATAAGGGAAAGACCATATTAAAGCTGTGAGAGAAGGAAACCTTTGCCTCTGGTAGATCTAGCTATGTAGGACAGAAAGTGGGAGATTTTTCAGATCCAGAATAAGAGGTGGCTTATTATGTTTCTCTTTTTAGGTGGATTTCAAAGATGTGATATGTGTAAAGCCAGATTTGTACTGATCTAAAGGAAGTGATATTTTCTTTAAAAGACAAGTTTATTTTAAAAAGGAAGTAACATTTTCAATGTATAAATTGTTCAGAACTCTGATATATAAGGAGTTGGTGAGCTTTGACAGTTTTTATTTAGTACAAACAAACATGCGTTCATGCTTGGAAGTTTATGGCTAGTATATCCAGTAGACCTGGTTTTGAAGTTGATGCTGAAGTGTAGGTAGGGAGCCAGTGGGATGGGACAGCACCATATCATCTACGGTACAGTAAGACTGGAAGATGAGGCATGTCATAGGGAAATCTGTTAATGAAAAAGAGTTGAGGCTAGGATTGATCCTTGGGTACAACTTTTGAGTAGAGGGGCTTTATCTGAAGTGAAGGACCCAGTTTTGACAGATGAGTTATGATTGGAGTAGTAATTGTGGAATCATCAGGTTGCCTCTGGAATTTTGTCTATTTTAGTATATGGGTTTTGAGTATGGAGTAGTCACCAAGGTCAAATGTTTTGGATAGGTCAATAAATGTACATTTAAGTAGGTATTTGTCTATTTTAAGAAGTGGTTTGTCATAAGTGTTTAGAGCGGCTGTATCCTGTCCAAAATCCATGTTTGTAGAACAGTGTTGCTGAGTGTACTCATTTAGCTGTGTGTAGATTATGTTTTCATTTTGTTTCTTAACTAAGGTATGTAAGATGGAAATTGGACATACATAGGATGTGTTGATAGTTTTGGATTGCTTAAGAAGGTGTTTTAAGACTGATATCTGGGTGCTTGGCTTAACATTTTGTGTAAGGCAAAGGTTATAGAGGAGTAAGAGTGGGATACAAAGAAAATCTCTACAGTGGTATATGGACCAATTGTGTACATTGCCTGAACCTGATGGAACATCTAGTGGAATTTGTTTTAAGACTGTTTGTAGGATCTTCAGCTAATTAGCTTGAAGTAGAATGGGAGGATGTAAAGGATGGGGAAGTGGTCCAGTTGGTGAATGAGAGATTGTGGTGTACGTTTTGAAGATTTGAAAATTCTTTTAGGAAGTTAGTAGGGGTGAGGAGAGTAAAACATATTTGATGATGTGTATGTGCTTATTATCCGTCTTTCCAGAAAAGTTCTGTCTGTTTATTAATGAATTTTGCTTAGACTTTTGGATGTTGATTCTGTCATCTGATTACTGTACTTGTTTTTTAAGATGGCAATTGAGTGCAGTATTGATGTGTTAGGGGTATATGATTGTATTTCCAGGCCTGCTAGGTATTGTCACTAAGTTTTAGAAGGGCTTTTAGTTCACTTGTTAGCCAAAGATTAAGACTGGCTGTAATGTGTCCTAAATATTTTAAATATGGTTATAAGGGCATGGTTTGGGTCCAGTGATCTAGTTACTGGGAGTGAATCAAAAGAAGATGAAGGGTCTTATGTTTGCTGATGTTAGCTGAAGGTTTCGGTCTGAAGGAGATATATTTAGGGGAGTTTTTATAGCTAGGTTAATTTATATAAAGAAACTGATGGGACAGTGGTCACTAAAAGTTGGATGGCGTATAGTAATATGTGAGATTTATTTATTTATTTTGTCTAACTAGGACAGTCTGACAGAGCAAATTGCCCCTTTTCTGCAGAGTTCTGGGGGAGGTATGCTCCACCGTGCAAATTCAGTAATCATACTGTACTGGTATTAGCAAACAAGTAATTTTAGCGAATCAAATTACATTAGTCATTTACAGATTCAGAGTAACATCAAACAAGTGGTTTTGATAATTAAAATTGCATTAAACATTTACAGATATCCCTGTTGTGGATGCATTGTTGATAAGGTCTGGAAATGATTGTGCAGAAGAATTGACGTTAGGGCGGCAGGTAACTTCAGTGACAAGTTGAATAAGATTAAGTTGAGGTAGTTTTTCAGAGATGTCATTATGTATAGGTCCTAGAAAGTTCAGACTGAAGTCAACTAGGATCATAAGATGTGCATGACTGCGACAAGAATTGTGTATCCTTTTGACTGTTGTCTGGAATTTTTGTAGGGAGGTTGTAGGTGGTAGGTAAGTTACAGCAATAAGGTATTGTTTTTGTTTGCATTATGGATATTAAGTAGGATGGTAATTAAGGTTACTTTGGTTGTGATATTGGCTTATGTGACTACATCAGTTTTAAGATTAGACTTGTGTAGAAATAAGGTGCTGCCCCCCCCCCCCCCATTTCCTGGTCTGAAATGATAGTTGGGTGGGTTACCTGACTTACACCAGGATTCTGTTGTAACAAGGATGTAAAGGCTATAATGTACGATGAAGGTACTGATTTGGAAGTAGGAAAGGTGCTATATGTTGGTCTGTGTGGGTAGGAGTTAGATGAAGGACATGGGTTTGCTTCAATGACTGCTAGTAGAAGTATGAATAGTATTGGAGTGAATTTAGAGAGGAATTTAGGTAATTTTATGAGTCATTTGTGTGAAGCAATGTTCTGTGCCTTGAAGATGGTGAATGTTAGGGGTAACTTAGGTGAAGTTATAGATTTATTAATAAGAATAAATGGTAGGTATTTGAGGGTTGTGTGTGAAGGACGTGTGATGAGGTGGCACATTAATGAAGGAGGTATGGAAGTAGAGCTGAAGTTTAAATGCTTTTATGTGAGTTTGTGAATAAAAATGTGTATCAGAGAATGAATAAAGTAACGAAAGTGCATGATTTTAAATCTTGTGTACATTATGCTTTGTTTAATAAAAAAACACTAGCAAGGAGGGCTAAAAATGTATTAACATTTATTATGCATACACGTCAGCAAGACATTTCGTCAGTTACTTATCACACTGCATTGGTATCTAAATATGTAGAAAAGCATATAATAAAGAGAAAAAAATGAGGGGTAAGAGATGTGCTCTGTGGATGACCCAGCCTGAGTTGAATTAGAGTTGCATAATAGGTCAGATTTTGCCTGTGCAACAAAATTGCTAATAGGAGAGAAAAGAGAATTGAGCGTTTTTCTGAAAGGGACAATACGTCTGACACACTGGGTGTCAGGGTCATAAATTACCAGAATCTTGTGATACAGTAGCTGTCCGACTTAAGTATACTGCATAAGTCAAAACTAACACAAACTGCATATAGTGTTGATTCCAACATGGTTAAATGTAATTTGTGCTGTCAGTATCTGATTTTCAGCTGCTACTGCTGCTTCTGGAACTGTCATTAAGAGCCATGTGTAGTTAAGGATTCAGCCAGTTCATAATCATTTAAAAGCTAAACTCTTTAGTTTTCACGTTAATAAATGTCTCATTTTTTGGACACCATCTCAGAAAGATTTGCAAAAGTGAGATAAAGGGTAAATGAGTGTTAAACACATTTCATCTTTCATCTCTTAAATATAATTAATATAAACTATTCTTCAAATAACCATATTGCACAAGGTAAACAGAACAGAAACAGGCTTGTAACAAGAGATTGTTTTAAAAGAAAAAAGTCATGCAGGAATAGGAGATACCAGTAAAAGCAGTAGAATATGTTCTCTAAGTTAAATATCAATTGTTTACTGCTGTATCTCATGCACTGTAAAATAGGAAGCCAATTTTGATGTTTTTGTAGACTGGTAACATCAGAGCGGTTTGTCAGGGAGGTACTGCTAAGAAGTTAAAAATGCAGTTTTACACAAGACCAAATCCAGGCTCTGTTTATTTTACTCCAAAGCATCAAATTCTATTAACAATGTTAGTGAATTCGAAACTTTTGGGGTGTCAAGGTAATAGAACTGTTTTCAGAAGAACAAGGGTTATGATTTTACTGGAGGTCTGCCCTAGTCAAAGAAATAAAAAGCTCAAAGTTATTTCCTTGGAGAAGGCTTAGAATTAGAGGTACTGGTGAATCATCAGGTAGTAGTGTTACCAGTGTTTTTCTGCCACTATCTAATCTGTTGGATACATTCAGCTGTTTTGTCTGCAGCTAAATCTATGTCTTAACCATAATAGGAGAAGGTAGCTAGAGGCCGTAATCCTTTGAAATAAATATAAAATAAGATGGCTCAAAATCATTTGCAGACATTGACTATACTTTTACAAAAGTAAAACTTAGTTAAACTGTAAGGAAGTGGTGAATGAAGTGCAAGGCTGACTTTTTTTAACATAAAAATATGGGCTAAAGCCTGGGGATGTGCATGCATTTGTATATTTTAGGAGAAAGCCCATCTTAAAAAAAGTGTCGGGGACAAGACTACTTTGCAGAAGTTCCTTTGCTGTTATAATATCCTTGCGGGGATGGGGCTTGCTATAGAAAGATGTTCAAGTCTGTGCCTTATATAATTAAACAAATTTGAGAAAGCAAATGGCAGTTTTTTATTGATTAGAATCTGTGCTAACTGCTGATATTAAAGTATATCTGCAGTTTTTAATGCTATCTTCTAAAAGAACCTGAGACTATTTTTGGTGCTGAAACATTTTGGACTGATGGATGGAAAGTGAAGTAGAAAATAAAATGCAAGGATGATCTGACGTATTATTTTGCTTTGGTTTTGATTCTGTTGTTCTGAACAGTCCGAGTTCTGCTTTTGCTGTAGAAAAGTATGGTCATGTTAAAAGTGACCTTGGAGTGTGTAGAGGGACATATGAGGAATAAGTGTTAAAATGTGGTGTAGTTTATGTACCCTAAAAGGTTGCGATTTCAAGTACCACATAAAAACCAAATGAAGCAAGAAGACTGCTTGCTTTATCTGGTAACTGTTTCCAAGTCGCATGATTTTCCAGCTCTGTGGTGCTAAGGGGTATAGCCTTGACTGTGAATCAGATGTGAGTTCAGTTGGTGGCTTGAGCACTGGAAGAGCTTAGTTGGGGGGTTGGAAATATGTGGCTTTTTGTTGGCATATCTGCCTTGGTTCTGCCACACCAGTCTCCAGGGGTAGGTAGTGACTGGTCCTGACAGCTAGGCCACAATTGTATGAGGAGTGTGAAAATGGCTATCCAAGCCATGATTCTGGTAGCTCTTGCAGAGTACCTGAGGAAGCAGGTGCACTCCTGTTGGGGAGCATCGGTAGCCCCGGAGAAGAAGAGAGTGTCTACCTCACCATCACTATATGGGGTTAAAGATATAGAGTGAAAATCTCATGGCTGTCTCAATGATGTCTGTGTCATGGACTACTATCACCTGATTGGGGAACAAATGCACTATAATGGCTCTCACCCAGAGAGAAATGAATGGGCATCAGAGCTCTTGACCCATAAGGGAACAAATGACTGCTGCTGCAGTGGCTTGATGGTCACCAGGCATGGTGGTTGAAAGGTGTATAGAAAAGTCACAGTATGATGCAATTTCTGTAACACAGGGTTAAAAATTCAAAGAAAATGACATCATGCAGGAGACACATTATGGAAGTAGATGAAACTCATTGAATAAATATATATCTGAAGTAGGATATTCATTTGTCTGCAACCTGTGGGTTATGGATCCGATATCGGATCCGAACCGGCATGGTTTTCCAGCTATGGATCCAAGCTCTCAGCTCCTCCCCTCACCCATAATGCCCTGCTCTACCCTCATGACCTCAGATCTCGTTTGCCGCACGTGGTGACTGGATTGGTTTCTATAGCTCTCAGCTAAGTGCTAGTTTTCTAACTGTTAATTCAGAGTTTTTGAAGTTTTTTGTTCATATTTGTGTGAAAGTTTAGGTATTCCTCTTTGATAGTTTACTTTAGAGTTAAATTAAGTATTTTTTTTCCCTCCCCTCGCTGTTGGCGTAGTGTGTGTGTGTGTGTTGGGCCTGTGTGTGTATTTGTTTTAGTTACTTTAGTTAGTAGCTTGTTTATAGATTGGGATGGCTGAACAGCCCAAATCTATATTTTCTAAATGCTCCGAGTGTGGCCATAAGCTTTCCCCGGCTGATGGCCACACTCGGTGTGTTAGGTGCCTGGGGGTTGAACACCTCACATCTGGATGCTCCATTTGTGCAGGGTTCAACCCCAGGGCACTGAAGGAGCGGAGGTCCAAGCTTGTCTTGGCGGGCCTTTTACCGCCGGACTCGGCTCCGACCTCCGCTCCTTCAGGAGTAACCGTGGTTTCGGTTCTTCCCTCCGTGGCACCCCCTCCTCCTCCTGGGACTCAACCTCCCGTTTCTGGAGAGGAGAGGGATGCTAGGAAAAAGGACCGGAGGGAGAAGCACCACAAGCGGCGGGCCGAGACCTCTGTTTCGGCCCCGCCAGCCAAGCGGGCTTCTCCCCCGGCTCCGTTGTCGGCTCTGTCTCCTTCTCGGCTCCGGTCCCCAGTGTGCTTTTCACCGGGTCCTGAGGAGGAGGAGACCCGATCTCCGTCGAGGCTATCGAGGAGGCACTCCAGGCCTACCTCGGTAGCCTCGTCGAGATCTACATATAGCCTTTCGGATGCTGATCTGGACCGGATGATGAGAAGATTCATCCAGGCCCAGATGCAGATGGGAGTGCTCTTGCCTCCCCCCCCCCCCCTTGGGGGGAGCTCAACACCCTTTTTCAAACCTATTGCTCCTTCTCCGACCCGCTATCCGGGTTCGGAGCAGCTGGAGCCGAGCAGCTTCGAGCCGGGGTGGGTGCGCCAATAGTACTTGGTACTACGGATCCGACCCTGCCCCCGAGTGCGTCGGATCCGACCTCTCGGAGCCTGGATCCGAGCCCCTGATCCGGGTGGATCAGTGCACCTTCGGCGCCGTCTGTGTCGGAGCGCACTGTCCCTTCGGATCCGAAGCGCCGCGCCGGCTCGATCCACTCTTCGGATCCGAGGGAGCCGATTGTTGGATCCTTTGGTCGAGGTCGGCTCCTTCGGCGTTTGATGTAGTGGAGAGGGCCCTGTTGAGGGTCTCCGGACCCCGGCACTTGTTCGGCTCCGTCCCGCTCCCTCTGCACTGGGCCAGGCTTCCACCATCCGGCCCCTGGGACAGCCCGCTTCTGTGCCCCAAGTTGCTCCAATGGAGCAAGTTGCTGCTTGCGAGGACTCCTCTGACAGCCCCCAGAGGATGTCCTCGCAAGCATACGTGCAAAAGGAGGCACATTGACTCCCGAGTCTCTCACAGAAGACACGGACTTGGAGGAAGGGGAAGGCTCCCCACGGTCACCCCGAGGATGTCTCATTTGGAGACATCATGGAAATGCTCCGTATAAGGGGTGGTCTGCCCCAAGTCTTCCTCGGACGAGTCCGTGTTCTTGGAGGCATTTGAAGCGGGCCCGTCTACCTCTTGGGTGTCCCTCCTGCCGACCCCTGGTGGACCTTATTACCACCAGGGCGTGGAAGGAACCGGACACCGTGGAGCCAATTCCTAAGAGGCCCGATAGGATCCTTAGCCCACCGTCCGACCGTGCCCATTGGAGTAAGGGGCCTCCGGTAGATGCCATGTTGACGGCGGCGGCCACCAAGAGGGAACTGGCTCAGGAGAGTCCCTCAGTCCATCCCCCGAGCAAGGAGTCTCGGATGATGGACCGCTTGGGGAAGCGGATGTTGTTCAGCGACCTTCTCGGTAAGGGCGCTGAACTACTTGGCACATGTCATTAGGATGCAGCGAGATCTCATTAAAGAATACGCTGCATCTCCCCCAGAGTCCATTTCGGAGGAGGACAGGGTTCTGCACTCCACCCGTATGGCCACTCTTAGGTCAGTTACTAATACCTCTATGCGGCTACTCTCCCACGCAACGGAAGGCGCCGCTAGAGCTGCGGGGACAGGACTAGTCACTAGACGTCAGGCCTGGCTCCGTCACTGCGATTTTTCTGAGCCCTTCAAAGCGTCATTTGCGAACGCCCCCTTTGATGGTTCTGCTCTTTTTGGCAAAACCGTTCGCGAGACGTTGACCCAGAGCGAGAAGGGGCATCACTATATGGGGTTAAAGATAGAGTGAAAATCTCATGGACTACTATCACCTGATTGGGGAACAAATGCACTATAATGGCTCTCACCCAGAGAGAAATGAATGGGCATCAGAGCTCTTGACCCATAAGGGAACAAATGGCTGCTGCTGCAGTGGCTTGATGGTCACCAGGCATGGTGGTTGAAAGGTGTATAGAAAAGTCACAGTATGATGCAATTTCTGTAACACAGGGTTAAAAATTCAAAGAAAATGACATCATGCAGGAGACACATTATGGAAGTAGATGAAACTCATTGAATAAATATATTTTCCAATAAACTATTGTAAGCGAAAATGGCGAGTCAAAGTTGGAAGAAAGGTACAATCCAGAAAGTGAAGAAAAGGAGGAAGAATAAATTAAATTGAGTCACTTTGTTAATAATTTTTAATGTTTAAAGAAGGTGGGGCTGTGTAGAGTTATTGCTTAAGGTAAATTTTTACAATTTTCTTTTGCAGGACTTCCGCGGTGGTGCAGTGGTAGCGTTGTTGCCTCACAGCAAGAGGTTCTCCCGTTCGATTATCGGCTGGAGTACAGGGAGTGCCTTCTGTGTGGAGTCTGCATGTCCTTCCTGCGGATGGGTGGGCGTTCGAAAGACATGTGTAAATGGGCGTGCCTTAGTTGAAGGTTGAATGTCGAGCTGGCACCTCATTGTTCATGAAAATCTACTGCCAATCATTAGCAGACCGGAGTTCCGCTGTGGCGACCCCTAACCGGGAAAAGCCGAAAGAAAACAACAGTGTATTTACCTAAGCATTCAAGAAGTAAATGATTTGTGTAAAAGCATTGTGGGAAGAGTAAAGATATAGCAATAGTAGGGAGGATAGATGTTCCTAGAGTGCTAGAGGTTTTTTAACATGCCATTGAATAAGAATTTTGGAGAATGTATGAAAAAATAAGCAAGGTGCATTCAGTTTTATATGGGATTTGGACTAGATGGTTGCTTGGGACAAGGTTTCACTAAAGGCTGTTTTTAAATACAAACAGCAGGTTAGAAGGTACTTTAGTATGTGTGATTGCTTATCTGCTTTTTGAATATTAGTGCATTGCAAAACGTTGGTCCCTTAATACTGATGGATAAAAAATTAACTGGGTAAAACATGTTACATAAGAAAATGTAGTGCATTGAGTGTAGTTATAAAAAGAGGCATTACTTGCGCTATACAGGGAGTGGTGGTTACGGCTTTATGGTGGCATATGTAGAATGTAAGAAACGTTTCAATTTTTTTTTCATCTATGTATAATTTGGTTTACAAAGTTTTTGATATCTAGTGAATTAAATTCTGAAGTTAGAGAAAAAAAAAGGTGACTAGAAAAACTGGTTTTTGGGATGACGTGTTTTGTAGTAGCTTAGGACTTTGTTGGAGTGTTAATTTATAACTGCCTTTATGCAGCCCTCCCACCCAATAAAAATAAAACTGTGATCAAATAATATTTTACTTCAAATAAAATATTGTTGTGTTAGAGTTTTGTATCATTTTATAAATAGTTTACTTTCCTATATAAGGAGCTTTGGACCCTATGCATGCTACTGCACATGCTTGGAGTTCTGATTTTTGTTGAAAAAGTGATCCTTCTTGACTTGGATGTTTAATAAAACAGTCCAGTGTTGGTTCTACTTCCAATGGAGAATAAGTCAGTTATGTGTTATTACACATTTTCTGCCATTTTGAGAACAGCAGAAGCTGTTCTTCTGTGGAATCAATCTGGGCTGCTGCATGAAGCAGTGAGGAGCTGATTTCCATTGGCTGTGGCTGCCTAATGTAATTGTTGGCTGAGGCAGCCTGAAGGAAACTGCAGGAAGTTGTCACAGGTGCAGGAAGTTGTCACAGGTGTACTGGAATGAGCACAGGCTACAGAAGTGTTTTGTTTCATTACACACACCTTTTATTTGTTCTTTACTATCACTGTGATTTCCCTCATTGTTCTTGTTTGTGCTTTCCTCATGATCAAGTAACGGGCATGCGTAGAGATGGCTTTCTTTTTGGGTTAGGGAAAGGAGGCATACTTTGTATATATTTCTGATAGCAACAAACTGAAAATGTAACTGTGGCCTTTGTTTTTTTTTTTCTCACTTTCTTCCCAGCCTAACATCAGAGAAATACATAGAAGGTGGCTGTTTGGTGATAGGAGTGAGGAGGCATTCTGTGTATATGCAGGATAGCTAAAACTTCACGTATATAACTGTGGTCTTGTGTTATTTCACATTCATCGCAATTTAACAGTAGAGAAGTACACAGAAGGTGATTATTGTTTTTTAGGGGGAGTGGAAAGTCATTCATCCTTATCAGGTATAATATATATCCTGACAGGTATTTGTTGTAGCAGTTTATTGCATTATTGGTGACAAGAACAGATGGGATGAGGAGGTGATGGGTAGGCATGATGTTAAGGAGAGGAATGCAGAGGGTCATATGGTAGTGGATTTTATGAAAAGGATGGACATGGCTGTGGTGAATATGTATTTTAAGAAGAGGAAAAAGCATAGGGTGGGTGACCTACAAAAGTGGAGGAAGATGCACACAGGTGGATTATATCCTATGTAGGAGGGCCACTCTGAAGGAGATTGGAGACTGCTAAGTGGTGACAGAGGAAAGTGTAGTTAGGCAGCATAGGATGGTGGTCTGCAGGATGACATTGGCGATCAAGAGGAAGAGGAGGAGAGAGGGTAGTGCCAAGGATCAAATGATGGAAGTTGAGAAAGGATGAATGCAAGGTGGAGCTAAGGAATGATGTAAGACAGACACTTGGTGGCAGTTAAGAGTTACCTGATAGCTGAGGTGGTAAAGGCAACAGCTAGAAAGGTGTTGGTGTGACATCTGGGCAGAGGAAGGAGGACAAGGAGACCTGGTGGTAGAATGAGGAAGTACAGGAGTGTATACAGAGGAAGAGGTTGGCAAAGAAGAAGCAGGATTGTCAGAGAGGTGAAGAAAGTAGACAGGAGTATGAGGAGATGAGGTGTATGATGGAGAGAGGTGGCAAAGGCTAATGATAAGGCATATGGCAAGTTTTATGAAAGGTTGGACACTAAGGAGGGAGAAAAGGACCTGTACCAATTGGTAGACAGAGGGACTGAGCTGGAAAAGATGTGATAAAGTATAATGAGGGAAACATACTCACAAGCGAGGAGAGTGTGTTGAGCAGATGGAAAGAGTACTTTGAGAGGCTGATGAATGAAGCGAATGAGAGAGAGAGGGTTGAATGATGTGGGCATAGTGAATCAGGAAGTGCAACGGATTAGAAAGTTGAAAGTAAGGACTGCTATGAAGAGGATAAAGAATAGAAAGGCTGTTGGTCCAGATGACATACCCGTGGATGCATGGAGATGTTTAGGAGAGATGGCAGTGGAGTTTTTAACCAGATTGTTTAATGAAATCTTGGAAAGTGAGAGGATGCCTGAGGAGCAGAGAAGAAATATATTGGTACCGATTTTTAATAAGAGTGATGTGCAGAGCTGTCATAACTACAGAGGGATAAAAATTGATCAGCCACAACATGAACTTATGGGAAAGAGTAGTGGAAGCTAGGCTAAGAAGGGAGGTGATGATTAGTGAGCAGCAGTATGGTTTTATGCCAGGAAAAAGAACTGCAGATGGGATGTTTGCTTTAACGGTGTTAATTGAGAAGTATAGAGAAGGTCAGGAGTTGCATTGTGTCTTTGTGGACTTGGAGAAAGCATATGATACGGTGCCTAGAGAATTGTGGTATTATATGAGGAAATTAGGAGTGGCAGAGAAGTATTTAAGAGTGGTACAGGATATGTACGAGGGCAGTGTGATAGTGGTGAGGCCTGTGGTAGAAGTGAAGGATGCATTCAAGATGGAGGTAGGATTACATCAAGCATTAGCTCTGAGCCCTTTCTTATTTGCAATGGTGATGGACAGGTTGACAGATGAGATCAGACAGCAGTCCCCGTGGACTATGATGTTTGCGAATGACATTGAGATCTGTAGTGAAAGTAAGGAACAGGTTGAGGGGACCCTGGAGAGGTGGAGATGTGTGCTAGAGAAGAGAAGACTGAAGGCCAGCAGGAGTAAGACAGAATATGTGTGTGAATGAGAGGGAGGCCAGAGGAATGGTGTGGATGCAGGGAGTAGAGTTGGTGAAGGCGGATGAGTTTAAACACTTGTGATCAACAGTTCAGAGTAATGGTGAGTGTGGAAGAGAGTGCAGGTAGGGTGGAGAAGAGTGTCAGGAGTGTTTTGTGACAGATGGGTACCAGTAAGAATGAAAGAAGTTTTACAAAATGGTAGTGAGACCAGCTTTGTTATATGGGTTGGAGATGGTGGCACTGATGAAAAGACATGAGTTAGTGCTGTAAGTGGGAGAGTTAAAGATGTTAAGATTTGCATTGGGTGTGATGAGGATGGACAGGATTAGAAATGAGTATATTAGAGGGTCAGATGAGGTTGGACAGTTTGGAGACAAAGCCAGAGAGACGAGATTGCGTTGGTTTGGACATGTGCTGAGGAGGGATGCTGGGTATATTGGGAGAAGGATGCTAAGGATGGAGGTACCAGGTAAGATGAAAAGAGGAAGGACTAAGGTAAGGTTTATGGATGTGGTGAGAGTTCATGCAGGTGGTTGGTGTGACAGAGCAAGATGCAGAGGACAGGAAGATATGGAAACAAATGATCCACTGTGGGGGTCTATATTAGAAGATCGAATGTTTAGGTAATCGAACACCTAAATATCGATCTTCTAATATCGAACTGACCAGGGAAACGCACGTCAGCCAGAAAAAAAAAAAAACTTTACATAATGGCCAAGAGAAATCTTTCCCGAAAAAAAAATCCGTTCGCTGTTTTTTGCTTTTGATATTGGAAGATCGATGTTTAGGTGTTCGATCACCTATACATTTGATCTTCTAATATAGACCCCACTTTTCCAACCCCTAATGGGAACAGCTGAAAAAAAAAGAAGTTTATTGGGAACAACTATTGGGTCAGCTTTGGACATAGCTTATGTTTTCCTTGAAATAAAAATAAAAAAGAATGAATTTCTTTCCTTACTTTTGATTTTTTTCAGACCATGATTGGATTATAAATGTAGAAAAAATATGACTTGTGGGGGCTTACTGCCCTTCAGACCCCCAGTTTAATTTCATTACTTCCTCCACAGTTATTACAGTCCAGTCTTGGGCAGTTATGATGTATAGAGAGGATGGAAAAACAAGCTGAAGTGTAAAGCAAAGCATAAGAAAACAAGTAGTAATATGTTTGGATGGTGTAGGCGCAGGATGAGAGGAAGGGGAGGGGTATGGTGGGTCCAGGGAGGGCAGAATGCAACATGTGGGTGCCAGTGCGTCTATTGTTTATGGCTCCATTTCTTCTGAGATCTGACCTATTGATTGCAGTCAAACATCTGAGGTGTATATTGTATGTAATCAGTTATGGTAGTAAAAGTTATGGATACTGATGTAGCCTGTGGATGAAAGTGATTGATCCTAGCTGTTGTCCTAATATAGCTTTACTCCTTTCCAGTAATTGGGAAAATTACTCTTGTACCAACTCTTTTGCTCGTTTTCTGGAATTCATAAATTCCAACGCCTTGGATCAGCTTATCCACGCCCCCACTAGGGGCAGCAATATCCTAGACCGGGTCATTTCCAACATGGGCAACCAGTGTTCCACACCAGAGGTCAATTCCTCGTTGGTCAGATCCAGCCACAAACGAATCACCCTAGACATCCACATCCTGCCCCCACCCCCCATTTGGGAAACCACCGTAAAAAATTTCTCCAAAGCCAGTTTCATGCTTCTTAAGACAGAAGTGGGAAGCTTCAAGACACCCATGCAGATGGACAATAGAGGTACTACTGCTGAATCCTACACAAGTGCACTTTATAAGCACTTACATGAGTGCATGGATCGTGAAATCTGTAACAGAATCAAGATGCTATCCTCCGAAAAAAGGAAACCAATCCAGTGGTCTCCTGCCATAAACAAACTTTACAACAGAAGAAAGAAACTGTTGCAGAAAAGAGTAAAATCCCATGATTGCAGGAACTCCCTGGTCAGCCTCAGTAAAAAGCTGAGATCCCTCATATAATCCTCCAAAGCTAGTTACGAAAACAAAATCCCCACTGATTCTAAAGACAACCACAAATCATTCTATAGCTATGTCAATAATCTCAATGGCAATACTCAGATCTGAGTTACAGCACAATGGCACTAAATATACAGAACCAACTGATATTGCCAACATCCTGGCAGCTAGGTTCAGTGCTAACTTTACCCTCCTTTCACCCTCTAAAGGGCCCATCTCTGTACTGGAAGAATGCAAAGTTCCTGTAATCACGGCTGCACAGGTAAAAACTACACTCTCCAAAGCCATGAACACAGCATCCATGGGACCTGACAACATCCCAGGCTGCGTTCTACACAAACTACAGAACGAACTGGCACCCCACCTAAGTACCATGTTCAATCATAGCCTCATGTCAGGCTTTGTGCCCACTGAATGGTGGACAGTGACGGTTACCCCACTCCACAAAGGGGGAGCCACTACAGACCCCAGGAACTACCACCACAGTAGCCTGACAAGCCTAGTCTGCAAGGCTATGGAACGTATCATCATGGAATTTATAAACAATGACATTAGTAATCCCCAAACTCTGGACCCCACCCAGTTCGGGTTTGTAAGAGGCAGATCATGTCTCCTAAACCTGATAGACTTCTTTGAAGCTGTCACCAAAGTCGTAGATGAGAGTAAGGTGGTTCACACAGCGTACGTAGATCTCGCCAAGGCTTTCGACACTATCCCCCACTCTGGAATTATAGATAAACTCACTAAACTAGGTATAAATCCCTGTGTCACAAGATGGGTTGCCAACTGGCTCACTGACAGAATCCACACTGTGAAAGTAGCAGACTCCAAATCTGACTTCAGACCAGTGACAAGTGGAGTACCACAGAGTTCAGTCCCGGGTCCTCTCCTGTTTGGTATCTACTTCTCAGAAGTACAGGCTAACACAGAAGGTCTTTGGCTAATGAAGTTCGCAGATGACTGCAAACTAGGAGCCATAATCAAAACTCCTAACAATGTGGACATCCTACAAAAGGGTCTCACTGAGCCAGATGCCTGGTGTCAAAGCCATGGCCTCAAGCTCAATGCCAAAAAGTGCATTGTCATCCCTTTTGGTAAAAACTCTGTACCCATGAAATACCACATAGGCGGTAGTGTACTTAACACTGAAAGTGTGATAAGAAACCTTGGGACACAGGTGGATAGTAGTCTCTTTTGATAATCACATTGCCATAGTAGTCAGGAAATCCTTCTACGTGGCACACCTCATCACAAAAAGGTTTCTCACCCAGGAAAAAAGAGGTCATTGTTCCCCTCTACTCATCACTCATTAGACCCATTATAGAGTACAACACCCCTTTTGGTATGCCTCACAAGACATCTACAACAACTAGAAAGGCCACAGAAATACCTCACATTGAGGATTACTGGCCTCAAACAGATGCCCTACAGCAGACCATGTCAAAAAACTCCAGCTTTACTCCGTCATATATTGCCTACTCAGAGGCAATCACTGCCTAACATACAAAGCTATGTCAAACCCAGAGCTGTTAGACATGCTCCACTTAAAGAAATCCCAATCCCTCCAAGCTACATGCTCTAGGGACCTAAACCTTGCCACCACAATAAACAGAACATGCCGGAGGGATAGATTCCTGTCCCAGAGACTTCCTGTACTCTGGAACAAACTACCTATCTCTACTAAACAAAGCTCCTCATTAGCACTCTTCAAGAAAAATCTTGATGATTGGATGGGAGATAGGAAATTCACCCTGGGGATCACTTCTGTGGCTCTGCTCAACAGGGTCCCAGGAAAATAATTTTCTTGGGTGGTGAAAGCCAGGGTACCTTTTGGCTAGGCTTATATAGGCCCTAGGGCCAATAGCCTAGTACCTACCTATGAACCTATGAACTCAATCTCCATTACTTCCTGCAGCCCGTCCTTGTTTTGCAGTCCCCATAAAAGGGACCTTGTGAGCCTGTATAAGGGTAGGAGGAAAATATATGGAACATCAGTTTGATGAATTTCTAAGGGGTTCTAGATTGTTCAAATGAATAGTGGATCACTGACATGCATGAATGTTGAAGGCCGAGCAAAAGAGCTGCTTGCTGTATATGATAATGATCGTATAAGCAGGTGCTAATGAACAAATATATTAAAGTGATGGGGTTTTGTGTATACAAATGAGGTTAAAAAAAGATGGCAGAGTAATTCAGAAAAGGGTCTGAAGTGGTGCACAAACACTAGCATTAATGATCACAGCAAAATTGTTGTCTACATGCACAGGAATCATGGAAGTATACTAGTGAACGTGTATATGCAGTAGCCTATTACTGCTGCTACTAGACGCAGTTGTGTGCATTGTCACTCTTGGAGGAGCCATGTATGTATTCGATTTTGAGAGCACTTAACATTTTATGACCTTCATAGAACCAGCATTATAGACCAGTACCATGTGGACAGGGACACCATACAGGAGCTATTAGACATGTTGGTTTTATCTATATGCCCATGGAAGTTATGATTTCCTACCCAATTGGATAGGTGCTAAGGTATGTATGGCTTTACATATACTAGCTACAGTGACCAACATTACAATGTGGGGTATCTGAGGCATCCATCAGTTTCTTGATGCCATGCTTCAGCATGTGGTTTCCACGTACCACTGATGAGAGCAAGCTACATATGAGATTTCCATGAAATATGCCATTTCCCTGAAGTTCTGAGGGCCATAGACTTCATATTGAAATAAAAGTCCTGCCTGGTGACCTGGGAAGACAGTATGTGAACTGTAAAGGGTATCTGTCTACCAGCTGTCAAGTGCACTGTAGTGTACAGGGTATCATTTAGAATGCATCTGCAGGCCAAACAGTTAACATGACTCCTGTAGATGGCACACACAAGAACTTTGTCAAAAGTTTGTGAGAGGTGACTTCCCCTTGGTGATGGCCAATATGCCCTGGAGTCCTGGCTGATAATACTGAATGGAAATCCACAGAGTGTGACAGAACAAAGATACAAGTTTGCCCTGTAGCAAATTCAGGTCCTCTTCATTTTTGTGTGTGTGTGGCTGTCAAATGCACAGTTTCACTCACTGGATTTATTTGGTGGTGTCCTGCAGTATGACCCCGGCACATGTGGTAAGATATTTTCACTGTGTGCAATGTTATGCAATATGATATTTAAGAGGCAGTTGCAGCAGGGAAGCCAATTGCAATATGAACATATCTCAAGGACACTAATCAGTGGAGGCTGAGGAGCAGCAGTGGATGAACATGGTAGATTGAGGCAGGTGTCGTATGCTATGGCACTGGAGAAGAAGCAGCGGCTGCCACAATTTCAGTCTAAAGTAAAGCATAAACACCACAGTAAAAGTGCATGCAAACCTAATACTAGACTCTGCTTACTCAAGCATAGGTTGGCCACACTGTGCATCAAACATAGATAATCCAAGTAACAAAGTACAAAGGTCAAGACACAATAACACTGTATGCATAGATGGAGGAGAAAATGAAAGTGTGTAATGTCTTCCAGAAGGAATTGTGTAAGTGCTGAAGAAACTGAAAAGTTATGATTGCACTGTGTATATGAGGTAGGGTTGGAGAGCATTACTGCAAATGCTTTGGGAAGCCTTTGGGATGGACCACTGCCATTGGTTGTCTGTGTGTGAAGCACTGGGGGCTGTACTGATGTGTATATTGGGATACAGCCTCAACAGTAGTTGCAGCACTCTAGTTCAATCTAATGGACAGACAAGGGCATTCATGAAAGATGAACGTACATGCCTCTGCCAATGGAAGCTGCCTCTATTAGGAGTTTCACTGGTTATACCAAGGCCTTAACTAGAAGAAGGTGCGCATGACATCGTGTGGTGTCCATTATCAGATGTGCCGCTGCTGTGACTTCCATGATGTTGGGAATGCCTCTTCTATCCAAAGGCACCTTCACACCTGATGTCACTGTTTAAATGCTGGAACTGCATAACAATGGACATGGCTGTCCACATCCATGTTAGTTACCATCTTTGGAGGCAGATGTGGATCAGCTGCATTGACCACACTTGACACTTGGCATGTGAGCCTGAAAGGACCTGCCTGGCACCAGTATGCAGTCAGTTCTGTTAACATTGTCATAGAGGCAGGCTATGCACTGCTGGTGGTCATCTCACACACCCTGCAGTACCTGTATCATGTCTGCAAAGGCTGAGCTGGTAATAACCTGTGGATGGCCAGATATATCCATTGACTCACACCCATTGACACAGCTAGCTTGGAGGGAGGGCAGTACCCCCACCTTTGACATGTACCAATATGCCCATGTGGTCACCCCCCTTCCATATGGGGCTTATGGCAGACATTGATGCTTGGACAATAGGGATTGCACACTGCCATGACTATGATGGTCCACACAAAGCTGTTCTTACTGTGTGATATATGTCTCTCTTGGGTGTCCAAAGGCACAGAAACCATGTCCATTGTCTGGATAGGGATCTTTTCTACATACTGCCTGTGTCCAATACAGATAATGAATTCCTTGCTTGTGCCAGTTCACCACCACCACCACCATCATCATCAGAGGTAAACAATTCTCCAACATCAAGCAGTAAAAGTTCCACAGTGGCAGTGCTATATAGATAATCACCTGTAAAAACAGAAAAGCATAAATCCCAGTATGTGTAACCTGTTAAGTTCTGCATTACTCCCAGTGCATATTTAATACTGCTGTGGATGCCAAGAATACTGGGTCATATGTCATACCTCATGCAGGTGCCCATGGAGGTAGTATCACTGATATAGTGCCTTAAGGGCGCAACAGCAATGAAATGCTCAGTAATAATGAAAGCAGTCAAAAATGATGGTGCAATGCAGAAATAGTACTACACACCTGTGGCATTCATGGGGCATAATGCATCTTAGCTGTGAGGTCTAGAACCACATCAGGGGACTGTAAAAAGTTCATTCACCCTCTCAGAGAAGCCAAGAACACCTCTGCCTCCATTAAAGGTGCCTCAGTCAGTTGCCTCACTCACATTGTCCTATCTTCCTTTGTAAGTTAGAAAGCATGTTTTTTAAACATCTTGGATAATGTTGGTGGCCCTCCATCTGAGCTTCTCGTACTTGCAGTCCTAGCCACTGACTACATTGATCTCAACAAGATCCTGCAAAACTCATTCATGGTAGGACCCATCAGCAGATTCCTACCCAAAGAGCCATTGGCCCTGGAAATAGAGGGTCTGCTGCAGCACCTCATTCTCTGTATCAAAGAACTTGCTCTTCTAACTCTTCTCTTTGCCAGGCATATTACTGTGTGGATAAAATGTATACCATGCGAATATGCTACTATGGTCTGCTTGTCCAGGTACTCTATGTACAGTGTTGCACCCTTTCTGTGCACATAATGTATAGCATTAATAATAGACATAGGATTATGCTTGAAAGTTCAGCCATTGGCAGACAAACAGCACAAATAATTTTCTGTCCCTTCAAACATGTACACAGATATGTAAGATATACAGGTACCCAGTTTAACAGTTACCCCTTTTTAACATTACAGTACTTTTTTTTGTATACAATTGGCAATACACACCTTTCCATTGGGACATTGTAGGGTAATACCTGATGTGTTCACCTTCAGCAGATACAGAGGCACCCACTTGAACACTGCCATGCAGAGTGCAGCTTTAGTGGCATAATGTAAGTGTTACAACACTGTGGGGATGCTATTCACATATGTGTGTTTCTAAACAAAAACAGTTTTCCACTGGTATGTGTATGGCCCATACTACCACAACACAGTTTTGGCTTGCCTCCTTTAAGAGCTACACTTCAGAATTGCTTTTAAGTGTGACTCCGATTAACTGTCCTAGCCCTTCTGTATAGCCTTCTCTGTCCTGCACTGATTATTTTTCTTTTGTTAAAATCACTTAACAGATTCATATCTATGTGATGTGGTGCCCTTTGCAGCTCCTTGATTTGGCACCCCTTCATAAGATCCTCTCTTCTGAGCTGAAGGCCAAAAAAAAAAATACATTTCTAAACTGTAGCAAGCTGCTTGCTACAGATATGACAAGCACCTTGCTACAGTCTGAATGCCACACATGGAGCACTGAAGCACTTCAGCCTGACTGCAAATGTAGTATCGGTATTCATTTCTGAACGCTGTTACTGTACATGGACATTTAACGATTGCAAATTTGACACCTTTCTCCCTGAGCAACTGTCTTATTTGTCCTACTCAAGGCTGGTTGAATATGGCTGTGACCTACTCATTTATTTTATGGGACACATGAGTATGTGTTTCTGTACATAGGTGGAAGATGAAATTTCAACAACTTTAGTCAGTGGAGAGAGTAGGGAGAAGGAATAGTAAATTATTAAGGTGGAAGAGTTTACAGTTTTACTTATAACTATGATTGATCAGTGAATGTAAATGCTGACAGCGATAGTGTAACTAGGGTAGGGAAAGGGACAGCCACTCATAGCACAATATGTCAGAGGCATGATCAGCAGATCCTTTTTTACCACCGTCATTCAGCATGGCAGCATAACATGTTAGGGGATCTGGCACTCCTTGTTAGGAGAAAAGGGAGGAGCATCGAATCAGAAAACAAACCTTTTTTTTAATTTTTTCTCTCATGTGAAGAGTGAGGATGTAGTTCTAGGACCTGGTACTTGTCTAGTATTAAGGAGCAGCAGATTGGAGAATGGAACTTTTTCTTTCTCCTCAAAATAGTAGGAATACCCAGATTGGAGAGCAGCACCCTCTGCAAAATGAGCCAGCTATGGCTGTGGCTGACAGAGATTAATGATAATGATGTGGACAGAGCACAGTGGGGATTCATTCATTTTCATCACTAAATTTTGTAAATGGTTCATCTGTGCATTTATTTGCAACATTTTATTCTAGCATTATTTTCTAATGTTAAGACAGCATTTGTGGAAAAATGATTGCCTGTAGGTTGGGTATCAGTGGTATAGCAGCGTTTTTTGTTTGTTTCATTGTTAACATTTATTGGTGAAGGAGAATAATTAAGGTGAGATATACAGCTCTCATTGATTTTGGTGCTGTTTCCTAAGGTCAAATTTAAAGTATGTGTTGTGCTTGTATTATAATAGTTGAGTTTATCATCCTTTTACTTCTCTTATTTTTGTTTGGGACTTTTCTTTTATTTTTTCCTTTTCTTAGACTCCTCAACCTTCAGCTCATTTGTATTTTTGAAAATTCTCAATTTCTTTTTCATTGTGAGCTAGTGTTTATTGTGTGAAGAACTGTCAAAGACTGGGTTGCTTGATTCATACTTAGTGTCTTCCCACGTGCAGTCACATATACTGATTGAGTCTTAAATGCTAAGCCATTATCCAATTTTCTTTGTTTCCACTATAAAATATAACTCATTCAATTCATTTAGTACAAAAGGTATAATTTAGTATTTTATTTTTCTGTATACACCACAGAAACTTCATTTTGTTAGGTAATTGTTTTTAATCAAATTGCAAAACGCATAGGAGTTTAGGAAATCATCATAAAAGTTATAAGGTGTGAAACTGACTAGATACTAATTATTAAAGAATGGAAAATGTATGCCAGCATGTAATATGTTAGATTTTATATATCAGAAACAAAATGAGGAAATAACTGACGAGGTAAATCAAGATCTAGAAGTCAGGAAACTGTCACCAGTGCTAACGAACAAAGCCTCCTTTCCTCAGCACTACCAGTTACAGAAAGCAGTAAACTGGAGTGTCAGTAATCTTGAAAAATCTTAGGCAAAAATATGTACACTATTGTGTTCTCAAGTCCTAGTAACAAGAGTAGTTTTGAAAATGTTTCTCAAAATGATACATTTGTTTGCCACAAACAAAACGTATGACAAACTGACAATGAAAATCAAAACATATCAGTCAGAGAAACAGGTCTCAAACTTTTTAAAAGGCAAAGCTTATTTTTCTCAGTACTGACGGTAAGTAGGTAACAGAGAGGTAAGGTTTTAATAATTTTTGCGGTAGACATTTCTGTTGAATAGCAATAAGCAAGATAATTAAAGAGAAGTGATATATGGTTCTGCTAAAAAGTAGAAAATGGTAACGTGAATTGAACAGACTACAGAAATTCATACCATGTATGCATGTAATAGAAAGTACGTCTTTAAAAAGTGACCTTCAAGCATTCTCAGCAGTCTAAAAGCTTCACAGAGAATCAAATGGTAATCCCTGGAGGGATTAATTGATACTGTTCTGCTGGTCTCCCTGTTACATGGTATCATCCAAATATGTCCAAAGTGTATCTTTGCAGTGATGCATGAATCACACATCCACTCTTACTCGCCATAGTTTGTAGAGGGTCATTATTTGAAGCGCAGGATGTCCGTTGATTGGCTAGAATTCCTGTTTGGTGGGAAACATCAATAGTCCTCCAGAAAAAGTGTATTAGAAAGCAAAAATGTGTTCCCCTTACCTTAGAAAAGACAGAGGAGAACACACAATTCTGGTGTTGCATTGGAGTTCAGAAAGGGGCACAATGGTAAATGGAAAAGGAAAAAAAAATATGTACAGAAATCAAACACACACAGAATAATTATAGCAGTCCACAAGAATTGAAGCTGAAACTCTTCAGTGTCTGACTTCTTGGTTTGCAGAGCCTATTAAAGACCTTATGAATCATTATGCATTCTTAATTAGTATATTAAAACTTTTCATGGAAATCTGCATATCCTTCATGATGCTGTGATATACTGAAATGTGCAGATATTCCTGCAAATTTGTAGGTTATTTATAGAGTTTTGGGACATGATATCTATTTACTGAATGGAATTTGAAGGAGGTAACCAAATCATATATAGATATATGCACTGGAAACAATAAGGTGTTTAAGAAGGAAAGTGGTTTGGGAGGAAGGGTTCTAGAACTGAAGACTTCTTTAGGTGTACCAGTGTCAGAGAAGGAGGAATGACTTCTTGTTCCGTGGCTGCCTATCATAACTTTGAACCTATAAAGACTTCACTGTTTATTGGTGTTGCTAAGTCTAATGCAATACTCAATCACTGTCTGTACAGATTTTCTTAAACGCAGCACAGGTTGTCTGTGTGACTACTGAGTTTCTTTAATTTATGACTTCAGTCAGACAGAAAGTACACAAGCTGTTCTTGTGTGATAGAGGAAACACGTCTTTTCTACAGGAAGCATAATACTTATCATGCTGCCCAGTGTACTGATAAACTCAGCATGTAGGTATAACTCACACTGTACAGTATAGACTAAACCAGCTGACCATTGAAAGCTGCAATCACCCTAAAAAGACTCTGAGAACAGTTGTGATGACCATAGCATAGTAGGATGCATAGTCTCAGTATAGTGTAGATTTACATGATCAGAGCACACCGTTTTCTTAAAACTGTAATCTTAAACATAGACCAGTTACACGTTTATCTTTCTATGAAATGAATGACCATTATGTCTTTGCTTTTAGAAACAAGAGAACTCATTGCACAATATGAGTCAAACTAAAGGGCTACCTGGATTGCCACCACTACCTCCAGAAGTAAGAGATCAGCCATCAGACCTTTACAAGGTAGGATTCTTAATATTTTCATATTTTATACTTTTTAAACAGAGAAATGTAAACCCCAAAGAATAAGCATAATAATCAAGTGGTTACAATTTGCTGATAATTAGCTAATATTCAAAATATTCCACAGTTTTTCTTTGGTTATTTTTTTTATTTCAAATGCAACTAAATTAGTACCTAACCCTTCTTCTGTTCAGTCTTTTGTTAATTACTTCTAACTGACTTCCAGATTTTCCTTGTATACAGAAATTCTGCTTACCTCTACTTCAGTGAGGTTTTAGTAGAAGCTGATCAGGCAGGAGCTCATGTTCAACATTAGATCACTGTTGCAGTAGCCTTAGTCTTATGAATTATATCCTACCAAAATATAACCACCAGCCAGCTTTTAAAGGTTCAGGCACCTTCCATGCATCTAAATACTGGGTTGCTCAAACAGAGCCACATTAAAGGGGTTAGGAAGCTAAAATCTTCAGAGCTTTCTTGTAAAATACTATCCCTCTGCAGGTTTTGTAGAACTGATGGTCTGCTAGAGATCCTTCAAGGCTGTGCAGACAAGTAACTTGCTGGGGAAAAACTTCCATGTTTTCACTTTTCTGAAGAAAAACTGTGTTATTTCAGTGAACTTGCATAGGTTCATCAGTAAATACTAAGAGTGCTGCTGTTGTGAGCCATTTTAAGCCTCGTTAATTTCCTTTTTTGTGCTTAAAATAACCTATCCAATTTGGGTAAGGTTGATCTATAACCATTCTATGGTCAATAATTATATATTACCCATAATGAGAATTACTGGGATCATACCACAGATAATTTGAAGGGACCCATGCATGGGATAAAGCATTTAGGAGCTGCCTCTGCCCATTAGTAGTACAGGGGGCAGTCCTGGGGTAAATTTTCTGTTTCCCAACCATAGATCTAAGTTGCTGTTAAAAATGGACAGGGATGAACTTTGTTTTATGTGGATTGGAAGAGTGTTCAACAGCAGTGTCATCCTCTGTGAGATATACCCATGCTTCCAAACCATTCTGTTGATGTTGCAGAAGAAGTGTGAGATATACCCATGCTTCCAAACCATTCTGTTGATGTTGCAGAAGAAGTTTAGATCCATAGAACAAGTGTTTCTGATGCCATTTGACTTCCTAACATGCAGTAAATCCATCAGTAATGGTTTGGATGATGCCTTGTGTGCCAGACAAGGGTCACCTTTTAGCAGTCTGTAGGATACTGAGTATAGTGATGGGACTGTGATTCGGTCCTTGTAAAACATGTTTAGGTCTTGTATCCTTTTAGTAGGCATTCCAGTTATTGCATGCTTCTGGATAGATATGTGCCAAAAGGGGATTATATTCAATGATTGCTCTAATGAGGCTGAGTAGAGGAGTACAATGACATACATAGATCTAGACAAAATTCCTTTGTTTAAAAGCTAAGCAATATAGAAGGACTTTCTTACAACAATGGACACATGTTGGTGAAAAGTTAGGCAACTGTCCACATAAGTTCCCAAGTCCCAAACAACTGGGTCAACTCTTAAAGGCATATTGTCACTGTACTAGTTCCTTGGGATAGATGACTTTCCAAAGGATATAAAGCATTTTTTGGTATTTAATTTCAGTCCATGACTTTGGCACCAGTTATTTATTTGAGACAAACCTTCCTGCAGGATGGCTAAGTCATCTGGTTATTTAATGACTGCTCACGAAGACACCACAGTACTGCACAGAAATTAGCAAATAAAACACAATAGTTGGAAAAACGCCTTTATGAACAACAGCAAAGCTTTCGGGTTACTACCCTTTTTCAGTACTAATACATAAATTCAAAAACCAAACAGGTTTTATGTAGGAGTCAGAAAATCACATGACATGCCACCCAAAGTCATGTGATGACAAACAGGATACAAAGTAAAAAATAAAATATGTAAAAATCTACACAACTTAAAAACATTTTTAAATACATTTTTAACTACTTTTTTAACTACATACACAACTTACATATAAACATATAGACAATGATACTCTATATTTGTACTTTTTAGCAGCATAATTTAGTTTGTTGTAACTTAACAAGGATTGGTTTCATTGTGATGGCAGAATTTGAGACAGGTGGATGATCGGCCGCTAGCCTTAATATCCATTCATACTCCTTGGTCTCCAAAAGATTATTAGTATCCCCACCTCTCAAAGATGTATATAAAATATCTATAACTCTAAACCTAAATTTATGTTCAGGACCATACATATTTATATGTTTATATAAAGCATTTTTATCATTTGTTCTTCTAATCTCAGATTTATGCTCTATGATCCGTTCTTTCAACTTTCTAGTTGTTTTTCCCACATAGAAGGAAGAGCATGCAAGACAGGTTGCTAAATATATCTGTTGTTCATAAAGGCGTTTTTCCAACTATTGTGTTTTTATTTAATGACTGCTCCCAACTTTCAGTCATTTGCAGACGTAGTTAGCCACACCTGTTTGGTATTGGCTTTTACTTCAGAAAAGTAGATGCCAAACAATAGGTCCCAGCACAGAATCCTTGGGGGAAGCCATTGGTGACTGGTCTCTTTGTGGACTTGTCTTATGCTAGGAAATGTATTTTTAAGGAAAAGCATGCCTTCTTAGTGGAATTTACTTTGTGAATGCTTATGTGAAAAAAAATGTATAAAAACCTGTTTTACTTATTATTCTATATGTTTGTGTAGAATTAGTGTGTTTGGCTTGACATTATGTTTTGGGGGGCTGTTACTGGATTATTTTTACTTAAAAAAACTTACTTTCTGTCAGAAGATTTACCGACTCTCACAGGTTCTGCTGCCTGTCTTTCAGGATTCTTTCTCAACCAAACCATGAGGCATTACTGGTCTTGTTGTTTTTTTCTTTTCCCATTCACAAGAAGAAAATAATTTATTTTATTTATTTGTCTTTTGATAACCAAGAACGTCTGACTGAGTTAATGGCCCATTTTCAGTGGAGGCCCGGGGAAAAAAAACTCCACAACAGATTCAAAAAGATTTAAACAGTAGTTGAGTAACTATATACAAGGGGAGAAAGTCCTGTAACAGATTAAATATTTTATGATAAGTTGGGGAGAAAGGCTCAACAAAAACCCACATAAAAACATTTTACAGTAGCTGTTAAGAAATTATATACAAGGGGAGAAAATCCCCACAGCAGATAAAAACACAAATTGAAATACATTTACAGAAATATTAAGAATACAATATGTACTGCCAGCAGCAAAATACACTGCAGAAATGAACCTATGCCAAGCAAACTACTACATAGTTATTTAAAATATTGATTATATTTTTAATAATGTATGCAGCTAAAAATAATGAGTATTCTGCTGCCAGAATAGACAGGGGAATAGAATGAGATGAGGAGGAATGAGCAGAGGGAAAACTGAGGATGTAGAGATATTAATTACAAAGATGAGAATGTCATGAAAGGACACGAAAGAGGAAAATAAACAGTAGCAAGTGTTAGCTGAAGAGGTAGAAGAGCATACATTAGTAGTATGGTATCATTAAAGTGAGAGATTCATTTGATGCTAGGCCATTACTACCTGCTAACATGTGTAGGTATTAGTGAATTTAGAATGAGAAAGGCACAGTTATAGTGAGTAGATGATCGTGCATCTGTTTGAGGGTTGTGCATGTACAGTTCCAGGTGTCAGATTTTTTTAGATTGGACTTGAAATTGGAAAGTTTGATGGGATGTTTAAGGGATGAGGGATAGCGTTTTTGGAGTGGGCTGTGTAGCTGGAATAGAGAGAGAGGCTCCTTCTGGCCGGTGTGTTTTTGAAAAAAAAAGAAAAAGAAAATGTCTCAGGAGTCTTTAGGTGACAGGTCAGGTCTCTCTGCTGCTGATGAGTGACTTTGCTGTGGTCAGATTTGGTGCCTTGGACCACTTATCAATGCCTGTTGGTACCTCTGGTGTAGCTCCTCAAGAAGCCACTAAGAACTGAGTGCTAGATACATGATCTCTGGCTATAGGGTTGCCCTCTCCAGGCAAAGGAGAACCATTTTTGACAGTTGTGGATGAAGTCTTACCACATAGCTGGGCTAGAGTGCTTGGCTCCTAGGAGGTGCCCCTGCCATGAGTTTTTTTTTCCAGGGATTCTCCTAGGAAAGGAAAATAAAAAAAAATGGGGATCTTTCTTCTGTTTCTTTAACCATGGACAGGGAAGAATTGCTGGGATTTGCTAGGGGATTACTTTGTTTTAATGTTTTTAAATTCTGCTTCTTCACTGACTTCAGATAGAGAGAGAAAATATTTTGCTCACATTCTGACACTGATTCCCAGGCAGAAAGGCAGGGAATGGAGGGGAGTTTCTTTCTTCAGTTATTTCTTCAAAGGTGAAGATTCTGATTCTGAGGAAAGTGTTGCTTCAGATTTCTCTCCAGATGAGTTATGTTTTTCTGAGACTGTAGCCAAAGTGAAAGCTATATTTCATTGGGAACAAAATGAAATGGCTTTTTCCCAGCAAAAGTACTACAATTTATTGCATCTGAATTTTCCTCAACCTGCAACTGTTACTCCTGTTTTATCAGCTTTAAAGGATGCTTTCATAACAACTTAAAAGTTTGCCTGACAGTCAACCTATTCCTTAAAAGTCTAATAGGTTTTATAAAATTCGTCAGGCACCTTAATATCTGTTTTCTAGTCCTAAATAGACCCTACAGTTTTTCCTTATCTAAACCATTTGCTGGTAAACATATTGTAAGTGCTAATGCTACCCCCCCTCTGACAAGGATGAGAAAGCTTTTGATAGATTTAGGAAGAAAGTCTATTTTTGTACTACATTAACTTTCAGAGTTTTAAACTGCAAGTTGAAATTTTTGCTGGCTTCCTTTCATAACATGAGAAAATTAACTATTAACCTTGCTTCTTCAGAGATTACAACTTCATTGAAACAATTAACTGTATTTGCTTCTCACGTAACCAAATAGTCTTTAAATTCCTGTTATGATTCTGTTGATGCTAGTTCCAGAGTTGGTCCTACTGGTACACTTATGAGATGATTTGTTTGGTTACATTCTCAAAACTTACCAGAAGATATTAAAGCTCAGATTTGAAATTTTCCTTTAAGGAGGGATGCTCTGTGTGGACCTTCTGCTGCTGTGATCCATAAAAGATTGAATGAAAGAGGGAAACTGATTCAAAGGGTGACCCACATTTTTAACCTTCCTTTTCTAGATTCAATTAAGACTTTCTTTCTAATTCAGGGCCCTTTTTCAAAACAAAGTATGCAATAGAGTGGCAATAAACAAGATTTTAAAAAGCTTTAAAAAGCAGTAGCGAAGAGGTCTAAAAATAAAAGGAAAGCCCTTCGGAACCAAGCACAGTCCAAAAAAATAGAATGATTACTTGCCTCTTTAAATTGCTCTTCTCCTGTCCTACCCTGGCAATCTATCCCGTCTAGAAATTTGTCTTTTCTAGTGACATTGCATTATTTCACATAGGTGAGTTATGGGAATCATCCAACAGGGGAACAGATGGCAATGGGAGTCCCTACCTCCTTTTCAGGGGATTCCTCTGCATACTATAAGCCATATCTTCCTCTTTCTTCCAGTTTTGGATCCCATGTTGTCTCAGAGGGTCACATAATTAGTGCCCACAGATCAGACAGAGAAAGGTTTTTATTCAAGGATCTTTCTGGTGTCAAAGAAAGTTGGATCTTTGAGAGCACTGCTAGACCTTTCTTTCTCAGTTTGTTTAACAAGGTCTCAAAGTTCAATATGCTATCCTTCCAAAACTTATCACTCAACCCCCCACTCAATTTTATGGTAATATTAGACTTTAAAGATGCTTACTATCTCATGCTGTATGAGTTATACACTTTTAAGGATATAACAGCTGGCCAAATTTCAAAGCTACAAGGGCACCTTCCATGTGCCCAATCTATTATTCAACTTGAGCTGAGCTGAAGAAAAAGAGTGTCTGCCAGCTAATGGTTTTCATTGCTAGGCAGTTAAATTCCCTTCAGGGAAAAAATCCAGTTTTTGCTTTTATAACAGAAAGTGAACTTTATCCATGAAATTGTATATTTGTATAAGTTAGGAAAAAGTATTTTTGTTGACTGTCATGTGACTTTTGGTAGCTTTTAAACAAGAGCACTACAGGTCTGTGGAAATAAGTGGTTGAAACTAATTTAAAATGTTTTCTTTGCATTATTTTTTTTACTTCTGGGCGCGTGGGGGTGGGGGTGGGGGGTAAGTGTTTAAAGTGGTTTTGACTTCCCCAGAAATCAGCCATCTTTTCATCTTTACTGTGGAAGAACCTACTGGTTCCTTGGTTCTTCCTTCTACCAGCTACAAAAAGAAAAAATTAATAAACAGCTTTTACCACTACAGCGACTGCTATAGTGACTCATCCATCCACAAATGGATGACTCTATTGTGGCCATTTCTGGTTCCTGAGATCATTCATCTTTTTCCTTGGCTTCCTCTAATGTAGTCCATGCAACTACCATGGACTTGGGGTTAGACATGTCCTCTGTTGTTGTTGTACTGTTCTTGGTGGGCAAAGGAGAACCACTTTTGTCAGTTTTGGGAGAAAGTACAGGAAGTACCTCTCTGGACAGACCAGAATGTCTGACCCTAGGTAGATTTTGCCTAGCACAAGTGGGGCCGCTTTTTCAGAAAGTCATGCCAGAAAGCAAGAACTTAGACAAATGTCTTTTGTTTCAGTTACCTTAGAGAAGAATGATTTATTGGGTTTATTTCATGCTCTTGACCATAATAGTGCAGCTGTTTCTGGAAAGAGAAAAAGAGATTCTTTATTTTCTAAAGAGGTTCAAAATTTTGATCCACAAACTAATTGTAAAGGGAAAAAAGTCTGTTTTGTTTTCTCCTCATGTTTCTGGTTCATATACTAGAGTGTGGCTTTGGTCAGCCCCCTTGAAGGATTCTCCTTTTCCAAAACTATTTCCAGAATTAATCAGTTATTTCAGTGAGAGCATAATGACATTCCACAGTCACTAAATAAGTATTATGATTTATTGCAAGTGAGATGTCCTGAATCTCCCCTAACTCTTCTTGTTCTTTTAGCATTGGATGATGTGTTTGTCACAGCCTGTGACATGCCAGACAGCCAGCCTGCAGTCCCCCAGAATGCAGATAGAGTGTATGAAGTTCCTCATTCTTACACATATCTCTTTTAGATATAGACAGAAATGTAGTAAAGATTTGTTTAGATGTTTTCTGTATTTATTTGAGACTGTCCTGCAATGTTGTTTTAAAGTGTTTCCTGTGATTTTGAACTCTGAAGTTACTGTGTTGGTTTACTGAGTAGTCTTCTTTTTTATTATTTATCATTAAATATATGTAAACATATCTTTGTGGCTGATATTTGTGAGACATATTTAAGCTCTTAGAGTACTTGCATATGTATTTGGTGTACAGGCCACTCTTAAATAGCCTTGCATGTCTTGGTCAGACTACCATTTAGACAATAGTAGCAGTACACAGTATGATTGGACACCCTTTGTAAGGGCCTTACAGTAGCTGATAAGTAGGGGATGGTGGCAATGGAAACTACCTTATAGTTTAGGCAGAAGGGGGCATAGCTAGTAAACCTGTGCCAGCTTTCCCCAGGTGTGTGTGTGTGTGTGTGTGTGTGTGTGTGTGTGTGTGTGTGTGTGTTTGTATATGTGTGTGTGTTTGTATATAAATTAAACCTCAAAGTGTGTGTGTGTGTGTGTGTGTGTGTGTGTGTGTTTGTGTCAGTTGCTTGGGCAGGGTCACAAAGCACTGGTTGAACAGAAATGGTGCTGGAGGTTTCGGTTTGACCACTTGGCTGAGATCTTACCCCTATAGCTGTGCCAGTGGAGACTCTTATTGACAATCTGGAGTAAGAGGAAGAAACCAGCCCCAGACTGACTGTGATCTCTGTGTGCTCTTAAGGGAAATTGCACTTTACTGTGTGTGTACTTGTCATCCTTCTAGTATGTACATCCCCTGGCTGTTCCCAGTGGTGAGTATAGAGGCTCCTTGATTACTGGGCTAGACCAGGGGCATTACAGAGGCTACCTTGTCTTTGGTCTTCACCAAAACCTTTTCAAAAGCCTCAAAGGCTGAGGCTTTTACTGGACCTGATCATTCCCTCCATTCTGAAGAAGAGAGGGAAACCTCAGCACCAGTAAACCCCAGTCCTGGATCCAATCTCTAATCCAAGCTATCCAGGACCGAAGCCCCAAGAGGAAGAGACAGCTTCAAGAATCTTAGCATCGTCTCACCCCCTCAGAACTTGACTCCAAAGATTCTGATCCAAATCTCGTCTCAATCCAATGGCATCAGACACGAGAAATAGAGAAGAAAGTCCCTGCTGTTCCATCCAGTCACTTGGATTTATCAGCCATAGAAATTTCAAAGCTGCTAGAAAAAAGAGTAATCCAGACAGTCCCCTGTAACCAGTTAGACTCCAGAGTCTACTCCAGATTATTTTTAGCACCAGAGAAGACCGGGGACAGCAGACCCATCTTGGATCTC
>NC_056746.1:403945662-404018162 GCF_019279795.1 Protopterus annectens | reverse complement strand
CACCGTTGGAGCCGGTGCTGGTGGAGCCGATGGAGGTTTTCGGGTCAGGCCCGACCCTTACTCCAACCCCGGCTCTCGAGTCGGAGTTCGGTACGTGGACCTCCTCTGTCGGCCCCGGGGGGGACGCTTCGGGGCTGATGTTTTCGGTCCCAAGCCTTCCTCTCTGTGCGTCTGCTGCGGGGGTACCGTCTACTGTTGTGGCCACGGAGGTGGGACCTTCCCAGGATTCTGGTGGTCCGGCCTTCAGGGCCATGAGGAGTGCTTTAGCCAAATCCTCTTTGGCTACCTCCACGGTCTCCCCAGCACCTTCCCTGCATACGGAGACTGGGTCTTTGGCAGTCCCCCTGTCCTTAGACAGTGGAGCCTCGGGGCCTGAGTTCACCCCCACTGGGGGTTCCCCCCCTCCTAGAGGTCCCTCTGAAGCTTCTTTGGAGGAACTTCCAAGGAAAAGATCGTGCAAGAGGAAGCACGTTGACTCCCCCGATGAGTCTCTCACGTCAGACACTGATCTTGATGATGCAGAGGGGTCCCCTAAGTCGTCCTCAGATTATGTCTCCTTTGCAGACATCCTGGAAGCCCTCAAATAACGAGGCGGCTGGCAATCCAAACCCCCTTCTGCTGACGAGTCGGTGTTCCTTAAGGCCTTCGGGGCTCAGCCCTCCGCCTCCTGGGTGTCTCCGCCCTTCGAAGAGCTCCTATATTTGATCTGTCAAAGGGCGTGGGAACACCCAGACTCTGTGGAACCAGTGCCTGCTCGCCCAAATAAGTTCCTGTCAACACCCCCAGAAAAGGAGTTTTTGACGAAAGGTGTGGCTGTAGATGCCTTGGTGGTGGCATCTGCTACCCAGCAAGATGTAGCAGAGGCTTCGACGTCCGTCCATCCTCCTAATAAGGAGTCTAGGAGCATGGATCGGCACGTGGCGCTCCCTAAGTTCAGCGGCCTTGACTTTAAGGTCCCTGAACTATCTAACGCACTTCACCAGGTTTCAGAGGGATCTGATCAAGGAGTTTTCAGATACCCTCTTGGGTAACCTACCTGAGCAGCTGGCCCAGACGGTTGGCTCTCAGTTGGCTACGCTGTCATCCATATCAAACTCGTCCATGAGGCTCATTTCTTATGCGGCCGAAGGGGCGAGTAGAGCGGCGGGTACAGGTATTGCTCTACGGAGGCAAGCCTGGCTCTGCCTGTGTCATTTTGCGGAGGCCTTCAAGTCTTCCTTTGCCGACACCCCCTTTGATGGGTCCTCTTTGTTTGGACCCAAGGTAAAGGACACATTGACCCGCTGCGAGCAAGAAGGTAAGACTTTGACTGCCGTAGGGGCACGATTTTCCACTCCCTTTCGGCCTTACCCCAAGGCTAAAAGAGGAGGGAAAATGTGGTTCCGTAGATCTCAGAAGTCTTATCCCTCACAGCAGGACGATCCCCCTTCTAGAGGCAGATGAGGGGGAAATTCTTCTGGAAGACGCTGTCCCAGAGGCGGCAGAGGCCCCCGCAACACTGGAGACCACGAGTCCTTTCGTGGCTCTTCAGCCTTTCACAGTCCCTGAGGGATTGCCCGACTGTGCAGCTCTGGAGCCAGTCGGGGGTCGTTTTTCGAGGCACCTAAAAGCCTGGGAAGGTATCACTCAGGACCGATGGGTGCTTCGAATTATCGCCGGAGGTTACGCCATCCCTTTTTCTCACTCCCCACCTCAGTCCAAAAAAATCCCGGACCCGCCACCCAGTCAACAGGAAATTGCAGCCTTAGAAGTTTCAAAGCTGCTTCAAAAAGGAGTCATCCAATCAGTCCCCGCAGACCAGATCGGATTAGGAATTCTTTTTGGTGCCAAAAAAGACCAGGGACTTGAGGCCCATTTTGGATCTCAGCATTCTAAATCGTTCAGTCAAAAAGTCCAAGTTCCGAATGGTCACCCTACAATCCATTCTCCCACTGCTGGAGAAAGGTGTTTGGATGTGCTCCATAGATCTCAAGGACGCTTATTACCATATCATGGTACATCAAGCGTCCAGGAGACATCTGCGCTTCAGCCTAGGAGACAGTCATTTTCAGTTCCGCTGCCCTTTGGTCTCACCACAGCCCCCAGGGTATTCACCAAATGTTTGGCAGTCGTGACTGCTCACCTGAGAAGTCTAGGATTCCAGGTGTTTCCGTATCTAGACGACTGGCTCCTAACTGCCACCTCCAAGCATCTACTATTGCGGAGCCTACAAGCCACAATATCACTGGGCACTTCCCTTGGAATCACCTTCAATTGGCCAAAGTCTGTGTTGCTGCCATCTCAACGCATAAGATTCATCGGAGTAGAGATAGACTCAAACCGAATGCGGGTCTATCTACCTACAGAAAGGATACAAACCATACAGGCTCAAGTTCGAGCCTTACTTCCCAGATCCAAAGCCCCAGCCAGAATGGTCCTGCAGCTATTGGGATCTATGTCTGCCACGGTTCTTCTAGTTCCCCTAGCAAGGTTGCACATGAGAATTCTCCAGTGGCTTCTTTCAACACAGTGGTCCTTTCAGGATCTCCCTCTCAGTCACCTCATATGGATCACGGAAACCTGCAAACGGACCTTCGCTGGTGGCTGGTGCCCTCCAATCTGGATCAGGGCGACCCTTTGTTCCACCTCCTCCTGTGGCCACTTTGACTACGGACGCCTCCCAGATGGGGTGGGGGGGCTTTCCCTGGGCAGGTCAGTCCAAGGCAAATGGCATTCGGAAGAGACCCTACTTCATATCAACATCTTAGAAATGAGGGCGGTGTTTCTGTCCCTACAAGCCCTTCACGATTACCTCCCTCAGGGCGTAATTGCCGTTCACTCCGACAACATGTCAGTAGTCTGGTACCTGAACAAGCAGGGAGGGACCAGATCCTACCCCCTTTGCAGAGAGGCCATGAGAGTTTGGGAATGGGCAGTGTCGACCAAACGATTTCTAGTGGTGACTCATATCCCTGGCAAGTCCAATGTGATAGCCGACAGACTGAGCAGAACTATCCTCTCTCCACACGAGTGGTCTCTGAACATTACGGTTGCAAATCAGATTTTCAGCAAATGGGGAATTCCTTGTTGCGACCTCTTCATAACCCGCTGAATGTGAAGTGCAAAAGTTCTTCTCCTCACTCCGGCTCGGGAGAGCCCTATGGACACACTAGCCCATCCGTGGCCCATCGGCTTGCTATATGCTTTTCCCCAGTTCCCCTCCTTCCCAGAGTGATCCAAAAGGCGTCTCACTTGGGGAGCAAAATGATCTTAGTTGCTCCTTACTGGCCTCGTCAGGTATGGTTCCCCTATCTTCGGAAATATGCACTGGACGGTCCATGGTTCCTGGATCAGATCCCAGACCTATTAGTTCATCAGTCGGGACTACTCCACCAGTCCCTCCACACCTTGAAATTAACAGCTTGGCTCCTCCTCTTCCGACTATAGTCAGGAATCATACCTTAGACCCGGAAGTTGTACACATCTTATCTTCGGCTCACAAGTCTGCCACTAAGAAATTGTATTCTAGCAAATGGAAGAGATTTGCTATTTGGGCTCAACTCCGGGGTCTGGATCCCATCACTATTCCTGTATCAGAAGTCCTGAAATTTCTAACTTCCCTTTTCAATCAAGGTTCTTCAGTCTCTACCATCAAGGTTCAATTGGCAGCTATTTCCAATTTTCACGAGTCTATAAACCCACCTTTAATGAGCAACAGATTGTGTAAGACCTTCATGAAAAGTGCTGCTTTACGACCTCCGATTTCTCATCCTGCTCCTCCATGGGATCTCGATGTGGTGTTACGTGCCTTAACTTCCTCCCCCTTCGAACCGGCAGCAACATGTGATTTGAAATTTCTATCGTGGAAAACTGCCTTTCTGGTTGCGATTACTTCTGCCAGAAGGGTTTCAGAGCTTCAAGCTTTGTCTGTAAAACCTCCGTACCTGTTTTTTCACAAAGATAGAGTATCTCTCAGGCCAAATCCATCCTTTGTCCCTAAGGTTTGTTCCAGTTTTTGCCTACAACAGTCATTAGAACTTTCAGTTTTCTTTCCAAAGTACTCAAACAAAGCGGAATACATATTCCACACATTAGATGTCCACAGGCAATTGCGTTTTTATTTAGATAGGACCAAACAAACAAGGAAAACAGATCAATTGTCTGTATCCTTTTCGGATAATAAATTGGGCAAAGCCGTCACAAAGGTCACTATTGCCAAATGGATCAGGGACTGTATTACTCAAGCTTATTCCTCTTCTAATATAGAGCTTACGACCTCTGTCAAAGCTCATTGTACAAGAGCTATGGCTACTTCAATAGCATTTCATTCTAAGCTTGCCATTAGTGACATTTGTGCTGCGGCTACGTGGTCTTCCCCGCACACTTTCATTTCTCACTACAAATTGGATGTGGCATCTAGGGGGCGAGCTTCATTTGGTTCCACAGTGCTCAGGAGTGTTTTCCAGTGAGCCACCCAGGATTTAGGTGCTAGGGACGCTGTCCCATCAGTACAGAATGTAGGTGAGATAGGATCACATAACATCTTTTAGTTATGTACTTACCATAACTTTAGATGTTTGGGATCCATCTCGCCTACATTCCCAATAACCCACCCTCCTTCCCCCTTCCTTGGAGATCAGAGGAGATCAGAAGGTCCGAATCCTGTTGTTTTATCTTGAAACATCTGACAATGTTATATAAACAAGTTATGTATGTGTGCATGAATGCGGACAAACAAGATCTGGGGGATTAATGGTGGTGCATCCTGGGATAGAAAATAGCTCAGCCAATAAGAGGCTTCGCTCTATAGCATAGCGTGCCGAGTCGGAGCCGAGGGATCGGCTCCGAGCCCATCAGTACAGAATGTAGGCGAGATGGATCCCAAACATCTAAAGTTATGGTAAGTACATAACTAAAAGTTTTGCAGCCTTGGGGGGGGGGGGTAAGATGTCTCCTACCCTTAGAGAAAAATATTAAACTGCAGGAAAGACAGGTACTTCTTGAGCATCAAAGTTTCTGGCTGAGACTCATTAAAATCAGGAAAAAAAAGAATCACGAACTGTTGCCATTCACATTTGAGATTTCAGAGTAATGTAATCAAGCACTTATAACTTGTTTAGAAATTGATACTACTTTATTAAAAATGAGAGATATGAAATAGACAAATGCTTTCATCCTTAACAGAAATCTGATGATGATTTAGTAGTTGATATGAAGTAATACTAGATGTGATATTCAATTTTTTGGATGTGAATAGTTTGAAATTTAATGATGGTACATTGCATACTACTATTTATAGAAAGGATTTTTCAAAAAATTAAGTTCTGGCATTTAATAGTTGTCATCCTAGATATACTATTAGAACTAATCCAGAAGTGTAGTGTACTAGGGCCAAATGTCTTTGCATAACCCAGAATAAGTTTTTGAAGGTTGCTGACAATATCACCCATAGGTTAAAACATAGGCGCTATATGGAGGAATTACTTAACACACATTTGCAAGAGATTAGAGATAAGTGAAGTTTAATGGATTACACACACACACACACACACACACACACACACACACACACACACACACACACACAAACACAAAATACAAATATGTTTTTGCATGTGTAAAACTCTTAATCTGTCATTTTAGAAATAGTTAGGTCTGTAGCATAATTATGGAATATGACATACCTTTTTCAAAATGTGAGATTATTGCGTTTGTTTTAGTCTGTGTCAAGTAAAGGCAGGTTTGGGATCTTTGTGGCATCTTCCTCATTTTTAGTATGCTTAAGCTTTGAACAACCTCTTCTATATAGCACTTTTATATGCCTTTTTCTTTTGGGTATCTCCCGTATTTATTATTTATTTATTTATTTATTTTTGTTTACTGGGAAAGTCCAACGGGGCACAAGTCCCATTTTCATTTGAGGCCTAAGAGAAAAGCTCCACATAAAATACATTTTTACAGTGAACAACTGTAAAAGATTAATTGTTTTCAGCACTACTTCGCAGGTAATAGAGACGTAAATAGAAAATAACATTTATCGTACACTTTCAAAGTTATATTTTTGTACGTAAGCACAGCATGTTAACATGTAATAGCTGTAGTTACATGAGCAATGATAATGCACATAGATTCAGTATGTATATTGGCATAAATGAGGCTGTATGTCACTAGAACAGGAACAGAAAATAGAGGAGGTGCATGGGCGCCGGAACCATAGAGCGAGGGGGGAGGGGCACCCCCCACTTTTGCAGATGCAGCAACTTACATATACAAACGGACCTGCACCCAGTCACAATCACAAACCATATACAAACTCTCTGATCAAGATTGCACTAAAGTGAAGAAAGATTAAGAAAGGGTATATTTCCTGATCCCCACTATAGTGTGATGTGTAAATGTGAAATCTCCAAGATTCTCCATTCAGCTGCAGTGAGCTGACAGCAAGTCCCAAAAACCTTTCAGCAAAGCTTAGCTATACATGAAAACAACCTTTCCCTTGTGTACCGTTGTGGGTCAAGTTTAAATAATTCAGTCCCATCATCCCTTTCTTCCCTTAGATATGATAGTAACTTGTGGCAGACACCATTTCCACACTGCATCTTATTTGCTGTCTTTGCACATGCAGTGGTAGCAATATCAGTAATATGACACATGCTTGCTCCCCTCGTGTCTGCATCTGAAACATTGCAGCTGCTTTACCAGAGGACCGATCCGATCCATTATTCTAAAGCATCATGTCCCCCTGCAAAAAACTTTTATTGGTTTCCTTTTTTAGCTTTTGATTCCATGGCACTTAATAGGTTCGACTCACCTAGGCAGGAGTTGACAAATTACTTACCTTACAAAGTTTAGCTATGGATCTAGGCACCAGCACATCTGCAAATAGGGCAGCAATGCCAGTCAAGTGCAAAGTAGAAACTGGGTTAGGATAATTTTTGCACAGCAGAATAAGTGTTGATTCAGGAAGCGATATGAACTGCAACTGCCTATGCTCCTGTCCCAATCTGAGCTCACCATAATGACAACTTGATAAATAGCCCCTGCCATTTAGTAGTATGGTACAACACGTGTGAGCTATGATCACTGTTACTCATGGGTATGCATGACTGAGCAAGTAATAAATTGTATGTCATAACAGATAAACATCAAATCCAAATGTAACATTTCTAGTTGGTATGTTGACAACATAAGGTTGTTAACTTGTTTGCCCTTTGATGCTACTGCAGACAAAAACTTTAGTCTGATCAGAAAAGATTGAAAACTAAGTGAAAGAACAAACTAATTGTATCTTGAAATATTTCCAGTAAGCATTTGTTTTTTTATCAAAAACAACAAAGAATAGCGATGACGACTACATACAATTCCAGTGGCTCCGCAAGTGGTTTTACTTCCCCCCTCAACATCCTCAGGAGAATTAAATCATCCCTAATAATTATACGATTGTAATATACCATCTGTGTACTATAATCACAGGTCACAGCCTTAGATTCTCCGTACACTCTCAACAGACTCTAAACAGCAGCAATTTACCTTTCTTCTTTAACTACTCCCATATGAAGGTTTAGGTTTTACTGTACACTCGTTCAGTTCAGTCAGTGATTACTGATGTTAAAAACACGCATGCATATTGATTGACTTGAGTTGACTGTGTCTGCTTTTGTTGACCAGGACAGGCCGACTGGATAAACATGCTGCCAAGAGTCCAGGTTCCCAGAACTCTCAAGTCTGTATGAGCACAAGACTAAGACAAGGGAAGGGTGCAAAGTGATGAAAGGGTCACGGGGGGGGGGGGGGGATGAAGTGAACATCACACTGTATTACATACATGAACTCCTACAAGTTTCAAGTCACAACAAACATGCAGGGTTTTTATTTAGGTTACCAATCAGCATGCTAGCTGTGAAGCAACAGGTCTTTGCCTTCCTTCAGAGTTTATCCATTGCCCACATTTCTACATTTTTTTATTTTAATTTAAATTTATTTTCTTTATTAGAATCAGATTAAGATCCGATAGCTCGCACTGTTGTGCTCTGTCTGCCTCTGCTGCTGGCTAGTGGCTTCCTCAACTAACTTTCACTTGTGTGGGGGTGTTCATCTTCAAATTCAGGGGACTGGACGTACTGCACTAAGCAAGTGCATTGGTCTGCCTCCCCCCGCCTCAGCCTGACGAGTTCAGTGGCAGGTCACAGGTGTAAAAATTTCCAGATTCCAGTTAAAGCTGCTGGTTGTGTTCTTTCAGTGACCTTATAAATAATCCAGACCTCCTTCCCTCCAATGAATCGAGAATGACTGAGTGAGTGAACTGAATAATTCTGCATTTTGTTGTTTCTTTCTAATTTGTGCTTCTGCGTACTATACATAGATAAGGTAAGTAAGGGATCCTTGGGGGAAATGATTCATTTTGATGTAATTTTGATTTTACTTGTACTAGAAAAGTCATTGGGGAAAACGCTTAATTTTTGTGCTTGTGCATACATGGAAAAGTAATTAAGGGAACCTTGGGGGAAATGATTCATACTGATGTCATTTAGTAGTGCTTGTGCATACATGGATAGACTACTGAGAGGATTGTTAGGGGAAATGTTTCATTTTTGGTGCTTGTGCATAGATGGTGGAAAAGTAATTAAGGGAACCTTGGGGGAAATGATTCATGTTGATGTCATTTGGTAGTGCTTGTGCATACATGGACAAACTACTGAAAGGATTGTTACGGGGAATGTTTCATTTTTGGAGCTTGTGCATACATGAACAAACTACTGAGAGGATTGTTAGGGGAAATGTTTCATTTTTGGTGCTTGTGCATACATGGACAAACTAGTGAGAGGATTGTTAGGGGAAATGTTTCATTTTTGGTACTTGTGCATACATGGACAAACTACTGAGAGGATTGTTAGGGGAAATGTTTCATTTTTGGTGCTTGTGCATACATGGACAAACTACTGAGAGGATTGTTAGGGGAAAGGTTTCATTTTTGGTGCTTGTGCATACATGGACAAACCTGATTGAAGGGGTCATTGGAGAAAATGTGTCATTTCATTGCTTTTGCATACATAGACAAAGTGAAGGGGTCGTCGGGAAAAATGTTTAATTTCTGTGCTTGTGCCTACTTGGCTGGACAAAGTAAACAAGGGATCCTTGGGGGAAATTATTCATTTTGATGTCATTTGGTGCTTACAATGCATACAAACACACTACTGAAGAAGTTGTTGGGGAAAATGCTTTATTTTGTGCTTGTGCATACATGGTGGAAAAGTAATTAAGGGAACCTTGTGGGGAAATGATTCATTTTGATGTCATTTGGTAGTGTTTGTGCATACATGGACAGACTACTGAGAGGATTGTTAGGGGAAATGTTTCATTTTTGGTGCTTGTGCATACATGGTGGAAAAGTAATTAAGGGAACCTTGTGGGGAAATGATTCATTTTGATGTCATTTGGTAGTGTTTGTGCATACATGGACAGACTACTGAGAGGATTGTTAGGGGAAATGTTTCATTTTTGGTGCTTGTGCATACATGGACAAACCTGACTGAAGGGGTCGTTGGAGAAAATGTTTCATTTTATTGCTTGTGCATACATAGACAAAGTAATAAAGGGGACATTGGGAAAAATGTTTAAATTTTGTGCTTGTGCATACATGGACAAAGTACGCAAGGGATAATTGGGGGGAAATGATTCATGATTCATTTTGATGTAATTTTGTGCTTACTATGCATACAAACAGACTACTGAAAAAGTCGTCAGGGAAAATGTTTTATTTTTGTGCTTGTGCATACATGGAAAAGTAATTAAGGGAACCTTAGGGAAATGATTCATTTTGATATCATTTGCTCCTTACGTGTATACATGGACAGGCTATTGAAATAGGTCATTCAGGAAAATGTTTCATTTTGGTATGTTTGCATACATGAACAAACTGCTTAAAGGAACCGTGGGAAATGATTAATTTTGATGTCATTTGCTTTTTGTGCATACATGGACAGACTACCGAGGGGGTGGACATTAGCGAAACTGTTTCATGTTGGTGGTTGTGCATATATGGGAAACTACTGAAGCAGTCTTTGGGTGGATTTAATGCCACGGCAAAGTATAGTTTTCTTTTATTAATTATTTCTTGAGTGTTTATGGTACTACTACATGAGTTTATAGATTTATGCTGGACCCTTTACTATTTGGAATCTATTTCTCAGATGTCTAGGCAAAAGGAAAATGGCCTTTGGGAACATGGGTGTAACAATGCTAACCTGGTAAAGGTCCTATGGCCATTAGCATAGTAACCTCCTATAAATCTGTGAACCCTTGATCCTATAATTTTGTTTGGATATTAATTGCAGCTTGCTAATTTTTGGTTTGGTGGCCTTTCTGTAAGAATGCAGTGTGAGAAGAAAGTAGAGTATTATAATATGTTAGTAGTTATGCAACGTTTTTCTGTGTTGGGCACTTTTGTCTGTATTTTGTTGAACATTTCAGGGGTAGTGAACTTATTTCCAAGGAATTCAAAGCATCCAAGTTGGAAACTTCTGGTAGAAGCCTTATTGTGTTTTAACCTGAATGGCCCGAGGGATTAACTGTGTAAAAGTATTTTCTCCTGCTGTGATAAGACTAGCATTTGCATATTGTGCAAAGCCAGTTACCCATGCCTTGTGTGTGCATGTGTTTTATTATAGCAACCTGGCCTGACTGATGTGTAAATCATGTTTTAAGTTATTGTAAATTATGACACCAAGAAGCTTTGTGCTGGAAACTATTTCATTTGTGGTATTGTTTGCTAATGTGATTTTGAAGGATTGCTTCTCTGCTGACAGAAATTTGTATAATAACAGCATTAAGCATTTTTTACATTTAAAAGTAGTTGGTATTCATCTAACCAGGCATCAACTGAGGAAAATAAGTCTGGGTCATCTTGTAGACCAGCAGTAGACTTGGTGAAGAGAATTTGAGAGTGACATTATCTGTGTATTGTACTATGGAAGCTTTTTGGTAGCTTTGTGAAGATTATAATTGAATATGATATGTAGTAAAGGGCCTAGAATAGATCCCTGAGGTAAGCCACCAGAGACGGACACAAAGGGGAGAGATCTTGTTTTCATTTTACAGCCTAGAGTCTGTTGGTCAGAGCCAGGGCCAAGCTCTTCAGAGCTTCCTTGCCAACACAGAGATGGAGGCTAAAACTATGAGAAGGTGAGTGCTGGGAAAATAAATGTAGATGTCCACACTCTGGCTTAAAAATATACAAAAAATAAAGGGGGGTGGAGTGGCTGCTGCAGCAGTGATCATTCAAACATCTGCTGTTATGGTAAGTTTACTTACACAGTTATACTGCATTCTTCATAAGGGTCATCGATGGAATAGCCCAAGCTATGTGGGTAGAATACCACAACTTAGACTGTCTGGGGTTGGAAGTATAAGGTCCAGGAGCCCTTGAAGAATGGTCCTAGCAAAGACTGTCCTAGACTTGGAGAAGGGATCCACTTTGTAGTGCTTTGTAAAAAAAATATGCACAGAGGACCAAGCTGATGCTTTTAGAATACTTCTAGAATCTGATCCTTTCCAAAAAAACACTGATAAAGCCAAGGCCCTATTAGAATAAGCCTTGACCTTGCCTGGAATAGTTTTGTTGTGATGAGTGTAAATGAATAACTGATCAGATGTTTGTAAAGATTTTATTCTGTTGAGATAGTACCTGAGTTGTCTGTGGACATCCAAGGTATGGAGTATCCTTTCACTCTCATTTTTGGTTCTGGAAAGAAGACAGAGAGATGCACAGCTTAGCTCAGTGTAAACTCAGATACCACTTTAGACATAAGGAATTAGTTCTCAAAGAAATCCTGTCTTTGTGGAAAATTAGAAAAAGGTTGACTCACTGTAAGAGCTTGAACTCAGATACTCTTCTTGCAGAGGTCAGGACAATAAGTGAGACTGTTTTCCAAGTTAATAATCCTCAAGTCAGCCTGATGAGCTGGTTCAAATGGAGCAAGACTTATTTTTTGTAACACAGAGTTAAGATTCCAAAGAGGAGCCACCTATTTTCTAGGAAGGTCTGTATACAACATTCTCTTTCAAAAACATGTTAACATTAAACTACAGTGAAAGAGGATGATCCCATGGGCACCCATGCTGAAATGGTTGACAAATGAGCATTAACTGAAGAGTAAGACATTCCATAGGATAATAACTCACACAAATTGTGTAGAACCAGAGAAACACAAGCCCTGGAAGTGTGTTGGTTCCTGTCTTGGTACCAACTATAAAATCTGTTCCATTTAGTAATCATTGATTTTTAGTAGCAGATTTTATTGCCTCCATTAATACCTGCCACATGTGCTCATAAAAATGTGCCTAAAAGGGGTTAAAACTCTATCATCCAGGCAGTCACTTAATTTTGTTTGGGATCAGGATGTAGCAAACACACCTGGTCTTGTGTGAATAAATCCATTTGTGAGAAAGCTTGTGGTAATTGCCCCATTCCATTTGAAGAAGGAAGAACCGTTGTTGCCTGGGCTTGGAAGAAGTCAGCACAGTGATTTTTGGGGAGTCCTTCTAAATTTTCAGAATTGTCCTGGATATTAGTGAAAAGGATGGAAAAGCATATAGGAACATTCCTGTCCAAGGAAAAGAAAAAAAAATGATTTTCAAGCCTTCTTGCATGGACTCCTGGAATAAAAATTTTCCAACTGATTGTTTATGGTAGAGGCACAGATGGAGCAAATCTTGGAAGAACCTCTGATTTAGTTTCCATATATGGCTGTCTGTCCTGGTCCTGCTCAGCTTGTCTGCCACACAGTTTTCTCTGACAGTATGTAAGATTCCTTAAGACAGAGAGTTTTTTTAAAAAAATCTGCATCTCAGGCTACCATGGCTAATCTTCAGAGGGTAAGATCTGGTTCCTCCTTGTTTGTTTCTGTAGCACATCACTGTGGTGCTGTCTGTAAACACTTGTAGAGGTTCCAGAGAACACAAATTACTGAGAGAGCCGAGAGCCTTTACAAGAGCTAATATTGCTTATGTTTGTCCTTTGGCTGCTTTTCTTATTCCAAAGACCCTGTACTCTTATTCCCTTTTACACTGTTCCTGAGGCAGTCTGAAATGTCTGTTGTGATTGTGTGTGCTGGAGCAGGAGGGGATAATGAGAGACATGGATTCTGAGAAATATGGTGTCTCTACCACATTCTCTCCTTTTTCACAAATCTCAAAACTGGAATTGAAAAGTCAAGGGATGTTATTGATGAGACCATAGAGATTTTAGGTACCCTTAGATCTTTCTCATGTGGAGTCTTGCAAGAGATATCATGAGTATCATAGACGTCATGAGACAAAAAAATCTTAAAGGATTCCCTTGCTGCGACAGAGGTCTGAGTGGAAACCTCAGGAATAGATCCAAATACAGTTTTATTTTTCCTGTGGAAGAAAAGCTCTTTGAATTGAACTGTCCCAGGGACCCCCCACCCCGACCTGGAAAAACAATCCTGTGAGGAGGAGTCAGAAAAGATTCTGAATGTTCTCTTGGAATCCCAGTGGGTTTAATAGATCCCCAAGTAAGAGATTCCTGACACTTTGAAAAAAATTCTAAAAAAATAAAGAAGTCATCTAAATAAGGAAAAATGTGAATACCCTGCAGTCTGCAGTAGACTGTCACAGGAGCTAGACACTTTGGGCTACCTACTGCTCCAATGATATTCACAAAGGGCAATGCAGAGAGCTGATAATGAGATCCAGACACCAGAAGCATAGCTGTCTCAACCAGCACCCTGTGCTGGTCCCATAAACTATAAAGAAAAACAAGTTTCCATGCTTCCTGCAGAAACTGTCCAATATATGCACCCCGATTAGATCCTCAGGTGAAAAAAAAAGTCCACTCCTTCTACTAGCATACCAACCAGGAGGCCAGATACATGACACACACCCCTCCCTCCTGCCCAACCATTTAGGTCCTCTTTCTGTGCACTGCCCTCAACCCTCCTTCCTTATACTTTAGTTAAAAAAGGACAGTTTTTTTTTTATTTCAGACTGTTGTATACTGCTTGCTACAAATGTAGCAAACAGCTGCTAGAATTCATGCCCAGCAAGGATCACTATGGTACTTGAGTTTTAGTTTAAAAAAACAAAAAAATATATTTTTCTCTTTAAACTTTTAGCTAACTGCTCACTACAAATGTAACAAGCAGTTCCTACGGCGTTATAGCCTGCATGGAGTGCCACAGTGCCCAGGTCTAAGTTAAGGAAAATATTTTTTTTAAAAAAACATAACAGACTAGAGTTTAGACCACACATGGAGTGCTACACTTCTCAGGTTTGATCTCAAATGCAATAGCAGCTTTTGAAAGTATTGCAATGCTTGTTTTTAGAATTCTCAGCTATCAAGCTCACATGCTGACATTTGCCACTTGTGAGAATGTGATGAGTATTTTGGCAACTGTTTCCTCTTGTGAGGAGAAATCTGCTTTGTGTAACTTGGTTTCTTCTGTACTTCAAGTGACTACCCATTGTTTGGGCTGTTCATATGACTCTGACAATGCCACCTCCAGGTCTTCTGCTGCTGGGACTATTACGAGGAGGTTCACCTGACTGCATTTTCAAAATCTCCCAGAGGATGTCAAAAATGAAATTTTTGAATCCCCCCTTTGATAGTGAACTAGCTTCTGGACATTCTGCTACAGAGGTCATTAAAAAGAGTAATGAGATAGGCAAACTTATTCAAGGAATCAGTTAGATTTTCAGCCCTCCTTCCCCAAGTTTATCAAGGGATTCAATGCTGCCTCTAGAACTTTATTTAAATAGCAGACTAAATAGTTCAAGCAATCTACTGGTAAAAGCAGTGGCAGAGAGGTTCCAAAATTAAGGCAGAAAAGAACAAAAAAACAATCTAGTAAGTGTGAATGACTATATGAGGATCTTCCTTCATGACTCTCAGCCTGGCAGTCCCTAAAGCCTTCCAGAAAGGCTGAATCTCTATTTCTGAAACAATTTGTTGCTAAAGAAAGAAAGAAACTAGTTCACTATCTAAGGAGGAATTCAAATTTTTCATTTTTGACCTCCTCTGGGAGATTTTGAGAATGTAGTCAGGTGAACCTCTTCATAACAGTCCCAATAATAATGGAAATTCCATTGGTAACAAACCATAATTCATTATGAGAGATTGAGAAGCATCACTGTTTTCCCACTGAGACAAATGAATCATTCTGGAAATAGTTTTACAATAAAATCCTTCAAAGGGACCAGCTGAAGCTACACTCTCCTCAGAATCGGATTAAAAGACAACACATAATCTGCCCCTTCACAATCATGTAGAGGTTCAAGGTCTTGAATCTCTTCAGAAAGTGAAGAATCCATTTTTCTTAAACCAGAATCACCCATACAGAAATGGTCAAGAGCCTGCAGTAAACCCTGAGCGAAATTGTTCCTATGCAGGGTCCCTGAGACAGGAGAAGACATATGTTTTAGTGTTTGTTTCTTTTTAACAGGAATTTCTGAAGAAAGAGTCAAAGAATTGCCATCCTTAGGGATGTGTACAACTTTCTGTGGAGACAGAGAGATATTTTCTTCCTTTTCTCCCAGGACTGACAAGAATGGCTCTCTCTTGCCTGCCAAGAGCACTCCAACAGCCACAGAGGATGTGTCTAACCCCCCATCCTTAGTGGCTGTAGGGACTACACCAGAGACACCCAAGGAAAAAAATGAGTGGTACAAGGAATGAGCTTTGTCACAGGAGGGTCACCCACCTGTAGCAGGGGCACTTTTGAAGCCTGCTATGGTGGCAAAGGCTGTTTAACAATTTGAAGGAAGAACCATGAAACCTGCAGGTTGTTCTCTGTTAAGCTAAAAAAGTTGCCCGTTTCCCAGGGAAGCCTAGCAGGAATAGACGATAAAAGAGTCAATTGTAAAAAAGTTTTTTCCCCAATGAATCACAAAAAAGAACACTTTAAACACTTACCACAGTCCTCAAAAGTAAAATACCACACGTTTTACCACAGAAAAATATTTTAAAATATGTTTTAACTATTTATAGGTTGATAGATTAGTACTAATGCTAGTTGTCCTTGTAGGCCATTTTAAGCCTAATCAATTTCCTGTTCAAAGGTAAGAATTAAACCATGTACCTTGTATCTGTGAGATAAATACCTGAACCATTATGCCAACCCTTCTACTAATCTCCAATCTCCACTCATGGTAAAAAATGTAACACTCCTTTTAAAAGTGTATAAAGGTTGCTGTTGCTTGACAGTTAATAAAAACACTTAATCTTGACTTAAGTTTTACAGAAAAAGTTAAGTTTTCTGTCATAAAAAAGTAAAGTAGAAGGGGAACATCATATGCCTACTGTTGATCCTTGAAAGCCTGCAGAGGGGCATCCTATTTGACAGGAATACTCTGAATGGTTTCTTGCCCAAACCTTTTTTAGTCATCTAATCTTGTGCTAATGGTTTGAGCATGTGGAAGGTGATGTGAAGCTTTAGAAACTGTCTGTCTGTTATATCCTTAACAGGATATAACCCATATTTTAGGATAGTGAAGCAGTTATCTTTATGAAGAACATTTACAGAATTTTATCATTCAAACCAGCCCAGATCATTAATTCAAATGAGATTGATTTATGATCATACCTTACAAGGGAGGGCAACACACAGGGGGTAGTGCAGAGGCCCCCTATGTTGGTGAGTACAAAGTCTAGGATATTCGAGCCACTTGTGGGGGTGCAAAATATCTCTTCCAGAGCATTTGTATTAACAAAGTCCAGGAACCTTTGGGCGAGCGTGTTTGTGCTTATATACGACTCCCAATCGATGGAAGGATGCTTGAATCACTTATGACCAAGGTGTTTGGCTGCATAGTGAGTAACTCAAGTAGGTCCAAGTAGGCAGAGTGTTTTTCGTGGTTCATGGTGTGGGACCTATAGCTAACAATGATATGGAAGAGGGTTTTACTTACAGTTAGTTGGACTTGGAGTAGCTCTAGGGAGTCGTACTGTTAGAGCAGTATTGAGGTGTATTTGTCTTTAATGAAGATGGATACACCTCCAGCTTTGGTTCTTTCATGCTTGTTTTGAGTTCTGAATGTGTGGAAGGCATTGTAGCCTTGCAAGGCCAGGGTGCTCTCTGCAGCCTTGAACCACGTCTCTGTGATTATTGCACAGACATCAGCATCTTCTGAAGTAAGGCACGCTTCTAGTGAGTGCAGATTCCGATTTAGACTCCTAGCATTAAGCAGCATAACCTTGAGTTTGTTTCTAGTGGATTTTTTTTATGTCAGGAATTTTATCACGTTGCCTAAAAAAGGCGCTATGGTAGAGGCAAGTACTTTTGCCGTTAACCGAAAGCCAAGAGGTGACAGGTGAAGACCATATCTGGCAAAGCAGCATGGTCTGTTGACCATATCTTCCCAGGCTGACAGATACTGGATCCCCATGGATTGACACCAGAAGCTAAGCCAATTGTACAAGACAGTCATTTTTTGTTTATACTGAGGCATCATCCTGGGTGAAGGTAGAATTCTGCTTAGGGTTAGGGGCATACCTGCCTATGGCACATAATCTGAGAACTCAGTCATGTCTTTCTTTCTTTATATAGTCCAGTGAGCTGCATCCCAAGTCATTCACACCAACATGGACTATGACAGAGTCATAACAGTACTTGTTGAAAGATCTGACTGTGTGCATGATCTGACAACTCCTGGTACATGACAGACAGCTGACCGTGATCTTCTCTTTGTCCAGCCTAGTGAGGGGGGACATCTGTGTATCTTGCTATGTGCCGAAGACATTTGGTTTTGAGGTGTTTTGCCTTAGGGCCTTATTGGCTGCGACACTATTGTGTTTATTATTATGTGTAGTGGATTCAATTTGGCTGCAGTGTGTGCAGTAGGTTTGATCTTGGGAGGTCTCTGATCTTTAGGTGGATTTCTAGCAAGTACCTCCACGTATGCGTATTTATGTGTTGTGAGCTTGTTATGTACTAGAGGTGAAGTGTGTGCTGACAAACTGTTTGATATCTGGTTTGCTGTTATGTGAGAGAATTGATTCCAAATTCATAGTATAGATACATCTCTCACATATTTGTTTGTTTTAGGAGTAACTGGTTGTCAGTATACATGAGGCAATTGCTACATTGCCTCAGAATGCCCATGTCAATCAGGATGGCTGGATAAATGGTGGGAAACTGTCCATTATGGCAAGTATATACTGTAGTAACTAATGGTGAGTGGGCTAGATGGACCAGGTTTTGCTGTAAGACTAACAATAAACGGCTATTGTATGGAGAGCTAGGGATAGAAAACTGTCAGTGCTTCACAATGCACAACTGAGTTGCTTGCAGGGCAGCAGTGCAATCTCTGAGCAGCTCCAGTAAACTGAGCGCAAACCTGTGCAAATACGACACATAAATACAAGTGAAGTTAAACGGATTTAAACAAAGTAACCAAAGGGAAAGCCCAGGGCTGAGTATTATTCCAGCAATACCCAACTCAGATGAGTGCTTGGCTGCACACTTCTGTAACAAGGGTACAGGGGGACCTTCTTAATATAAGATGACTTGTTTTAATGCTCAAATGATACCAGACAGTCTAGATTCAGCAAGCCCGAATCTAGCCTGTGCTATAAAATGCAGAAGTACTAGAAATTCAAAGTGCAGAAAATCACAGTCAAAACAGCAAAAAAAAAAAAAGTTTATAAAGCAGCAATTCAGCAGAATACTCCCAGAAGAGTGTAGACCACAAAACATCCTAGTGTGAAATAACTGGTCTAGAACCAAAGTGCTTAAACCAGAACAAAGACATTTAGAATAACAGGCACAGTAAGCCTTCACCAGCAATTCCCAGCTTAGAAGGGTGTAAGTTACATTCTCCTAACACAAGAGTCTAGACCACAAACCTTCCTAAAGTTAAATGACTGGTTTGGAGCCCAAGTGCTTAACTAAGACCATTTCAGAATAACAGAAGGATTGGGAGACTCCATCTGGAGGAGCTCATAATACCTCTTCTGGATATCAGAAATCTAAGAACTATCCCACATAAAGAATTCCAGCATATAAGAAATAGTGTCCCCAAAGGAGAGTTCCTCTAAAGGGGAATATGGACTAACATAATCCTCTTCCTCTGACCCATAGTTCAAGGGGGAAGGGATCTGTGAAGAATAGGATAATAACTCTTCCCCCAAATCCTGATCCTCATTTAGAATTATCCTGCTCTCTAGGTCTTTTAGTTGGAGTGGAAGACCAGGGAGGGGCAGGCACCCTCTTGAGGAGGCTTTAAAGCCTTTGGAGCACTAAACAACCCCTTGAATAAAATCCTGTCGTTCTTGTTGGGGATCCTTAACTACAAAGGAAGTATGCTTGCTTTTTTTCTTTCTTGTTTTGTGGAATGTCCACATGAAAAACCCTGGGAAGGTAGGACCCCTGTTGACACTCAGTAAGCATAGTAGGGATCTCCTCCATCACTAAGATCTGCAGAATCCCTCTCGGTCCATTGGATAAAATCGGCTGAGATTTCCCCCTCCAAGCAGAAGTCATTTCCATGCCAGCCTCCGTGGTCTCAACAGAGGAATCCAAAGCAATGACTGGACAATCCTCTGGGCTTTCACTAGCCTTGGGAGAGAGAGAGAGAGAGAGAGATGACTGTGGGAGGCTGGACAGCAGCCGTATCAGACCTGTGTTTTTTTTGTCCCTTTTCTTGGCCAGGCTGAACCTCAGGACAGGAAGACTCCGCCAAAGCACCCTCAGCCAACAGCTTAAGATGTTGATTTCAAGATAAATAGACATGGAGGAGAGGTGAGTATATAGGGTCTTGGGGACAAATGATTGGCAGATAGAACAGCACGTATGGTTATGGGAATCCACCAGACAGAAGAGACACTAGTCATGACAATCTTTATGGGGTATCTGGCTCCAACACTGACATTTTCCCTTTCTGGATGACTTGCACTAAAAATAAAAGAGAAAGATAAGAAAGAAACCCAAGGGGGCACTTATCTGAAAAACAGTTTGGCAACTAGAACAGAAGAAAGGTATTCAGACCAACATTCAGGGATGGAGTTTAGACTTGCAACAAAGAAGTTCTGAAGTGGGTGTGTGTGTCCATACATCACCTTTATGCCCTACAGCTTGTGTGGGCAGCATATGTGTAACGTATGGTACCACTAAATACTAAAGGCCTTGGTATACTGGACAAATGTTGGGCTATTCTTGGCAGGAGATCCCTTACTTAAGGAATATAGAAACAGTGCTATGAAAGGACATCCAATGATACCTAGTCCTTTACTTGTCTCCACATTATCAGGTATACATTCAGATCCTTAGCCTTATATCTGATGTTGTCATTTTCATTCATTAATATCAACCAATGGGTTTCAGATATGACTTGTCTGCTTCTTCTAGATCCTCGGATCCAAACTCTCAACTTAATTCCTTTACCCAAAATGCCTTACCAGCCTAACATTCCTCAGATCTTGTGTGGTGCCATATCGCTACAGACGTAGATCCTCTCGCTCTCGAGCTGTTGCTGTTTTTTCAGGGTTTAAACAGTGAGCCTTTTCATTTTTTTTCTTTCAGTAGGCTATCCTCAGAATTACTGTTACCTTCCTTCCTTTATTCCAGAAAACGTCTTTGTTAGTCAAGTCTTCTTTCTTCTGTGACTTTTACCAAGACCTTCATATTTCCTTCCAGTACCATTGCTGGTACTTCTGCATTTTTCCCCTTGTCCTCTTCCTTCCCTTTTTAGGGTAACATTGACTACCATTGTTGGTATTTTATATATATATATATATATATATATATATATATATATATATATAGATGGAGTTTTGAACCCGCTAGTACAGTCTACTTGGTTTTATATTAAAGACTTTTGGGTTTCCTGGATGAACTTTACAAATCTAGGATTGACATCTGTAAATGCACCCTGGTTACGATTGATATTGTTGTTCTATACACTAACATACCCCACCAAGAAGGACTTAAAGCCTTTGAGTTTTTTCTTAAGTACAAAGAGTTCATGAAGAGCAGAGTTAACACTCTGATTAGTCTAACTGCAGCAGTTTTGGAAAACAATTTTTTTTATTTTAATAAAAAGACATACCAACAGGTCAAAGGTATATCAGTTGGTTCTAAAATTACCTCAGCCTTTCGCTAACCTTGTGTTAAGCACATGGGAGTTGGAGACTCTCATTTTTCTTCCCAGCTTCAGCAGTATTCGCCTCTATAGGTGTTTTATTGATGACATTTGTTTTTGTATGGGAAGGGTCTAAAATTGATCTGGACATTTTTATTGATTTTTTTCCGACAGCATTTCCTATCAGGACTTCATAGTTTCTGGCTGCAGATCAGAAGTCTCTTTCTTAGACACCACTTTATCAGTGAATGAAAATTTTGGCACACTCAGTTCCAACGTGTTTAGAAAAAACACCCAGAGAAACAACTTCTTAGACTTTAATAGTCAACATCCTTTTTTTGTTAAGAAAAGTTTTGTCAAGGAACAGTTTATCAGACTTTCCAGAATTATCAATGATGGGGAGAGATCTTTCGTACAAAATTTGAGTTTCTGTCTCAAATGTTCTTCAGTAGACATTACCCACAACAGCTTATACAACACGTTTACTCTGATGTGGCTTTAGAAAGACACAATAAACACCAACCCATCCTATTATATGGGCTTGAAAACAAGCATAAAATAGACCATACTGGGCAAAATACTGATAGAAACTGGACCTTCCCTGTACCTATCTGTGGGGACATGGCAGCCATCATGAAGATTATCTGTAAGGACTAGAATATTATTAAAGCCCACGATTCTTTGAGCAATCCTTTAGGGACAGAACCTGTGTTTACATATAAAAAATACCACTTTGAAATCTTCCTTTGAAAATAATGATCCGCAGTATTTATTAACCCAACCCAGTAAAGGAAGTGATTGTGGCATGTGTAATTGTAGCAAATGTAGTGTGCTCAGTAATGTACCTAGGAAATGTGTATAAATTTGTGCACTGTAATTTAATTTCCTTGTCTCTTTTAAAAGGCATTTTGATTGCCATTCCTCCATGGTAGTTTACGCAGTCGTCTGTAACACCTTTCCTGCATTTTACATTGGGAAAACAATGAGAAAGCTTTGTAATTGAGTTAAGGAACATTTGGCTGCTATTAGGAAAAAAGATGAAACCAGCGCATTAGGACAGCACAGTATTAGATATCATGACTTTACTGGTTTAAAATTTCTAGTTTTAGAGCAGATTAATCAGTTTTTTGGTGACTTTGACATTTCCTGCAGCTAAAAGAACTCCGTTGCAGTTACTTTTAAATGCTGAGAAAGTTCCGGGGCTGAATGAGAACTTGAATCTCAAATGTGCATTACGCTGGTTGTATGATCCTATTTGGACACGCCCCACTCTTTTAGATTAGCTACTGTATTTACAGCTGGTTGTTTCTAGATTGCTGATGGGCTAATTTCTGCTTTGATATGTTTCTATTGGGTATTGATGTTGTCAGTGTGCACATGTTATGTTACTTATTACACAGTTTTACTTTACAGTATTAGTTCTGATGAAGTTCTGACAATGTTACAGAAAGAAAGCACTTAACAGTTTCACCTCAGTGTCAATTCTCTTTTTTATTTTTTTATATTTACGAAGTCATTTTCGCATATATCTCTATGTATATATGTATATATATATATATATATATGTATATATATATATATATATATATATATATATATATATATATATATATATATATATATATATACACACACACACACACACACACACACACGCATGCATGTATATGTGTGTGTGCATATATATATATATATATATATATATATCACTCTCTCTCTCTCTCTCTCTATATATATATATATATATATATATATATATATGGGATCCGGACACATGCTCGACTAGCATATGTCCGGATCACAAAACATTGAACACACATGCACGAAAGCGCTTAACATCGACAAGCGCTTCCGTGTATGTGTGCCTGTTTCGTAGATCGGACTACAGTGCGGGTAAGGGACAATTCCTTTTTCCCCACTGCAGTGCGATCTCGGAGTGAGAATAATAAAGTAGTGGGGCGTGGGGGGTGCAGGGGAGCAAAGCCCCCTTGCAGAAACGTAGATTTTTTTTTTTTGAACTTACACATACAGGGAAGCGCTTTTCTTTCGTGTATGTGCGTTCGATGTTTTGTGATTCAGACATATGCTAGCCGAGCATGTGTCCTAGACCCATATATATATATATATATATATATATGTACACACACACACATATATATATATATATATATATGTGTGTGTGTGTGTTTATATATATATATATATATATATATATATATATATATATATATATATATACACACATATATATATATATATATATATATATATATATATATATATATATATATATATATATAGTGTTTGCGAAAAGGTTATTTGTTGGTAAGAATTTCATGACCTGGAGATGAATACACCTTTTGAGTAGCTTAGAAAGAGGTGAAAGAATAGCAATTGGCTGATAGTTTGTCAGTTCTGTTGAAGGGCCCCCTTTATGAACTGGGATTACATGGGAAATTTTACACAGTTGAGGGACCTGGTTTTCGAGAATGGATCTATTTATAAGGATTGATACTGGGAAGGCTATAGATTCAGGTGCAATTTTGAGGTATTCACCGGGTATGTTATCTATGGCAATTGTAGTAGGTTTTAGTTTCTGCAGTATTTTTTTTATAGTGGCTGTAGTAACTGGGGAGAAAGCGAATGAAGCATTGCTAGTTATAGATTTGGCTGGTTTGGTATCAGGAGTAGGTGTTTGCTGTTTGGAAAGGGCAATTATAGATTCAGTAAAATGTTTGTTAAAAATAATAGCTATGCTGTCAGAATTGTTGTGGATGTTTGGAATTGGTGTAGTAGATTTTTCCTGGGTGAAGGACTGAGTTTATAGCTGGCCAGAAATTTTGAGGGTTTTCTTTGATATGCGTTATGAATGTTATGGTAGAAATTTATTTTATCCTGTTTTATTTGTTTTCTTTTGCCTTATTGGTAAGTTATTGATACTGTTGTTTAGAAACTACTGTGTGGCTTTATCTCTAACTTTAAGAAGGGCCCTAGTGTCTCTGCTTAGCCAGGGGGCATAGTTTGATTTTACTCTGATGGTTCTAACAGGGGCATGTGCATTTAATATATCTAAGAAAGATTTATTAAAGAGGTTCACTGCATCATCTAGGTCAAGATATTTGTGTGGAGTCCAATTGTATCTTTGTAGGTCAGCTAGGAAGTTGTCAAGATTAAAGTTATGAAGTTATGTTTTTTCTGAGTTGTTATAACATGGTAGGTTTTGGTGGGAATATGTGTTGTCGTATACGAAATTTGAGTAGATGGTCGCTCAGACCATCAGGAAGGCAACCTTATTGGAATGAGTGAGAGGAGTTATTTAATAAAATCCAATACAAGGTGGATTGTTTTTTACTAGCTTTATCTATTCAGGTAGGTTCTTGAATAGTTTGTGTAAAACAATGCAAGTTTAAGTGATGGATGGGGTGATCTGTATCACATGCAAACCATTCTAAATTAAAATCACCCAGTATGAATGTCTCCTGACTAAGGGTACTACTTGCCCAGTGCAATAGACATTCTATAACTGGGACATTATTTCCAGGTGGGATATAGCAGCCAATTATATTATGTTTTTCTTGAATTTATGGTTAGTGTGGTATAGATTTCTGCACTGTCCAGTTGTGGAGTTTTGCATTCAAGGAAAGTTAAAGTGAGATGGTCTTTAAAGAGGACAGCAACTCCACCTCCTCTTTTGTTGAGTCTGTCCACGCCTAGTATGGAGTAACCTGGGGGTATTATTTCATTATCTTTTGTACTTGGTTTTAACCATGTTTCAGTGATTATGACTATATCTGGGGAGTATGTAGCTAGAGTGGCATAGAGGATGTCCAGTATGTTGGCTATACTTCTGATATCAATGTTCATTATCAATAGGTCTGATTTTTTTCTGTTTAGGATTGGATGCGTGGGGGTGTTGAGATTAGAGTAACTAGATGGATTGGTGTTATCTGAGAGTGGTCTAGGGTTTGGGTGGATGTCACCACTAAGCAGTAGCCTAGAGGCAATGTTAGTAAGTAGTTTCAGTTGTTTGAAAAGTTCATTGTTGAATAACTGAGGATTATAGTGACTATCTTTAGTAGGTATTAATTTAAATGGAAAATACTGGAGGCTAGTAATATTGATAAGTGTAGGACTGATGGTGAGATATGTACATGGAACAGTGTGGTAAGGTGGGTTTGTGGTATAATGAAAAGTGGATGTCTGGAATGTATTGTAATAAGTAGTGAGGTGAGATAGTAATATGAGTGTAGTAAGAAGATATAGGTGAAGCACGAGCATGGTATAGGTATAGGTACAGGAGGAGGAAACAGGATAACAGGAAGTGCGTCTAATTGGATGGATAGAGTGAGAGAGTGTCTGCCTAGTGCCCAAGAGTAGAAGTACTGAGGGCGTGTGGGATATGGGGGCAGGGTACGGGAGAGGAGTGAGCCCGAAGGGCGAACGGAGTGGGCAGAGCAACCCCAGCAGGAGGGATTCCAAATAGAAAAGAAAAAAACAATCGGGAGCCAGGAAATGTAAGTAGGACATTACACTATGTTAGAGCTTTTCAGCTTACAGAAACCAAATGTTGCTAGCAAGCTCTTTAAGGATGAGTAGAGCTAAGGGAATTGGGACTGAACTAAAGGTTTGTTTTGGAATAGTTTTAACCTTAGACTCTGGAGCTCACCCATTTGTATACAGAGGGAATAAGGAACTTGTGCAATTAGTAGAGTGTGTTCCTACCTAGTGGCTGACTTCATTAAAGCTCTCCAAGTTGGAAGCTGAATGGAACTCAATGCAGCTGTGCTCACCTCACAATGATGATCACAAAGTAAGAGAAAATTGTTAAAAACAATTGATGTTCACCTCATAATTAATTCTACTGGAAGGCTTGTGTTTAAAAGTTGAGATTTCCCAAGGCTGATTTGAGCTTTTCTGAAAATTTGCTTCAGAACCGAAGGATGTGGGGGGTGGGGGGGCATCCCGAGGCTTGTGAATGGCCCAAGCAAACCGCAAAGAAAAAAAAGTAGACTGTGAGCAGAAAGTGAATAGTACAGTTCTAGGAGAAATGGAGACGATTAGGGGGGTAGAGGATATTAGTCAGAGAGTGATGGAAGGATTTATCAGAAGACAGAGAGTTGGTACAAGAAATGGTACAATAAGTAGGTACATAGATAAATGTCCAAGGAAGAGTAAAGAATAGGAAACAGTGTCTAGGCAGATCATTACAGACAAATTTAACAAAGTACTAAGTCTAATAGGTTAAAGTAGCACCATAGTTAGGTAAGACACTGGTAAGAATGTGTAACAAATGCTGTGTTTCTGCTCTTCAAATACCAAATAAACAAACAAGTGCATGTTTCTGCTTACAAATACCAAGTATGTTTCTGCTTAAAAAACAGTTAGAACTGTAGTTAGATGAGATGCAGATTAGAGTTTGCAACAAGCACTGTTTCTGCTTTTCAGATACCAAATAAACATACTGTATGTTTCTCCTTACTAATAGCAGATAACTAATACAATGGAAACTGTAGTTAGGTAACAAATATTGTTTCTGCTTTTCAAACACCAGATACCAAATAAACAAACTCTATGTTTCTCCTTACTGATAGCAGGTAAGTTTCTGCTAACCAATACCAAGTAGAACTATAGTTAGGTAAGATATTGGCTAGAATTTGTAACAAATGCTGTGTTTCTGCTGTTTGTGTATACTAAATACAGAATGCAGTGAAGCAGATATCAATAAGGAATTGTCTATGAAACCAGTCTAGCTTCCTAGGTAAGTTTAGCTATGTAAGTATGCATATACACACTAGAGTAATCACCAAGCTATAAATATACAATGAGCAGTAAAAAAAAAAAAAAAAAAAAAACATCACAGTTTTGTCAGAATGAAAAGTAACCCCAATGTTCCACCCAGTCAGAGGGAGATGACAGCATTAGAAATAGAGACGCTGTTCTGAAAACAAGTCATCCAGGAGGTCCCTGCAGACCAGACCGTATAGATTCCAGAAATTACTCAAGATTCTTCTTAGTGCCAAAGTAGGCAGGAGACTTGAGATTCATCCTGGATCTCAGTAAGTTAAACCAATACATGAAATATTCAATGTTCCGGTTAGTCACAGTTCAGTCCATTTTCCCTCTACTGTGAAAGGACGATTGGATGTGCTCTATAGATCAAAGTGAACAGGTGCTCCTGGAGATATCTGCACTTCTGGCTATGGGTCAGTCATTACCAGTTCAGAGCACTTCCCTTTGGCCTCACCAGAACCCCTAGGGTGCTCACCAAATGCATGGTGGTTGAAGCAGCTCACCTGATACTGCTGGGATTCAGTGCTTCTGTACCTAGACGACTGGTTCCTAATTGCTCCATCAAGGATCTACTTATGCAGTCAAGGGACTAGTTGCTCCAGTTGTCTTCACCTAGGTTTTACAGTCAGTTACAGCAACTCTCAACTTGTATCCTTGCAGTCTGGAGTTCATAGGTGCTCATATAAACACAGTCACACAGGTAGCCTGTCTTCCACCTGCACAAATTCAGACACTCAGATCCCAGGTAAAGAAAGTGATCTCACATGAGTATCTTCCAGAACATCTAATCTTACAAGCCTTGGCACCCATGGCTGCAGCTATCACCTTAATTCCTTTAGTAAGATTTCACATGCAGATTGTGCAATGGATCCTTTCAGTACAGTAGTCCATTCTTCAGCAGCCTTTATCCACCACAGTCAAGATCACTGCATCTTGCAAAAAGTATCTTCTTTGGTGACTTTACTCAGATGGTTATCCTAGGCCATTCATTTGTTCTTCTACTTCTCACGGCCACGATGACCATGGATGCTTTCCATCTGGGGTGGAGAGAACACTACTTGGGAAGAACAGGCCAAGGTATGTGGTCCCCACAAGAGGCCAAGATGCAGATTAATGTTCTGGAAATGAGAGCAGTCCACTGAGCTTTGCAGGCCTTTCAAGACATTCTCCCTTTCAGGATGATTGCTATTCAGATGGAAAATATATCTGTTTGTTGAGGTACCAGAGGGGGGAACTAGATTATACCCACTATGTCGAGAAGCAGTGAGAGCGTGGCAATTTGTGACGTCTTCCGGCCGCTTTCTCTTAGCAATGTACATACTAGGGAAAGCCAAAAAGATTGCAGACAAATGAAGCAGATCCATTCTGATAACTCATGAGAGGTCTCTCAATGTCGAAGTGGCAGAGACAATTTTCCATTGAATGGACCAGCCATGCTGTGACCTTTTCACTTCTCCCCTCAACAACAAGTGCAGTAGGTTCTTTGCCCTGATCCCTCCAACTGGGAGTCACCAAGAGATGCTCTAGTCCTTGACTGGCCCTTCGGTGTTCTCCTTGCTTACCCTCCCCTCATTACCTCTTATCTCCAAATTTCCACAGAAAGCATACCATTTGAAAAGCACAGTTATCCTTATTGCAAGTTTTTGGCCTTATCAAATTTGTTTTCCTTTCCTCTGGCCTAATCTTCTACATGCATCCTGGATACTGGATCCCAGTCCAGACCTCCTGTCTCACCTGACATAACAGGTCTCAAACTGACTGCATGGTTTCTCCAGTTCTGCTGATTGCAAGACAGCCCAGGCTCTCCCCCTCGGTCTGTCATATTTTGTTATCTTCTCAAAAAGCTTGTACTAGAAAGCTTTACAAAAGTAAATGGAAGATATTTTGTTCAGGGCCCTCAAGAGGGATCTGGACCCTTTTTCTGCTCAGATTCAATGGTACTTGACTTTTTAAATTCAATATTCAATGAAGGGGCTAGTTTTTCTACTATTACGGTCCAGCTGACTACCATTTCAAACTTCCGTTTAGATGAAAATAATTCTTTCTTAGCTTCTTCTAAATTATGCAAAGCCTTTCTCAAAGGAACTTTTTATTTAGACCTCTTCTAAAGAATCTTACTTCTCCTTGGGATTTAACTATTTTGCTTTAAGCTCTGATACAAGGCCCCTTTGAACCTTCAGCCAGGTCAGACCTTAAGTTTTTGTCTTGGAAAACCATTTTTCTAGTCCTTATTACATCAACTAGATGAGTATCCAAACTCCAGGTTCTGTCTTCCAAACCTCCTTAACTGATTTTCCACAAAGAGACCGTTTCCTTATGGACCAACCCTTCTTTTTTGCCTAAGGTAGCTTTTGAGTGTAATATCAACCAAGTCATTAACCTCCCAGTTTTCTTTCCAAATTTTACAAACAAGGGAGAGTATGTGATCCATCTTTTGGATGTACATAGACAACTTTGGTTTTATCTCCATCAAACCAAAGATTTCTGACCAGTTGCTTGTATCCTTGTTACCTAACAGATTGGGCAAGTCAATTTCTAAAGTACACTGGCCAAATGGTTTACTGATTTTTTTCTCCTTTGTCTTTAATAAAAGAGGGTTGTCTTTGCCTAAGCTTCCTAGAGCTCATTCTATGAGTTCAGTGTCTGTATCCTCAGCTTTTTGGTCAAGAGCTTCCATAGATGACATTTGTGCAGCTGGCACTTGGTCCAATGCTCATACCTTTATTGCTCATTGCAAACTGGACTTGGTTTCAAGGAACAGAGTTGCTTTTAGCTCCACAGTACTCCAAAATATCCTTCTGTGAGGACCACGCAAGGTTCATCTAGCAGAGGACTCTGCCCCATCACTTGAGGAATGAATGAAAATGACAACAACAGATAAAAAAAGTTATGTACTCGCCATAGCATTACATCTGTGTTGTTCATTTTCATTCATCCTCGGCTTCCTATCTTCCTAATCCCATTCCCTTCCCTTTTCTTCTGGAGAGGCCTAAGGGTATCACTTGGGAACTGTTGTTCCTTGTTTGAGCTCCAGCTCCTTTTTCTTATTCTGTACCTCCTTGAGTTCTGTTAAGGTATTATCCATTGATTCCTATGGGCAGCAAACTCGATCTGAAGTATATTAGCCTGGCAGGGCATTATAGGTAAAAGGAGGAGCTCGAGAGTTTGGATCCGAGGATCTGGAAGAAGCGTCTGAGATAGATCTGAAACTCCATCATTTGAGGAAGAATGAAAATGGACAGCACAGATGTAACATTATGGTGAGTATATAACTTTTTTTTTTTAAATCATTTATTATCTCTGATCAAGATAAGAGAGGTTAGATAAAGGGTGGATAGTCGCATCTATCAACATAGTCTCATTGTTTATGGAACTAACCAAGTTGGCTTCTGTTCATCACACTGTTACCAGAATAGCATCTTCTGAGCTGGTAACACTGGACACCAGATCCTTCTCAAATTAAAAAAATTCAGTTAAGGTCTTAAAAAAATACCATGCACAGTGAATCAGTGCTTCACTGTTTATAGGTTCATAGGTTCACACTAGGCTATCTGCCCTAGGGCATTTATAAGCCTAGCCAGAGTGTGTATGGCTTTCGCCACCCATATTAAATTAATTTTTCTATGCCCATTTTCAAGGTTAGTATACTGTGCCTCTGTCTAACAGTGACACAGAAGTGATACCCGGGGTAAACCTACGATCTCCCATCCACTCATCAAGATTCCTCTTGAGGAGAGTCAATGAGGGACTCTGCCTAACCTGGACTGGGATTTTATTCCAGAGTGAAGGGAGCCTCTGGGTTATGAATCTGTCCCTCCAGCATGTCCTATTTATTTCAGTGCTGAGGTTCAAGTCCCTCGAGTGCATAGCTCAATGGGATTTGGATTTTCTGAGGTGCAGCATGTCCGTTAATTCCGGGTTGGACATGGCTTTATACGTCAGGCACAGATCGCCTCTGAGCAGGCGGTATGCCACTGAGTAGAGCTGGAGTTTCTTTAACCGGCAGCATACGGCATCTGTTTGAGCCCCTTGATCCTCTTGGTGAGGTACTTTTGGGGTCTTTCCAGTTGCTGCAGGTGTCTGGTAAGGTACATCCCAAAAGGGGCATTGTACTCAATTATGGGCCTGATGAGGGATGAGTAAAGAGGCACGATGACCTCCCCTGATCTAGATGTGAATCCCTTCATGATTAGGTGGGCTATATAAAATGTTTTTCTAACCACTTTGGCCACATGGTTGTCAAATGAGAGATTGCTATCAACTTGGGTCCCCAGGTCCCTAATTACTTCTTCTGTACTTAATGGATTACCACCTATGTGGTAATTTGTGGGCACTTTGTTTTGCCAAAGGGGATGACTATACACTTTTTGGCATTTAGCTTGAGGCCATGGCTCTGGCACCAGTTGTCTGTTTCTATGAGGCCCTTTTGGAGGATGCTTGTGTCGGCTGGAGAGTCTATTATGGCGCCCAATTTGCAGTCATCTGCGAACTTGGTCAGCCACAGTCCTTCCATGTTGGCCTGTACCTCCGAGAAATATATACCGAACAAGAGAGGTCCCAGGACTGAGCCTTGTGGGACGCCACTTGTAACTGGTTTGGAGTCTGACATGGCTCCTGCTATTCTAACCATGTGGGTTCTGTCCTTGAGCCAGTTTGCAACCCATCTAGTGACATGGGGGGTTATATTTAAGCTGGTGAGCTTATCTATAATGCCCGAGTGGGGTATTGTATCAAAGTTTATGGTGTTTTCTTCTTTTCTGAAATGGTTGTGCAGCCGTGGAGTTTGTATAATTAAAGGGGGTGTGAGGGGCAAAGCACATGGGGGTACAGGGGAGCTTGCCCCCCTGCAAAAACACTATTTCATGTTGTATTTTCTTGTGTTGAATATTTTGTATGATTTCTAATTCATTGAAAGGGTTTTCAGTCACATTCTTTCAAACATTTGACTTGTCAGTCAAGTAATGTTCAATCAAATGATAGTAACGTGTGTGTGTGTGTGTGTGTGTGTGTGTGTGTGTGTGTATATATATATATATATATATATATATATATATATATATATATATATGTGTGTGTGTGTATACACACACACACACACACACACACACACACACAGTGGATATAAAAAGTGTACACACCCCTGTCAAAATGCCAAGTTTTTGTGATGTAAAACAAGAGACCTCAATAAATCATTTCAAAACTTTTCCCACCTTTAATGTGACCTATACCCTGTACAGTTCAATTGAAAAACAAATAAATCTGTTAGGGGAAAAAAATATAAAAAAGTACAATAAGCTGGTTGCATAAGTGTGCACAACCTTAAACTAGTACTTTGTTGAAGCACCTTTTGATTTAATTACACCATTCAGTCTTCTTGGATATAGACCTGCCATCAATTAAAGAGACTCTGATTAACCCCAAATAAAGTTCAGCTGTCCTAGTAGGATTTTCCTGACATTTACTCAGTTGTCTACTACAACAAAAAACATGGTTTGCAGAGAGCTTACAGAGCATTAAAGGGATCTCATTGCTGAAAGATATCAGTCAAGAGAAGGGTACAAGAAAATTTCCACAGCATTGGATATAGCATGGAACACAGTAAAGACAGTCATCAAAAAGTGGGAAAAATATGGGACAACAGTGATGTTGCAAAGAACTGGACGTCCCTCGAAAATTGATGAAAAGACAAGACGAAAACTGGACAGGGAGGCTGCCAAGATGCCTACAGCAACACTGAAGGAGCTGCAGGAATTTCTGTTAAGTACTGGTTGTGTGCTACATGTGACAACAATCTTCCGTATTCTCCATATGTCTGGGCTATGGTGTAGGGTTGCAAGATGGAAGACTTTTCTTACACAGAAAAACGTCCAGGCGCAGCTAAAATATGCAAAACAATACATCAAGTCTTCCAAAAGCATGTGGGAAAATGTGTTTTGGTCTGTTGAGACCAAGGCTGAACTTTTTGGCCACAATTCCAAAAGGTACTTTTGGCGCAAAACTACACTTCGCATCAATAGAATAACACCTTACCCATGGTGAAGCATGTTGGTGGCAGTTTCCTACTTTGGGGTTGCTTTTCTTCAGCTGGAACTGGGGCTTTAGTCAAGATGGAGGGAATTATGAACAGTTCCAAATACCAGTCACTTTTGGCCCACAACCTTCAGGCATCTGCTAGAAAGCTGAAGATGAAGATCAATTTCACCTTTCAGCATGACAGTGACCCTAAGCATACATCCAGATCAACAAAATAATGGTTTCACCAGAAGAAAATTAAAGTTTTGGAATGGCCCAGCCAGACCCCAGACCTAAGTCCAATAGAAAATCTGCGGGTTGACCTGAAGAGGGATCACAAGAAATGCCCTCGCAATCTGACAGATTTGGAGCGCTTTTGCAAGGAAGAGTGGGCAAATATTGCCAAGTCAAGATGTGCCATGCTGATAGACTACTACCCAAGAAGACTGAATGCTGTAATTAAATCAAAAGGTGCTTCAACAAAGTATTAGTTTAAGGGTGTGCACACTTAGCAACCAGCTTATTGTACATTTTTTATTTTTTATATTTTTCCCCTAAAATTTGTTTTTCAATTGAATTGTACAGGTTATAGGTCACATTAAAGGTGGAAAAAGTTTTGAAATGATTTATTGTGGTCTCATTTTTTTATATCACAAAACCTGGCATTTTAACATGGGTGCGTACACTTTTTATAACCACTGTGTGTGTGTGTGTGTGTGTGTGTGTGTGTGTGTGTACATTTATATACATATATATATATATATATATATGTATATATTTATATATATATATATATATATATATATATATATATGATAATATTTTGAATGTTCAGAATGTAAACATTTTGAAATATGTAAGACGGACAAAAATATTTCAAACATTTAATTTACTGAACACCTAAAAATCCAAACATACAAAAAGATTCCAAAAAAAAAAAAAAAACAATTTTCTTTTGCAGTCTCTAAGCCATAACCCTACCACAACATCTAGACCTAATTAATTTATTTGTGTAGGGGCAGTGATCTAAGGTAAGGTGGAGGATTAGGCCTAGAATGTATTAGAAACTTTAACCTTGGCCCTGCCACCTCAGTGTAACTTTATACCTTACCTTAGAAAAAACATTTCCATCACTATCACTATAAGTGACAGTTCAGGCACCTACTACAAATACATACATACATACACACACACACACACACACACACACACACACACACACACACACACACACACACACAATAGTCCATCCCCTTACCTAGCTCTTATTCTAACTCTAATCCGCAAGTACTTCTGCACTCACTAAATCTATCCCCTTACGTAACTCTTATTCTAGCATACATACATACAAATATTTCAAGCATGAGTATTAATCCCCTTCTAGCTTGCCAATATATCAAAACACTTGTTCCCATAATAAGTGTCAAGGCCGTACTTAAAATATCTAAATTAGTACTTACTTTAATGTAATTTGGTAGTCTGTTCCATGTGTCAGCTACTCTGTCAGAGAACCAATTAGTGCACTTCTCATTCCTATAGAATCTTCTACATAGGTTGTCTGATAATTCTCTAGTACCTTTTGATAACCCCAAACATTCCCAGAGGTAGTCTCTAAATGCCCTATATACCTGAATAAGATTGTCTTTTAGATATCTGTAAGAGACGCTGTACAAGTTCAGATATTTTAGTCCTTCATAAGTTTTACATCCATGGATGCCCTTGGTATATTTCTGCTGAACTCTTTCCAGTTTACTCATACTTGTTTTCTTAAAGGATTTCGATATTGTTGTTCCATACTCAAATTTGGGTCTAATGTAACTGACAAACAATGACTTCATCATTTTTGATTTCCTAGACTTTATAAATCTTTTTGTACAACCTATAGATCTGATGTTGTCAATCTTCATTCCTTCTTGACGAATGGGACTTGGTTCTTGTTAGATTTTATTAATATAATGCTGAAATTAATTATGTTGTAAATATGCTGAAAGAAAAAGCTTGCTTAAATGCAGAAACAGAGTTTAGTAATATGTGATCAGCAGTCATACTAAATGACCATGGCTTGGAAAAGGAATCTGCTGAATGGACATTTTTCCCTTACAGACTTAAAAACAGGATGTATGCAAGAGCAAAAATATAAAATCTGCTTTTAAAGAATGGACATTTTTCCCTTACAGACTTAAAAACAGGATGTATGCAAGAGCAAAAATGTAAAATCTGTTTTTAAAGAATGGACAGTAACACTGTGACAATGTGTTTTCTCAAAAATATGTTTTTCTGCATGGAAAACAGGATATGCTTATCAGCATTGGCACAAGAACAGATGTTCTTATACAAAGATCCAAATAGAATACAGGACAATGTGTTTCCTCAAAAATATGTTTTTTTGCATGAACAACAGTACACTGTTACAGGATATTCACACTGTCAGAAAAGCTGGTCTCTTACAAGACATTGTTAAACAAGGAAGCTTAGTATTGTTTCTACAGGATAAGCAATTCTCCAAAATAGAATACCAAGAGGACTAAAACTGTATATAAAGAGCTGTATAAATCCAGTTATGTTAGAGGTATGGTAGGGACTCATTTCTCCTAAGGTAAATGTTATATCTCTCACATCATCTGTACTATATGAGAAGTAAAGTTGGAACAGTACTTTAAACTGCAACGTTGTTCCGTTTGGTTTATTATAAAAAGTTATTTGTTACTGCTCTCTAAAGTTGATGCTGCAAAGCATATTCTCTCATCAGTGTATATTCTGCAAGTTTCTGTATGCAACAGACTGTTAATGCAAATATAACCAGATTTTGAATTTTAGCAGAATCCAGCCAGCAAGACTGAGTGTCTTAAGAACACTTCAAATCCATCACACCAAGCAGTAAGCAGAGCAATATAATTTTTTCAGTTCTGATCTTCGGAACTGGCTTGGCTGTTATACAGCTCGCACCAGCCAAAAAAGTCTTGCGCTAAGGCTCTACCCACAATTCTCTTCTCTGCATTACCTCATACCTCAGATCTCATTTGCTGCTCTGTCAGCTAAGTCCTTTAAAATTCTTTTAAAATTCCTTTTATATATACATATATATTTTTTTTTTCTGTTTTTTTTTTTTAACCTATATTTTTATCACCTTGACTTCTGTGTGAGAGTCTAAATACTCTACCCTTTTATCTCTTATTATTATCCCTGTCCATTTTTCTTACATCTAGGGTTATTTCTTCATACCATCGTTGGTACCTCCTTCCTTCCGTTTCTAATTACAGTTTTGGTATTCTTATCTACCATAGTTGGTAGATTTTTCCCATTATCCTTAGTGTGTGTGTCTGAGTGTGTGCATTGTTAGCACTTGTTTCTTGTCAATACAAAATGGCAGAAAAACAAAAAGGCACTTCTGGGTTCAAACAGTGTCAAGACTGTGGAAGAAAGGTGCCCAGTTCTGGTGGGCATCTTTCCTGTGTTTATTGTCTAGGAGTTCCTCACCTATATTTAAATTGTGACATCTGCCAGGCCTGTAGTTATCTTGGTCAAGTGTCGTAATAAGCTAATTTTAAAGGGCTTACTAAAGACCTCTTTCAACAAAGCTTTGTCCAAGCCTGACTCTTCTAAATCTGACTTTTCCAAAAAGAAGAGACACTTGGTGTCTGCATCTCCCATGGCACCAATGGCCCCAAAACATAAGACTTCGGTTATGACTACCTCCTCAGAACCGAAAGCTAAGGTACCGTAACTACAAGTTTAAGATTCCTCAGAACCGAAAGCTAAGGTACCGAAACTGCACGTTTAAGATTCTGTGGCACTGATTGCTACTATTATGGTGTCTCTGGCACCAGCATCTACACCGCCATGTTTGGTTTCTAGTTCAGTGCTGACCTCTCCTATGGCATCTCAACAGACTTTACCTACTCTTTTGGTGACAATAATACCAGAACAGGTTTTTCTCAGGACAAGATATTCACCTTCCTCAGACCCCTTTGCGGGCCAGTTGCCCAATCCCTTCCTGGAATGACCCGAGTTCACTTGAGGTTTTTCAGTTTGATCCTCCAGGAGTCTCTCCAAGGTAGGTATTGTGAGATTGGTGGATCAGCTGTTGATGGTCAGAGGTGTCCTAGCCTGTTCTCAAGCCCCTCTCCCTTCTGGAGTTGGGGTATGTTATCCAAGGACTCCTACACTGTCTCCTCCTCTGACTTTCTCTGGAGCTTTGGAGCTCAGCAATTTGATCCTCCCTGTGCCAGTTGTCTAGGTGCTGTTAGGCATTCCGTCTTCGGCACCAAACATGGCTCTGACTTCTTTGGTTCCCTCTTTGGAACCGATAGATTCTTGGGGCTGAGACTCAGCTGTTTTTTTTGAGGGTCTTGCATTGGCTCCTGTTTTTTATGCCGAGCTGACCTTAGCTCTTGGGATTCATCAGTTGCAGGTCCTTCCCCAGCTCCTACCTCAGAGGGCGGGCTCTGAGTGGCATGTGACCTCGGTTCCGATTTGGTCTTTCTTGGTTCTGGGTTCCCAATCCTCTTCAGGGGGCCCTGCCTTCCAGGTTATTGAGAGAGCTTTAGCCTCTGCAGGCTCTCAGCTGGTTTCTCCTGCATCGGAGTGTCATATTACCATATCTTCAGGCCCAGAGCTGACAGCAATTCCCATGACAGGACAGCAAGCACCAGCACTTCAAGTTATCCCTATACAGGGTCCCTCTTCTTCTGAGTCTTCCTTGGAGATCCCTGCTGAGGAACCCCCTCATAAGAAGACCTGCAAGAGGAAGCACCTAGATTCCCTGGAAAAATCTGTCACCGAGGACACAGATTTAGTTGAAGTAGAAGGCTCCTTCTGGTCAACACCTGAAAATGTCTCCTTTGGAGGCATCCTAGAGATCCTCAAGCAGCGGGGTAACTGGAAGCTCCAAGACCTGACCTCAGAGAAATCCGTGTACTTGCGAGCATTCGGTGCTCAACCATCTACTACTTAGGTGGCCCCACCTGCTGATGATCTTATTAAGCTGATTGTGCAGTGGGCTCAGGCTTGGAAGGCCCCTGACTCCATAGAGTCTTTTCCCTGGAGACCAGGCAAAATTTCATCACCTCCTGAAGACCACCAATATTGGGCCAAGGGTTTAGCAGTAGATGGCAACTAACATCCACAGTTCGCGGAGCCCTTCAAGTCTTGCTTTATCAATGCTCCTTTTGAAGGATCATCTTTGTTCGGCCCCAAGGTGAGGGATACAGTAATCAGGTTTGAGAAAGATGGAAAGACCCTGTCTGCTGCGGACATTTGTTTTTCTACTCCTCAGTGATCTTACTCCAGGAATCAGAGGAGTGGAAAAATGTGGAATCAGAGGAGTGGAAAGATATGGTTCAAAAAGTCACAGAGGCCTTTCCAGGACACACATGGAGGTGGCTCCTCTGGGGAAGAGGGGGAGCTCAGATGGAAGATGCTGAGGTGTCCCACAAAACCAGGGTTCCAGAGAATCATTCTCTGGACAGCCCTAACAGCGCTCCTGAAAGGAGGCCTGATTGCTTACCTCTGGAAGCAGTCAGGGGAAGACTCTCACTGCACTCAAGAGACTGGCAACAAATAACCTCCGATACTTGGGTGAAGAGAATAATTTCCAGAGGCTATCACATCCCCTTCATTCTTTTCCCGAGATCAGTGAGAAAAATCCCTGATGTTCCACCCAATCATAGGGATCAAGCAGCCATAGAAGTTCAAAAGCTGCTAGAAAAAATAGTCATCCAAGAAGTCTCGCCAGACCAGATAGGCACTGGATTTTACTCCAGGTTCTTTATAGTGCCAGAGAAGATTAGATTGGGGACTGGAGGCCGATATTAGACCTCAGCCTTCTGAAAAAATGTTTTCAGCAGACAAAATTCCAGATGGTCACGGTTCAGTCCTTTCTAGGGGAAAATGATTGGATGTGCTGTGTAGACCTTCAAGCTGTGTATTACCACATAAAGATAGACAAATGCTCAAGAAGGTATCTTCGCTTTTGGTTAGGGACCAGTCATTATCAGTTCAGAGCATTGCCCTTTGGTCTTACTACAGCCCCCAGAGTGTTCACCAAGTTCATGGCAGGAGTCATGGCTTACGTGAGCCTACACGGATTCCGGGTGTTTCCTTATCTAGATGACTGGCTCCTCACTGACTCTACCAGGCATCTATTGCTTCAAGCCACAGACTTCATCATACACTTGTTCAGTTCCCTAGGCATAACAGTCAACAAAGAAAAGTCACAGCTGTCTCCCACTCAGGACGAAGAATTTATAGGAGCCCGCCTCAACACAGTTTTTTGCATAGCTTATTTACCCTTTTATAGGCTTCAAAAGATAAGGTCTCAAGTACGGCTCATTTTAGTAAAAAACAGAGTGCCCACTCTACTTGTCCTTCTAGGATCTATGGCAGCGGCCATCACCATGGTTCCCTTGGTGAGATTTCACATGAGGATACTTCAGTGGCTTCTGGCTTCCCAAAAGTCTATCCTCTCATCCGATGACTCACCCAATCTTAGAAACAGGACATTGCAAATGGATCTATCCTGGTGGATGCAGTCAGAAAAAATCCTAATGGGCCGTCTCTTTGTTTTCCCTCAACCCAAGCCCATAGTGGCCATGAATGTCTCCCAGATGGGGTGGGGGGGCATTATCTGGGAAGAACAGTCCAAAGCACTTGGTCTCCACAAGAGGCCAACTTGCACATCAATGTCCTGGAGATGAGAGCAGTGCTTCTAGCATTTCAAGACTTTCAATCTGCTCTTCCTCTGGGAACAGTTGCGGTCCAGTCAGACAACATGTCATTGGTTTGGTACCTCAACAAACAGGGTGAAACCAAATCCTACCTCCCTTTACCAGGAAGCTCTTAGGGTGTGACAGTGGGTGATATCTTCCAACCACTTTCTTTTTGCAACGCATATCCTGGAGAGTTCCAACGTGATAGCAGACAAGCTGAGCACACACATTCTACTGCCTCATGAGTGGTCTCTCAATCCCAAAGTGGCAAAGAAATCTTTCGCCAATGGGGCCAGTCTTACTGCGATCTCTTTGACTCTGCAACCAACATGTGCAGCAGCTACTTTGTCCTCATCCCCCAATCCCCCTCAGGGGGAGTCCCCGAGAGATGCTTTCCTTCTTGATTGGCCATCGGGTTTTCTTTATGCCTTTCCCCCATTTCCCCTCATACTCCTCTTCCTAAAGAAAGCCCAAAGGTTGCGAAGCAAAGTGATTCTCATTGATCCCTTCTGGCCCAGGCAAATTTAGTTCCCCTTTCTTTGACCTCACTTGATTCACCATCTGTGGATTCTAGTCCCAGTCCCAGACCTGTTGTCTCACTCACAGGGATTGGTGCATCCCCATGTATGCTCTTTCAAGGTCAAAGCTTGGTTCCTCCATTTCCATTCATCACCAGGCAGAATAATATAACTTCCCCCATACAAAAAATTATTTTGGTTTCCATAGACCTTCCACCAGGAAACTCTAATCCAGCAAATGGAAGAGATTTTCAATTTGGGCTTTTGAAAACAATTTAGACCCCCTTTTCGGCACCTGTTTTGGAATTTTTAGCCGCCCTTTCTGATCAAGGATCTTCTGCTTTCACCAGTTAGCAGCCTTTTCTAATTTTCACAATGGATACAATGACCATTCTTTAATTTCTCATTGCCTATGCAAGGTCTTTCTCAAAGGTGCCTTATGTCTAAAACCTCCATTAAAATATCCCTTAGCTCCGTGGGATCTAACCTTGGTTTTGCAAACTTTAGTACTACCTCTCGTTGTACCGGCGGTCACTTGCTATCTTTTATTTCTTTCCTAGAAAACACTTTTTCCAGTAGCCATCACTTCTGTCAGAAGAGTCTCTGAGATCCAGGCATTATGTGTAAAACTCCCGTATATCATTTTTCATAAAGACAGTGTGTCATTGAGAATTAACCCTTTATTTATTTCTGTGGTGGACTCTGAATCCAGTAATAATCAAACTATTGAATTAACAGTTTTCTTCCCCAAATTGTCCAACAAAGGTGAATATTGCTTACACTTACTGGACATACATAGGCAACTACCTTTTTACTTGAACAGGACCAAAGAGTCCAGGAAATCAAATCAATTGTTCATTTCCTTTTCTGGTCCAACGGTGGGACAAGCTGTATCAAAAGTGACCTTATCTAAATGGCTGAGAGATTGTGTTATCTTTATTCATGCGTGTGTGTATATATATAAAGTAAAGAAACTCCAAGTTGCCACAGTGTCTGAGCAACTAACTTTAATAAAGAACTGTTAAGCGCTTTCAGTGTGCAATACTGCTTCATCAGACAATAGTAAACATAGAAATAATCGTTCCTTAAAACAACAATTGTGTTATAGACATTCAAATTCTGAAATACATAAGTATTCACAGCATAAGAGTACGTTCAAATGTGTTTTGTGTTTTGCTTGCAATTATATTTTGTCTTGTATTTCTTATATACATAATGTTACTGGTACTGAGATTGCTTTAGAGTTTTTTGCTAATTGTAGAACTAAGAATGTTGTTTATTATGCATTATGTTCATTGTGTAACGTATTTTATATAGGTAAGACAAATGAGCATTTAGAGATAGGATTTTGGAATATCTGAATGATATATCTAAAGGTAGAGAGATTAATGTTTTAGCAAAACACATTAAAAACTATGATTCATAACATCTGTTTAAGTTTTTTGTACTGGAAATTATTTATGAAAGTGATAGGGAGGGTGATATAAAGAATATAGCTGAATGTGCTGAACAAAGGTGGATTTTATTATTAATAGTGTTTGTAGAACCAGGTTTAAAAGACAGGGTATGTTTAAAACCAGTTTTAAAGTCATGCCCACTACAACATTGAGTTGGGGACTTGGCAGTTCAAGGTATTTTTACTGATGCATATAGAGGTGACATAATCACTTCAAAGATGCTTTTTAAATTCTCATGTGATTTTAATGTCTGTATTTGATTGTGTTGCGTTGTATTTAAAAGTTTGCCTGTTTTGTTACTTTTACGATGGTCTGAAGCAGTATTGTACACTGTGAAAGCACTTAAGAGTTCTTTATTAAAGTTAGTTGCTCAGACGCTGTGGCAGCCTGGAGTTTCTTTGCTTTGTACCTTGTGTTTGTTTTACTCTGCCTTCTTACTCAGCAGTTGGGATTTTCTTTATATAGATATATATATATATTTTTTTTGTTTGTTTATACTTTGTTGACTGGGTTAGTCCCACTGGCTTCTTTATACAAACACACACACACACACACACACACACACACACACACACACACACACACACACGTGTGTGCATATGTATGTATGTGTGTATATATATGTATATATGTGTGCATGTATGTGTGTGCATATGTATGTATGTATGCACGTGTGTGCTTATGTATATGTGTATACGTATATGTATGTATGTGTGCACATGTGTGTGTGTATATGTATGTATGTACATGTGCATGTATGTGTGTGTATGTATGTATGTATTCATGTGTGTATATGTATGTGTGCATGTGTTGATGTGTATTTGTGCATGCATTTGTGTATGTGTGCATGTGTGTGTATGTATGTGTGCAGTATGGATGTGTGCATATGCGTGTGTGCGCACGCATTTGTGTGTGTGTGTGTGTGCGTGCGTGTGTGTGTGTGTGTGTGTGTGTGCGTGGTGTGTGCATGTGTATGTGTGCATTTGTGTATATGTGTGCATGTGTGTGTAAAGCAAAAACTGAACAAAATGGTGATTTTTCAGATTCAGTGCAGCTCAATTCAAGTTCAGTGCCTCAGTCCCCACTGGCTTTAATGATGATGTATCCATATCTAGCATGTTAAAAATGAAAACTTACGATAGGTAAATGTTGATTTGTAAAATAATTGTGAGCGTAGTAAAATATTTAAATAATAGAAATTTTTTAATATATATATATATATATATATATATATATATATAATTCTCTAACTTGATTTATTTTATTTTATTTACACTATTGTAATTTGATGTATTAGTTTAGATGTATGGGGTTTTAATTGGATTACGTCACCTGATTTAAATAGGGTCATATGACCTTTTTAAAAAATGTCTGATGAAGGCTGGTATTTACTGGATGAAAGCACTTGCGATTTATTTAATAAAGTGTATATTTTTGTGAGAGTCTGCTTTGCCTTTTAAGTTGTTCAGGTTTAGTTTGGTTGTTGAGTTGTGTTACAGTGGCAGAAGGCAGTCCGCAAGCAGAACTTCAGTCCATTACACAGTCGGAATTTGAAATGCTGCAAAGTTCCATATACAATTTAACCCTACTAATGCAACAGTTAACACAAAAATCAAAGCATAGTCAATCTGTGGACGGTTGTTCTAGTCTACATACGCTCCTGTTAACACCCAGTTTGGTGTTTTATCTTTTGATGGTATTCTACCAGGACAAGAACACTTTCAAGCACTAGAGAGCAATGTTTCTAACGCATCCATGGTTCTTAGTGAGTCCGGGACTTTTGTATTGGACCGGTGGTTAAATCGGGATATCTTCTGTTAATGAATTTCATTCACCGGTAATTGAATCCACTTTAGTTTCTTATCAGGATTCTTTAACTAGGTATCAGAAATTACATCATGAAAATATGTTCTTTAGGGAATGTATTAAGCAGAGGCGGGTTCCTAAGGGACTGCGTAATTGAAAATACCCCACCGGTCTTGAGAATTCCCCTCTCCATCAATATCTTGTACATATGTATGACAGGCATGGATGTGAGTTGATGGAATTGCTAATACAACACAATTCTAAAGAAATGGATCAACTATTAACATTAAGAGGCTGGATACCACTATAATTCATGACACCTGTTTTCAACAATATAAAACTCGTTATGAGAGAATTTTTTCAGAGGTAGACCAAATGTGTGATGCTATTCGTCAACAGAAAAAAATTAAACTTGGAGGGGGACCTATTGGATTACTTTATTTATTTAATTTATTTATTTTGTTTGTTAACCGGGGAGTGTCCGACTGGGCCAGAGGCCCGTTTTCATCGGAGACCCCGGGAGAAAAGCTCCACATTGTACAAATACAAATATAATACTAAATAATACAGAATAATAATAATAATAAATACATTCATGAGTGAGTTATTTACATAAGTAACTTGAGATTGAGATTTATATACATAAGAATGTAAAAATCAAAAATTAAAAACCAAAATCAAAATTCATTTCAGCAGTGAGGATACAGAAATGCCAAACTGAGCAGAGACAAATAAGAGAACTCCAGGAAGAGTGTCAAATATTATACGAGGTAAACAGTAATGAATGTTGCAACCTCGAAACATGTGTCTGTAGCTAGGATGTGTTGCCTTATGTTGATACTAGAATGGAATGTAGATGGCAGAGTCCAGAAGAGAGGTTGCATAAGAATTTCGGGTAGGGTGGGGAGTGTGAGGGGTTGCAGAGAATAATAGTTTGTATGAAGTAGGTGAAATCTGAAGGGGGTTGGTAAAGTGTAGGGGAGAGGATTAGCCAGGAGAGTGGCAATAGCACAGCCAGTGATTCACAAGGTGCCCATTTAGGAGGACCTTGAACTAATGGTGCTTAGGGATTCTAGTTATGGTATTGGGAAGGGAGTTCCAGAGTCTGGAAATTTTGTGGGAATAGAGGGAGTCACCATGTAGGTTGTGGGAGCTGGAAACCTTTAGTAGAGGTTTGTTAGAAGATCTGAGAGATCGGAGTGTGGTATTGGGCTGGACTAAGTTTGAAATAGTGGGGCAGTAGTTAGGTTGGTTGACTATTTTTTTGGGTTAAGGTTAGTTGATGTAGTGACAGAAGGTTGGGGAGTTCTAGCCAGTTTAACTGAGAAAGCATAGCAGTGGTGAGAATTATGTGCTTGGTTAGTAGCATATTTTGCAATCTTGTTGTAGGAAGATTCTAATTTGTTAAGGTCCAATTTTCAGAGGTTTGTGAATATGAGGTAAGTGTACAGGAGGGAGGATAGCAGGTGAGAGCAGGCTGTGGAAAGTCTGGCTGTTGGAGTTAGGAATGGTTTGGCTCTGTATAGGGTGCATAGTTTGATGTGGACTTTCTTGATTGTAAGTGCAATATGGTTGTGAAATTTTAGACCATCGTCTATGGTAATGCCTAAAAGTTTAGTGTGACTAGTGGGTACTATTTTTGTACCATTTGCAGAGATGATTGAGAGTGGGGGATGGGAAGGCTTGATTTTTTTTTTATGTTTGGTAACTATAATCTTAGTTTTGTTGGGGTTCAGAATGAGTTGTTGTTGGGAGAGATATTTTTCAATGTCCTAAAATGGTGATTGCATTTTTAGTTGGAGTTTTTGGGGTGAGGTGGCTGAACAGGTAAGAGTGGCATTGTCTGTGTACTGAACTGTGGATGTTAGTTGAATACCAGAGCTGAGGTCATTAGTAAATATGATAAAGAGAAGTGTTCCAAGTTTAGAACCTTGGGGTACTCCTATTGAGATGGGGAGTAAGGGGGAAAGTCAGCTTTCCCATTTAGAAAGGCATATCCAAGCCATCCTAAAGGCTAGCAGAGGAAAGGGTTGAATTATGAATTTAATACCCCTGTTCATAATGATCAAGGAAATACTGTAGATCCTCCTGTTCAGAACCAATAGCCCCCTTTAGACCATGCTTTACCATGACAGTCAGAGAGAATTCGGAACAAGAGGGGGAATCCCAACAATGGCTATGTGAATTTGAATTACGGCCCACAGCGACTACAGAGGACTGCATCCTACACCAATGAGAGGTCTCAGCAGAACTGGTAAGCCCAACTCACAATAATAACTCATATAGTTGTTAAAAATTCTACCGCCAATTTTAATGTGTATAATTATAGCAGCTGTGATATAACTAGTGCACATGCTGATTTATTTAGTAAAGGGTTAAGGTTTGTCCCTGCAGGAAGTGTGGACTTAACTAAGGTGCTCATTGACTTATAATTATTTACAAGGAAACTAAATTTGGCTGCTGTGTATTATGGTTCCACTTACCAACTGAATGTGTTTGACCATGGTCTTAGAATACCTAGTACATTTAATCTGTAATTACAAACTACACTTAAAACCTTTGAGAAAATATGCGAGTTGGATATTAGGTTTTTACTTTTACAAACCTGTGCAACAACTCGCTCCTAATTTAACATGTTAATTTAACAACAGTACAGAGACAACTAATGGAAGATATCAGGGCATCAGGTTCCCTTAGATTTATGCAATCCAATAAAGATGGGGGCCTGATTTAATGGACCAAATGGACTATGAACAGAGAATGTTGCAATTATTATATGATGAAACTTGTTGAAGCTTCCATCTACAAGATTAACATTTTCTGTAATAAGGATTAATTATGTTTTGCATGATATGCTAACACAGGGACAAATAACATTGGAGGAGTATAATTTTATGTATAATGGTGCACCAAAATTGCCAGCTATATTTGGTGTACCCAAAGTTCATAAGGACTTGAATAATCCTCCTTTTCACCCCATCATTGATGGTATTAATTCTAAAACTTATTATATTGCAAAATTTGTTGATTATCACTTAACACTATTTAGATAACATTGCACATTTATGCTGAGACTCTTGGGATTTTTTTTCTAAATGCAGTAAGTTGGGTCCATTTTCGAACTGTATTTTTTGACTGTTGTTGAAAAAGACCTTTTTACTTGCATTCCTCATGGAATTGGCATTGAAGGGTTTACAGAGATTTTTACAGATCATCTTTCTATAGGACAAGTCAAAATTAATACCTTATCTCATTTATTGGAAATTGTTTTAAGTAACAACTATCTTTATAATGATGGCCATTCTTCTTCTTCTTTTGGCTTTTTCCCGGTTAGGGGGTCACCACAGCGGATCACCTATCCGCTCATGATTGTCAGTGGAGTTTTACGGTGTCGAGTTGCCAGCCAGGCACCTAACCTTCCACAGAAGGCACACACACGCACGCACTCATGTCTATGTCCAGTTTAGTGTGTCCTATCCACGTACAGCATGTATTTGGGATGTGGGAGGAAACCGGAGCACTTGGAGGAAACTCATGCGACCACAGGGAGGACATGCAGACTCCGCATAGAAGGCACCCCAGCCACCCCAGCTGAGGATTGAACCAGAGAACCTCTTGCTATGAGGCTGCAATGCTAACGCTGCACCACCGCGGCTGCACTGTTTATAATGATGGCCATTATTTTAAACAATTAATGGAGGTTGCTATGGGGTCCCCTTGTGGGCCGCTTTACGCCAGTGCTGTGATGTTAGCATGGGAATTTCATTATTTACTTTAACAACTCTCTGTTTAGGCATATAAAAATGTATGCTCGTTTCTTGGACGATATTTTTATTGCATGGGCTGGCCCTATTGAGGACATTCCATTGTTTATGGATTTTATTAATACTACCACTGATTTTTACAGTTTTCTCATCAAGTAGGAACAAATTATATAGCTTATCTTGATGTTTTATTAAGTAAATCGGATGGATGTATGAAAGCAAAGCAAGAATTTATAGGAAGAATACATATTCTAATATTTTTTGCACTTTACTAGCAACTATCCCTTTCATGTCAAGAAGGCTGTAATTAAAGGCCAGATGGTGAAAGTGGCCAGGATGGTCACGGTTATGGAGGACTTTATTGATGAATGCCATTTTATTGGCCAAAATGTTTTAACTAGGGGTTGTTCTATGTCCATAGTTGAGGCTGTAAAATCAGTGGTAATTAATAAGAAAGTGTCTGGTCAGTATTTACCAGTATTGGGACCATCAGTAAATTATGTACAATTTAGTGTACAGACTGATAGATGTGCAGGCCATAAAAACTCAGATCCATCTTATTCAGATGATTGTACGGTACTAAAATCTGAATTAATGGGTACACCATCACGTGATAATATTTTAGGGAATGAAGGATAACTTGGAAGGAGTGAACAAATTCACCACCCCCAGCGAGGGAACCTAGTAGAGAATGCATTCATTACCACCTTTAATGTGGGCAGTAAATGTACCTTGGATATTATCCACAAAAACTGGGAAATGATGAAACCTGACAGAGTATTATTTGAGAAATTGGATGGTTGAAGAGACTGGTGTGATAGTTTATCCTCATATAAGGTCAGACATCCAGGGAAAATGGTAAAATGTGTAATTTGTAATCAGTGTAGTTATATCCTTGATTGTCACCATTTGTTCCTTGGTGGAAAATGTATTGCTATTTCTGTTCGGTTTACCTGCTATACTAAGGGGGTGGTTTATGCTACAAAGTGCTACTCTTGTTCCACATATTATGAAGGCAAAACGGAACGCAAATTGAAGCAGCGCATTTATTGAACATGATTATGACATTCAAATATCTAATATTACTAATACACTTTTTAAACACATTCAAGATTGTTCTGATCATGTGTAGAACAGGTGCAGTTAAACCCTAGAGAGGGTCCCTGGAACTTCTTATTAGAGCAGCGTGAATTGTGGTGGTTTATATTTCTTAATGCCTCAGTCCCCCCCGGTCTTGATGATGTGTCCATATCTAGCATGTTAAAAATAAAAACTTACGACAGGTAAATGTTGATTTGTAAAATAATTGTGAGTGGAGTATAACTGGTAGAAAAATACTTAAATAATAGGCATTTTTAATTATTATTATTATATATATATAATTCTGTATAACTTGGTTTATTTTATTTACAATATTATAATTTGAGGTATTAGTTTATATGTATGGGGTTTTAATTGGATTATGTCACTTGATGATTTTATTTAAACAGGTTCATATGACCTTTTTAAAAAATGTCTGATGAAGGCTGGTATTTACCAGACAAAAGTGCTTACTATTTAGTAAAGTGTATATTTCTGCGAGAGTCTGCTTTGCCGTATAAGTTGTTCAAGTTTAGTTTGGTTGTTGTATTTTTCAGTTTCAGCCTAGGGCTACAAACCAGCATAATCGAAAAGACAATAATCATACATTGATGAGACAAAATATAAAATGTAACCAAGTAAATAGTTTACAGTAGAAAAAAAACTCTGAATAGCAAGGCTGATTTACAGAGTTATACATTTTAACATGTAAGAATGGAATTATTTTCTTTGCTTTAATTTGGACAATGTTTAAGATTTTTAGCAACAGTTTAATGTGGAGACATAAGAGATGCAACTGACAGAAGGACAACAAAAAATCATGTAAAGACTGGTAGGGCATAACCTGGTTAATCCTGAACAAGGAAAAAGTGGGAATATGGTAAAAATGACTGAGCACCTCAGGGGAAACCATGCAGCCCAAGTAGGAGCTGTCATTCACAAAAGAGAAAATGAGACCAACATAAAACAACCTGAGGTCACAATTTGAAGATCCAAGGTGGATAATTCAAGGGAGATGTGAGGTAACACTGTTCCACAAGAAAAGTAGTAGATAACTAGAGCATTGTTTTTGAAAAGGTAGTATAGTCAAACAGTGAATGCCTTTAAGAATGCATAAAATGCACATAAGGCAGTTCTTATGAGGTGTGGGATACTGTAAGCTATTGGTTAAATGGCACTTGTAGTTTTTCTTCAATTCCTTGTGCAAAATTCTTAACCTCTGCATTTTATTTTTCCTTTTGTGTTGATAAGGGGTCAGACTATGTGAGCCAAGCAGTCCTTGTGTGTGTGTGTGTGTGTGTGTGTGTATATGTACGCATGTGGGTGCGTGTGTGTATACGCGTGTGGGTGCGTGTGTGTACATGTGTGTTTGTGTGTACATTTGGTGTCTATAGTTCACTACTACGTGAATAAGACTAGTGTCTGTCTGATGTGTAAGGTCACCATTCTCTGGACTGTGGGTGTTAATTGTGAAGGTACCAGAAGATGAAGACATTTTTCGGGGTCAGTAAAGTTCAAGAACAATATAAGAAAGGACAGAAGTACATGAGAGATGATATATTGAGCTAATGCATACCAAGACATTTTATCTTACTTCACTGTTACACAAGTGCATGGCAACAAATTCTTGCCACTTCCTTCTCCAGCTTTTGTGCCCTGTGATCACCCACTTGCAAATCAACAGCTGGACTTAAATCCTTACATCTTAAGAGCAGTGTCTAGCATCTTACTCACCTTTTATGCTGTGCTGACCTACCAGTAACCCAGACTATTCCCATACATTTATAGAACAGCTGCACTGCTGCTACTAGGGTGCTCACAGCCTTTTGTAAAATCCCACTTGATCGTAAAAGGTTCCTCTTCCCTAAGACAAAGAAAGTAATGCCTTTTTGCACCTGATTAGTTGTATCTCATCTAAATAATTTACTAAATCTGAAGAGGCACTTAAAAATGAAGGCCTGAAGTAATTTTGTAAGATGTCCTTGGCAACAAGCTGTTTATACATACAATAGAACCTGAGATGGAAAGTGTTAACTGTATATGCTGATTTTTAAGTGGCTATTGTGCTCCTGAAATGTAATCTGATAGAAAGAATAACTGTGGTTTAGCTCTGGACATTTGATCGTCTTCAGTTCCTTCATGTTTGTTTGATAGCTTGTTGCCAAGAGAAAGTTTGACAGGGCTGCAACTCTTACAAATGCAGTTTAATTTACCCTATTGCCTTAATGCGCTTACAGTATCACTTTAGTAATATGCATTTTTTACTTCCTGGAACTGTTTTATTTAAACAGTGATACCGTTCAACTGCATTTAAAATGCTCATGTATTCAGATAAGCAGTATCATGTAAAAACTTTGAAAAATGTATATATTTGGAATCTGTTTCACCATTTATTTATTATACCATGTAAAAACATGTTGCTGATGCTACCCAGTCCTATTGAGGAAGTTTCCCATTGGTTGTGGCACTCTGTCAGCCTGGGAAGGACAGCTGACCCTGTCTGCTTTGATTAGTTCAAGATGAATGTGCTTATTTGTCAAGTTACTGTTTTTTTTGTTTTTTTTTACAGACTTCTCTTCGTCCTCATAGAATCATCCAAAAGACTTTTTAAAACATTTATGTTACTAGGATACCTATTCATGGACAGTTTAATTGGTAAACATTGGCGTGAATCTTTGTAATTGAACTTAGTGTGTGATTGTTGCTTTTGAATGATATTTGGTCAAAAGCTCCATTCAAATGAAATATCACTCAGACAAATATGATTGTTGTAGTACTTACACAGGTTAGTTACTCTGGGGCTAGAGATAGAATTTAGAGATATAATTTAGACTTTGGCTTTGCTTACATTAGTGTTACATTTAAGTTTATTTAGCTTTTGGTTAGGTTCAGGATTTGGATTGTGGGGTGATGCATACTGTGTGGGAGACTTTACCCTGTTATAAGAACTACTGTGGATAAATTATCTATATTGTTCTTTGCACATTGTCATTCAGATTTATGGTTTTCCATGTTTTTCACTTTTATTTTTTTTTTATAATAATTTTAATAAAAAATGTATTTACAAGAACTTTATTTACTTTTGACTATTTGGATGTAATGCTTTTGATGGGTTTGCTTTCAAACAGATATCATTAAACCCCCAGTTACAAACTTTGTTATGGTGTTGTCCTTCCCATGTAATAGCTTCTGCAATGGTACTATTGTAATAGCTTCTGCAATGGTACTATTATGTGTCCTTATTTTGGTTGAAGTAGTTCAGAATGGCTGTTATTGTTATTGCTACATCAGGAGACTTGCTTAGAAATTTCCTTTTGCATTGCTTATATCTAGAATTGAGTGGGAGTCTTTCCTAAACTGTGGCAACATAAATAACATCTAGTATCTTCCATGGTATTTTTTCAGCTAGTTACTATTGCACTTTGCATTACTACAGTTCAGCTTTAAGATTACCATTTTAATTAATTTATTTATGTTGATAATGAGCAGTGTGGACCGATTTCCTATTAGAAGAACGAAAGTCCAAAATATTGAATGGCTGTATACACGAAAATGCTTTTCATCGATGTTTTTTTTTTTTGTGAGATCGCGGTACAGTGAAGATCGGGAAATTTGCCCTTTCCTCACTGTAGTGCGATCTCAGAGTTGGTATATATAATTAGCAGGGGAGTCCCACAATAAAGGGTTCGAAGTCCAGCATTTTTCCTGTTTACAGCGTTCGATTATATGAACTTTCCTTCATATAATATAGACCCATGTGTACCATAGTTACTTAAATGTTGGCCCCTCTAAATGATGCTATCCTTTTTAGTTGCTAGTTACTCAGAAGATTCTGCTACACTTCTCAGCTTACTCTACTTATTTTGTGTCTTCCCTCTCTAGCTGTAGTTTGAATCATAAAAAAATAGCTTTTTACTTTTCTTATTAATTTGAGTAATGAAAAGAAGTGATAGATGCATTAAATGGCAATCCTTGGCCCTCTTCAAAAGGAAAATTGATGATTGGATAGGAGATATGAAATTCACCCCGGGGATCATGTCAGTCGCCCTGTCAGACAGGGGTCCAGAGAAGTAAATATTGTGGCAAGAAATATCCAGAGAATTGTTATGGCTAGGCTTATATAGGCCCTAGGGCCGATAGCCTAGTACCAACCTATGAAACTATGTTGGCCAGAAATAAATTATCACAAAAGAGAGAGATTACAACTCAATAACCATTTTCATGAGGAACTTGATACACGCGCACACACACACACACACACACACACACACACACACACACATATGCACACACACACATATATAATATGCCCTCTATCCACAGTTCCCCTGTCTTGGGTGAATTACCTCAGATCTTGTTTACTGCCTGCCAGACCAGATGTGTTTGCTGAGAGCTCCAGCTTTTTTTCACGATAAGTGAAAATCATTACTTATTTCTCTGCTTCCTCCTCCCTTTAGTGTAGTTGTTTGTTAGTATTATATTTTAGATAGGTAAGCTTGTTAAATTTCTTTTTTAAGTAGAGTTTTTTTGTGTGTAATCTAGATAAAACCTTCTAGTATATCTATATACATTTCCTTAGTGCTTTCTGTAGGTTAACAGTTTAGTTTATAATATAGTATTGACTTTTATAGATCTTGTAGCAAAGTAGGTTTGTTATTATCTTATAGATATATATGTATATATGTGTGTATAATATCAGTTTTGTTTTGTAGGATTTCAGATAGTTGCTTGTGCTGTAAGTTTGTTAGTATTGTTCTTAGTATTTACTGATGTCTCAGAAATCTACCAGAATCAAAAAGTGTTTGGCTTGTGGACACAAGATACCACCTCAAGTCCTCCATTTCCTCTGTTTGTACTGCCTTCCCACTTGCAGTGATGTCTTCAGCACCATGGCTCTCCAGGGGAAGAAAGAAAAACTCATTCTTCCTCCTCAGTCAGGGTCCAGGATATTCACTGATTCAAAGGTACCGCCCACCTCTCCTTCATCTAACAAAAAGAGGTCTAAAGAAAAAGAAACAGAGAGAAAGAAGGAGAAAGAGAGAAGTCGAGACAGAAACATAAAGAGAAACAGACTGAAAAAAGGCTAGAAGAAAAGGAAGAGAATCCAAAGAAAAGGTTTCCTGATCGGAGTGCTATTCCAGGTCTGGCACCAAACTTATCAGCGCAGTCAGATCCAACAGCAACCAAGATCCGAACTCCATCCCTGAAACTTTCTTTTTCTCCAGGGCCAGTCAGCCTTAGACTTCATTCCCTGATACTTCAAAAGCTACCAGAAGACCTCTGTCTGTAGCTTCATCTTTTAGGTCCAGTCAGTTCACGAGAAGCATAACCAAAATGGATGTTAACTGTATGATGAGGAAATTTTTGAGGACATACATTCAACTGGGAGTCATCCTGACCCCATCCCCTTGGAGAGGGCTGGGATTTGGACCATTGACACCATCCATACTTGTTCCGATGCCGTCTTCCTTTCTGGATCTGATGCATATGTGCCCACACCCTTCTGCCTTACCAATGTTGGATCTGATAGCCTTGGAGACTTTGGCTTCAACTTCTTTCATCACGTTCTTGACACTGTTGTCTTTGGGTCAGATAAAGTCCTGGAGCCACAGCATTAGAGTTAGAGCCTCGACAGTGGAGTCAATCCAAAGTTTTCAGAACTATCCCTACCCCTTGGTGCTTCTGCTCTAGATAGTTTGGCTGTGAGGTCCTCCTCAGAGCTGCCCACTTTTCAAGATATGAAAACTACCAACTTTGCTGTTATAGGTTGTTCTTCCTTGGCTCCATTATCTGAGATGGCTTTTGAGGCTGTGAGAGGGCTTTGGCTGGACAACGAAGACTGGTTTATGCACCAGGATCCATCCTGACTCCCATTTGATTCTGTACCTCCTTCCTGTCACCCTGACAGGGACAGGTAGATCCAATCAATTTCAAGACTGCTTGACTTTTGAGGTGTCTCTGTCAGAGGCCCAGAGATGCATTCCCCAGAAAAGGACTTGCAGGTGGAAGCAAACCTGAAACTGTCACCAGAAACACCAACTTAGATGATGATGGTTCCCTAAGATCCCCCCATGAAGACATCTGTTTTGGAGACTTTCTGAAATTGATGAAACAGAGGGGGATGGTCCACAAGAAGTCCTCCTTCTGATGACTCTATGTATCTTGAAGCCTTTGGGTCTGCTTGACATCCTGGGTAGTCCCACCTCCTGACACTTTAACATATTTCAGCACTCAAAAGGCTTGGAAGGAACCTGATATGACAGAACCTATTTCAGAAAAGTTGGACAAGATTTTACTTGCCCCTAAAGATAGAAAACATTGGTCCAAGGGCCCCCCAGTAGATGCTATGGTGGTAGCAGCAGCCACAAAAAAGGAACCATGGGAAGAAAGTTCCTTAGTCCATCCCTCCAACAGGGAGTCAAGGCTGTTGGACAGACTAGGGAAATGGACATATGCTTCAGTGGCCTTTACACTTTGAGTACTGAACTATTTAGCCACCTGACATGTTTGGAAAGAGACTTAATCAGGGAGATCTCTAGGTTTCTTTCAGTTAGCTTACCTATGGACATCCAGATGTCTACCCTTCAATCTTCCTCAGATATGACCATGAGACTGTTATCTAACACAGCTGATGGTACATCAAGGGCAGCCAGCACAGATATTAGTATGCCGTGCTTGGATGCGGCTATGAATATGAAGTGTTCTTTATAAATGCCCCTATGACATTACCACCTTATTTGGACTGAAGATAAAATAAACTGTTACCAGGATGGTAGGATCTTGTCTGCCATGTGAATCCATTTTTCTATTTTTCAAGGATCCTCTTCTATGAATCAGAGGGGAGATAGAAAAATGTGGTTCAAAAAGTCCCTCAGTTTTCACCAGGACACTCCTGGGGATAGACCTCCCTGAGGTAGAGGAGGAGGCAATCCCAATTGGATGCTGCCCATGAGGAAGAGTGCAAAATCAAGGGTTCTGTGTGCCTTTCATAGAGAAACCTTGCCAGCATCCCTGAATGTTTGCCTGACTGCTGCACTGTGGAGGTAGTTGGGGGACCCTTCTCTTTATACTCTTTAGCCTAGCAAACCATAACATGTTCCTCGTGTTACACTGCTGCAGTCATTACACTTGGGTTATCCTGCCATCAGGCGGTTCCCCAGTTGGCCTGAGTTCCAAAGTCTTTGTTCGGCGTCAGTTGCTGTCACCTCCTCCCTGACGTCAGTGCGACAGGGGTATATAAGATGCAGCCGACACCATTTTCTCCAGTCTTTCTTGCCGCGCGGTGCCCAAAGCAAATGCAGTTCGCAAGTGCCGGTCGGCCGTCTCCTGAGATTTTCATTCCGAATCCAGAACCGAAGTCTTCTACAAAGCTAAGTACCCCATTGGGGAAACTTTTTCTTGCCTCAGACCAATGTCAGTAAAAGTTAATAACTGTATTTCTTGTGGGAAGCAAATACCTCATAAGGATTTCCATTCCTATTGTATCCCATGCCTAGGCCCTGACCACAACGTCACTGGTTGTCGGTTTTGTGCTAGGTTTAACAAGCACACTATTAAACGTCGGTTTGATTTTGCCCATTATTTTAGTAGAAAATTCAAGTATACCATGCCGTCGGAACTTCCGACGACTGGAATACACAAAAAGCGCAAAGACAAGGATAGGCATCCAAGGCCCAAAACTGACAACGAAGCCTCTTCTAGGCCAGTCACCGGTTCTCCGGTTTTCAGCGAGGCGCCTTCGCAGCCCCCGATGACCGCTTCTGTAGAACCACAAGCCGCCTCTGACTCGCACGTGGAGATGGCTGGGCCTTCGGACACACAAGCTCTTCAGCCTACCGAGACTAACCTTTCAGAGGAATCCGGAGTAGCTGAGCAACCCACAGCTTCAGAGGGTGTCTTCAGACCTACTCAGTTAAGCATTAAACCCTCCGCTAAGTCTAAGCCTCATTTAAAGTCACAGAAACTAATACAGCATTCTCCAGGACAGGCCTCCATGCCTAAGAAACAAATGCTCAAAATGGCCGAAGACCTAATCACTCTGATCAGGGGGTCCCATCCCCCTCCTGATAAAAGGCCTAGACAGGATGCAGACTATGACTCATCCGACCAGGTGTCCATCTCTTCTCATTCATCCTCTGACCTAGGATGCTGTTTACCCCCTTATGAGGATTCTGATGCTGAGGAATCAATTCCATCAGCCTCCCCGCCTGAGGACTACTCCTTTGGGGAAACCCTACATACCATGAGGGAGCATTTCCACTGGGAAGGCCAGGATTACTCAGAATCTAAGAAAAGGCTCAGAGACTTCCTTTTATTACCTCAACACAGACCCCTTGCTCTTCCGCCAGTGTTAGATATTGTGGATGATGTGTATACTGAATCCAGCTTAAATCCTGATTTCTTACCTCCAGCCCCTGTTAAACCTGACAGATACTACAGAGTCCCTGACTCACATAAATTTCTGTATAAAAGCCCTGTAGCTGACCCTGAAACTATTTCTCAGGGACCCAAAGGAGTTAAGGCCTCATCAGCCAAGAATCCAGTTCCCTCTGACAGAGATTCCAGAGCATTAGACAGATGGGGAAAGAAAGTATATACGTCTGCAACTTTAGCAATGAGAGCCTTAAATTGCCAGTTTCACATGCTAAAATATCAGCAATGTTTACTGTCTCAGTTAAAACAAAAAATGCTTCCAGAATCAGATCCTCCTAATTTTAAAGAAATGCAGGATTTATTGCATGCAGCTGAACAAATGGGAAAGCATACTTTGCAATGTGGTTTTGATTCTCTAGAGGCCTCCTGCAGAGCAGCAGTTACAGGCTCTGTCATTAGAAGTTATGCTTGGTTAAAAGAACATACATTACCAGATCATGTTAAAGCAAAATTATTGGATGCACCTTTGCAGCAGGATGTGTTATTTGGAGTTAAGGCAGAAGAGGTATTAAAGAAAATGGAGGATAAGGCAAAATCTATGCAAACGGTGAAGGATTTCTTACAGGTTCAGCCTCCTAGATTTAGCAGAAACTGGCCAGCTAAGAATTGGTCCTTTCCAATTACAGACAGACCTCAAAGGGGAAGATACAGACGTCCAAGAGGTAGAGGTCAAACACAAGGTCCTTACAGGCCTCGACAATGGGTTGCATCAGGCCAGAAAGAAAGGGAAGACAGGCCCCAACCATATAAAAAGTAGCTCCAATGACTTCCCACTACAGCTGCCAAACCAAATCCTTCTTGGCAGCCCCCTTGTGAGGAAAACTGGCACTCTTCTACCACAATTGCCAAATGATCACCAAAGACAAATGGGTTCTCAACATTGTATTTGAAGGTTACAGGTTCCACTTTCACACTCTGCCAAGGTTAAAAGGAATGCCAAATCTGCCACCAAATCAATGGGCAGAGGCTCAAAAACAAATTACAGCACTCGTGGATATGAGAGCTATTCAAAAGGTACCATCACAGGAGCAAGGACAAGGATTTTACTCAAGACTGTTTCTGGTACCCAAAAAGGACAAAGCCTGGAGGCCCATTCTGGATCTTTCATCTCTAAACACTTACCTGGATGTTCCGAAATTCAAAATGTTGACATTACAGCAGCTTCTTCCCATGCTGGGCAAGAAAGCTTGGCTCGTGACTTTGGACCTCAAAGAGGCATACCTGCATGTCCCTATCAGACAAAACTGCAGAAGATACCTCAGATTCATAGCTGGTTCAATGCACTACCAATTCTCTGCATTTCCCTTTGGCTTATCTACTGCACCCAGGGTCTTCACAAAGTGCCTGGCACCAGTAATTGCATTTTGCAGACAGAAAGGAATTCAAATTTATCCGTACCTGGACGACTGCCTGATTCAAGCAGAGAGCAAGGACATTCTTCTAAAGCATCTGGCATTTGTAAAAAAGTTATTAAGTTGCCTGGGGTACACAGTAAACAAAAAGAGATTAAAACTAGTGCCCTCACAAGAGATTATATTCCTGGGTGCCAGCTTGAACACAACGGCCCAGATGGCTTATCTCACGCCAGACAAACAAGGACAACTGACTCAATACTTTCAATTGATGGCAACAAAGACCCAACTCCCTGCAAGAACAATTCTGCAGGCCTTGGGTTACATGGCATCTTGCATACTACTAATTCCATATGCCAGACTGCATATGAGGAAACTACAATGGTACCTAAAGAATGTATGGTCTCAACACTGTCAAAGTTTGGAAACAGTTATACCACTAATCCCTTGCCTTCAACAGGAGTTTCAATGATGGGCTCAAGCTTGTCACCTCAACAAGGGACAGCCTTTTACACAACCCACAGCCAGGCAAACACTGACAACAGATGCATCGGATTACGCCTGGGGAGCACACATGGCAGGCAAATGTATTCAGGGAACGTGGTCCGCAGAACAAAGACATCTTTACATCAATCAAAAAGAGATGCTAGCTGTACAAAATGCGCTTATAGCTTTCAAGGACCTGCTGCATCCAGGACAGCTACTACTAAAGACAGACAACACCACAGTTGTGGTACATAAACAAGCAAGGGGGTACTCACTCCTACCCCTTATGCAGACAAGCTATGACTTTATGGAACACAGCTATAAACCTTCAAGTTCATCTGCAAGCGCAATTCCTGCCAGGAGAGAAAAACACACTGGCAGACGACTTAAGCAGAAACATCATGGATCCCCACGAATGGGAGTTGAATCCACAAATATTCAGAATGATAACACAGAAATGGTGGAGCCCAGACATAGATCTGTTTGCATCCCCAATAAACTGCCAGCTTCAAAAATTCTGCACAAGGAGTTACCATCCACAAGCATGGAAAGTGGATGCCCTCTCATTCAGCTGGGAGAACCTACAAGTATACGCTTTCCCACCACTACCTCTCCTGCCAAAGGTACTCATAAAAGCCAGGCAGGAAGAGCCAAAGATGATCCTGATTGCACCAGACTGGCCACGCCAGCACTGGTACCCAATCTTAAGGAGCTTAGCACAAGAACCACCCTGGATTTTGCCTCAAATCCCACATCTGCTGACTCAGCACAACAAACAAATACTACACAGCCAGCTAAAGACCTTAAACCTAGCTGCATGGAAGATTCCTTAGTCAAGCAAGCAATGCCTCTCTCCAAAGCTGTTATGGATGTCATTCTGGAGGCCAGAAGGCCTAGTACCAGGAAAGCCTAGTCGGATAAATGGAAGAGATTCTGTGCCTGGAACCAAGCTCACAGCCTTGACCCTCTTGTCCCAAACATTCCTCAGATACTACAATACTTAACTGAGATGCTGGACAAAGGACTCTCCTTCTCATCCATCAAGATCCATGCCTCTGCCATCTCTGCTCATTACAACACGGATCCACCAATTTTCTCTAATCCTCTTTTAAAACAGTACCTCAGAGGGGCTAAAAACATAAGACCACCCCGTAGAGCACCTACTCCAACTTGGGACCTCAACTTTGTTTTGGAGAAGCTAACTTTACCTCCTTTTGAGCCAGCCAACACAGCAGAATTAAAATATATCTCTTGAAAAACTGCTCTGCTCCTGGCAGTAACATCAGCATGAAGAGTTTCAGAATTACAGGCACTAATGGCAGTGGAACCTTTCCTCATTTTCCACCAGGACATGGCGTCTTTATGAACTAACCCTACTTTTATGCCAAAGGTGGTATCCAGTGGGGCTCTAAAACAAACTATTCACCTGCCAACTTTTTATTCTAAACCACAGAATAAAGGGGAGAGACTACTGCACTCTTTGGACATTCACAGGCAGTTACGCTTCTACTTGGACAAAACCAAAGCTTTTAGAAAATCTGAGCAATTATTGGTAGCATATGCTGCAGGAGCACAGGGAAAAGCCATTTCAAAACAGACTATTTCAAATTGGATAGGACATTGTATATGTTTCTGCTACACATACCATGGAAACCTGTACCTAGCAGCATTAGATCTCACTCCACCAGGGCAACAGCCACTTCAACTGCCTACCTCGGGGGAGTACCTACCAAGGATATTTTGGAAGCAGCAACTTGGAGTTCTGTACACACCTTCACCAAGCATTACCATCTGCCTCTATACTCTAAATCCAGAGCTGGCTTCGCCACTGCAGTGCTGCAGGGCCTTATAGCCACCCCTAATGCCTTATAGGACCAGCCACCCTTCCTCAGCTTTGGGATTCTACCCAAATGTAATGACTGCAGCAGTGTAACACGTTGAACATAGTACAGTTTTGTACCTACCATAAATGTAGATGTTCGAGTGTATACACTGCTGCAGTCCAGGTTACCCTCCCTCCTTCCCCTCTTACTGGCTGGCACGTACCTATGTCTTCTACCCTTACTACCTATGGGGAGTATTTGCTGGCAGCTGTAAGTTGTTTTTTGCTTTTCTTATGTATGTTTTATTAGCAATTGGAATTGCCTACATATTTAGAGGCACCTGACATATGGGGCAAGAAAAACTGAAGAAAATGGCGTTGGCTGCATCTTATATACCCCTGTCGCACTGAAGTCAGGGAGGAGGCGACAGCAACTGACGTCGGACCAAGACTTTGGAACTCTGTCGCACTGAAGTCAGGGAGGAGGCGACAGCAACCGACGTCGGACCAAGACTTTGGAACTCAGGCTGACTGGGGAACCGCCTGATGGCAGGATAACCCAAGTGTAATGACTGCAGCAGTGTATACACTCGAACATCTACATTTATGGTAGGTACAAAACTGTACTTTCTGATTCATGGATGATGTTAAGTTGTCATTCTCGCCTTCATTCTTGCTGGATGGGTTCGGAGCCGATCTTCGGCTCCGACTCGGCCTATACTATAGCTCGAGAGCTATTTTTACCGGCTCGAGGCAGCCCCATATCCCACAATACCATGTGCTAACTCCCCAGATCTCGTTTGCCGCTTCGCTGTGAGGTTGCCTTTTTTTACCGGCTCAGGTCAGTAAAGGATTTTTTCAACAAGTTTCTAATTTTTGAGGTAGTTTATTAGTTTTTTTTTTTCCCTACTTTTGTTCCCTATCAATATTATACTTAATAGTGTTTGTTTTGTAAGCCCTACCCACCCCTATAGTTAACTTTTATAATCAGGCCTACAGGCTTTAGTTTTTCTGTTTACTCACCTCTGTGTGTGTGTGTTGTTTTTTTAGTCAGCCCCCTCATCTCCCCTTTGTGTGTAAGTGAGTGAGTGTGTGTGCTGATAGTGACTGTCTTAGGGCAATGTCCAAAATCGTTAAGGTCTCGGGATTCAAGAAGTGTGACTCGTGCTGTCAGAAAATGTCTCTGACAGACGGTCACACTTCTTGTGTCTATTGCTTGGGGCCTTTACACCTGCAGGACTCTTGTTCCGTTTGTCACGGATTTAGTTCAAGAGTCCTGCAGGAAAGGCATAACAAGCTTATTCTAAGGGGCTTGTTAAAGCCTGATGACTCCCCGTCCATGTCTGGCTCGGGGAAGTCATCAAAAAACGCCAAACCCTCGGCTCCAGCTTCTGAGCCGAGGGCTGGTGTTGTCGAGATGGCTCCGACCTCAGTTCCGGCTGGCTCCGAGGCGAGCAAAGTGGGTTCCGCTTCGAAACCATCATCAGAGCCGACCCCAGCGTGCAAGCGCTCTAGGTCCCCTTCTTTAGAGTCCGTTAGATCGGCTCCGAGGTCCCCCCTCCTATCGGAGCGGAGTCATAGGACTCATTCATCGAGGTCTTCCAGGCTCTCTGATCACGACATCGAGAGGGTGGTCAGTAGACTCATAAAATCTCAGGCGCTGGCCCAAATGCTTCAGAGCCCATCTCACCAGACTGTGGCTCCTTCGATACAGTTATCCATTCCTCCGACTCATCTCTCGAGTTCGGAGCCGGAGTTCGTCGGAACTGTGACCTTGCCCACGTCGGAGCCGATATCCCCTCCTTCGGCTCCGGTGTCATCAGCTCCGACCTCTTTATTGGTTCCGTCCATGGAGAGGTCCGGGCGCCAGGGCTCCATTGTCGGCTCCAAGGGGGCGAGTGGCATTGGACCCTTGTCCGACCCCGCTCTCCCTCTCGGAGCTTCAGCTCTGGTTAGTTCGGCCCCAACATCATTTTTGGAGCCTTCTCTGCCGGTTCCGGGGGCGGTTCCGACCTCTTCGGAGCCGGGGCTACCTTTGGTGTCTGATGAGGGAGCCTTCGAGGTGATGAGGAGTGTGCTGGACCCAGTGTCCACTCCAAGGTTAAGTTCTGCGGCTTCTCCCTCTGTAGTGCCTGTTACGGTCTCTGGCCACCCTCCTATACCCGACAGCAGAGATCCAAAGCGTAAGGTACCCACGTTGGGTGTCTCCACCTCTTTCGAGGGTTCCCCTGAAGTTTCAGGGGGAACCCCCTAGGAAAAGAAAGTGCAAGAGGAAGCACATGGACTCCCCCGAGTCTGTCACGTCGGACACCGACTTGGATGAGTCGGAGGGTTCCCCCAGATCCCCCTCTGAGGATGTCTCCTTTTCAGACATCCTGGAGATCCTAAGACAGAGGGGAAATTGGTCCACTCTCAAACCTTCCGAGGACGAGTCGGTTTACCTTGACGCCTTTGGATCTCGCCCTTCCACCTCCTGGGTGTCTCCCCCTTTCGACCCACTAATGGAGGTAGTGGCTAGAAAGGCGTGGGCAGCTCCTGATTCAATGGAACCTACCCCTAGGAGGCCTTCTAAATTTATTTCTGCACCAGATGACAAATCCTTTCTCACCAAAGGTGTTTCAGTTGATGCTATGGTGGTAGCAGCAGCCACTAAGAAGAAATAAGCTGATCCTTCTGTACCTGTTCATCCTCCTAACAAAGAGTCCAGGACCATGGACAGGTACGGCAAGCGGACCTTTGCTTCAGCGACATTTTCTATGCGATCGCTGAACTATTTGTCATTTCACCCACCTTCAAAGAGACTTGCTCACAGAGCTGGGTGAAACGGTACAGGATCCTTCTACTGCGGGGTTTAAGGACAAAATAAACTCTCAGCTGGCTACCCTGAACTCCATTGTTAACTCCTCCATGCGGCTAATCTCTTATGCAGCCGATGGAGCGAGTAGGGCCGCTGGCACAGGCGTTGCGTTGAGACGCCATGCTTGGATGCGACTCTGTAACTTTGCCGACCCCTTCAAGGTGTCCTTCACCAACACCCCCTTTGACGGTTCGGAATTGTTCGGGCCGCAGGTGAAGAATACCCTCACCAGATGCGAGCAAGATGGTAAGACTCTCTCTGCCGTGGGAGTCCGTTTTTCCACGCCTTCTAGACCTTATCCTAAAAGACAGAGGGGTGGAAAGATGTGGTTCCGCAAACCACAGGGAGTCGCGCCTGCTGCACGTGGTGAATTTCCCCTTAGAGGCAGAGGGGGGAATAATAACAGATGCCGCCCCTGGGGCAGAGGGGGTCCACAAAACCAGGGTTCCAGGGAATCTTTCCCAGACCAACCCTTTCAGCATCCCTGAGAAGCTGCCCGACTGTCCGCCTTCGGAGGCAGTCGGGGGAAGATTATCTCTGTACCCGGAAGCCTGGCAATCCATCACTCAAGACACATGGGTACAGAAGATCATATCCGAGGGTTACAAAATTCCTTTCACTTTCCCTCCGGTACAACCGCCAAAACCCCTACCCAGACGTACCACCCGCACAAAGGGGTCAGGCTCAGCTAGAAATAAAAAAGCTGTTAAACAAAAGAGTCATCCAGGCAGTCCCAGCAGATCAGCTAGGATCCGGAATCTACTCCAGATTCTTTTTGGTACCAAAAAAGACAGGAGATTGGAGACCCATTTTGAACCTCAGCAGGTTAAACAACTATGTATTAAAGACAAAATTTCGGATGGTAACACTGCAGTCCATTCTACCCTTTTTGGGCAGAGACAACTGGATGTGCTCGTTAGACCTCCAGGACGCGTACTACCACATAAAAATACACAGGCGCTCCAGGAGGTTTCTCTGCTTCCAGCTGGGAGTCAGTCATTTTCAATTCAGGGCCCTGCTCTTTGGACTCACCACAGCCCCCCGGGTGTTCACTAAATGTTTGGCAGTGGTCACGGCTCACCTGAGACAAAAAGGATTCCAGGTGTTTCCATACTTAGACGACTGGCTCATTTCCGCTACCACCAAACAGGATCTCATAATGGCCAGGGATTGTACTATCCATCTTTGCAACTGCCTGGGTATTTCTATAAATTTTGCAAAGTCCTCCTTGTCACCTTGTCAATGTATAAACTTTATAGGCGCCGTATTAAACACCACAGAAATGTCTGCAACATTACCACCTCAGAGAGTGACCGACATAAGGTGGAATGTTCAGCTTCTGTTTCAGCCCAGCAGAGTCAAAGTCAAGCTAGTATTGAAAGTGTTGGGCCTCATGGCGGCGGCGATTCTTCTACTTCCATTAGCTCGCTTCCACATGAGACTCCTTCAGTGGATGTTGTTTTCTCAGTGGTCCTTTCAGCAGCTGCCAATGACCCACAACATTTTGATAACACCATCTTGTAAGAAACATCTCTCCTGGTGGATGGTTTCCCCCTCAGCTTTTTCAGGGCAGACCCTTTGTTCTCCTCCCTCCAGTTGCCACTGTCACAACGGATGCCTCCCTGATCAGGTGAGGGGGGCATTATCAGGGCAGGACGGTCCAGGGCACTTGGCAACAGTCAGAATGCCACCTGCACATAAATGTCCTGGAGATGAGGGCGGTGCTTTTGACATTGCAGGCCCTTCAGAGCTCTCTTCCCACGGGGACTATAGCAATTCAAATGGACAATATGTCTGTGGTGTGGTACATAAACAAGCAGGGCGGAACAAGGTCCTACCCCCTCTGTCGAGAAGCACTCAGACTTTGGCAATGGGCGATTTCATCTCAACAGTTTCTGATAGCAACGCACATCCCCAGGAAGTCCAATGTCATAGCAGACAGATTGAGCAGAACTATCCTCATGCCTCACGAGTGGTCTCTAAATCAAGCGGTAGTAGACGGAATTTTTCGGAAGTGGGGCCAGCCTTGCTGCGACCTTTTCGCAACTCCTCAAAACAGCAAGTGCCTCGACTTCTTCACACTTTTTCCTCTACCAGGCCAGCCCCTCAGAGACGCTCTTGTTCACGTTTGGCCCCGGGGTCTTCTTTATGCCTTTCCTCCCTTTCCATTGATCCTGCAACTAATTCAGAAAGCAACCGCATTGAGATCCAAAATGATCCTCATTGCCCCATTTTGGCCTCGACAAGTTGGTTCCCGTTCCTGCACAAATACCTACTGGAACAGCCTTGGCATCTGGAACCCCTTCTGGATCTGTTGACCCACCTCACGGGCAAGCTGCATCAGTCTCTACATTCCATCAACCTCACAGCTTGGTTGCTCCACTTCCAGCCATAGCCAGGCTTCCCCTTATTTCTCCTCCTGTTCGTGATATCATTCTGGCTTCCTATAAGTCCAATACTAGGAAGACTTATGCGAGTAAATGGAAGCGTTTTTCACACTGGGCACAAACTAGATCCTTATATCCTTTCCATGCACCCATTCATGAAGTTCTAGACTTTCTGGCGGAGCTTTTTCATTCGGGGTCATCATCGGCCACTATCAGGGTACAATTAGCGGCCATTGCTAATTTTCATGTTGGACTCTCAGAAGCAAATATTATGTCCCACAAACTCTGTAAAGCCTTTCTCAAGGGTATTTTGTTGCTCAGACCTCCAGTCAAAGATCCACCCCCACAATGGGATTTGAATTTAGTTCTAACTTCACTAATTCTACCCCCTTTTGAACCGGCAGCTTCTTGCTCCCTCAAACTTCTTTCTTGGAAAACGCTGTTTTTAGTAGTTATAACATCTGCCAGAAGGGTATCGGAACTTCAAGCCTTGTCTGTCCGTCCTCCCTATTTGTTTTTTTTAAAGAGGGGTAACTCTCAGAACAACCCCTTCCTTCATACCAGAAGTGTTATTGGAAGCAAATCTAAACCACTCCATTGATTTGCCCGTCTTTTTCCCAGACTATACCAACAGGGCTGAACAAAAATTACATTCATTAGATGTTCATCGCCAATTACGGTATTACCTAGACAGGACAAAACAATTCAGAAAGTCAGACCAGCTCTTCCTCTCTTATGCTGCAGGCAAGAAAGGGCTTCCAGTATCGAAAGCTACTCTTTCCAGATGGCTGACATCTATTATTACCTTGATCTGTGAGTTGAGACACAGGCAACTACCCTCTAGGCCTAAAGCTCATTCAACCAGGGCACTATCAACTTCAACGGCTTTTCAAGCAAGGTTACCACTAGATGCCATTTGTGCAGCAGCTACATGGGCATCCAAACATACCTTTATTGCCCATTACAAGCTTGATCTAGCCTCCAGAAATAGAGCTGATTTTGGTTCCACTGTACTCAGGAGTCTGTTCCATTGAGCCACCCAGGACTAAGATGCTAGGGACGCTGTCCCATCCAGCAAGAATGAAGGCGAGAATGACAACTTAACATTAAGAAGTTATGTCTTACCATAACGTTCCATGTTAGTTGTCTTCTTCTCGCCTTCTTTCTTGCATCCCTCCCTCCTGCCCCCTAGCCTGGATAGACTTGAGGTTCTGAGTCCTTCCATTTCTGGAGATACAATATGTTGCGTCTTTCATGGTATCCTTAGTGTTACTAGCAGGTAACCTGTACTCGTAAAAGAGGATTATAATATTATTATTATAATATTACTTTTTATGCTATGTCTTGGCTTCCAAACGAGATCTGGGGAGTTAGCGCATGGTATTGTGGGATATAGGGCTGCCTCGAGCCGGTAAAAATAGCTCTTGAGCTATAGTATAGGCCGAGTCGGAGCCGAGGATCGGCTCCGAACCCATCCAGCAAGAAAGAAGGCGAGAAGAAGACAACTAACATGGAACGTTATGGTAAGACATAACTTCTTATTAAGGATTATCATGAGAGGTTAAATAACATCCTTTTTGGATTCCCCAAAGAAAAGACTAAAAATTCCTGATACTCCACCCAATCAGCTAGAATCCGCAATAAAAGAGGTTTTAAAGTTGCTAAACAGGAGTCATCCAGCTAGTTCCCCAGACCAGTTAGGATCTAAAGTCTTTTGTAGGTTATTTTTAGTTCCAAAAAGACACTTGACCTCAGACCAGTATTAGATCCCAGCAATCTAATCAATATGTCTAACAGACAAAATTCTGTATGGTCATTGTGCAGTCTATTCTACCTCTATTGAGAAAGGACAGTTGGATATGCTCTATTGATCTGCAAGATGCCTACTATCATATCAAAATCCAGAGGCAATCCAGGAGGTTTCTCCATTTACATCTGGGAGCCAACCACTATCAATTCAGGGTGCTGCCTTTGTCTCACCACAGCCCCCCTGGGTACTCTTCAGGATGATGGCATTTGGAACAGCTTATCTCTGGGGCTGCAAAGGATCCAGGTCTTCCAGTATTTAGATGATTTGCTCCTAACTGCTACCTCCAAGTATTTACTGTTACAGCACCAGTCATTCCTTCTATCTCAGGCATTCCACTTGGGAATATCAGTCAATTACTGCAAAAGCAAACTACCTCCCTCTCAGAGCATAGAATTTATAGGTTGCCAAATGCACACTATCCGAAAGATTGCAAAACCCCCCATTGCAAGAGTCAACCTATTAAGGTCTGTAGCCTTTCAAGTCATGCAGCACCTAGCAACACTAGTTTTGTGACTCTTAGGACTGATGGCCTCTCCCATTTCATTGGTTCCATTAGCCAGATATCACATGAGAATCTTACAGTGGATGTTATTGATACAATGGTCACAGAAATTTCACCCTCTTCACACCAGAATCCATCTTACACAGGTATGCAGGAATTATATAAAATGGTGAGTTACATCCCATTTAGTTGCACAGGGAAAATCCTTTTGTCCTGCTGCTCCCACGGCCACAGTCACCACAGACGCCTCCCATCTAGAGTTGGGGGCATCATGAAGGAAAGACATTTCAAAGGATGCTGTCATCAACAGAGGCCAAACATCACATCAGTGTCTTGGAGATGAGACCAGTTCTTCTTATATTGCAGGCTTTTCAGGACCATCTACCCAAGGATGCAATCACCATCCATTTGGACAATATGTCAGTGGTGCATCAACAAATGGGATGGAACATGTTTGTACCCTTTTTGCCGGGAATGTCGGGAAACCATGCTAGTATGGTAGTGGGCAATGTCTTCAAAATGCTTTCTAGTAGCAACTCAGATATACTAGTGGACAGGTTTATCAAGAATATACTTTTGCCTCACAAGTGGTCTCTCAAACAAACAGTGACAATGGAGATTTTCAGCTTCTGGGGCCAACCTTGCTGCAACCCCTCTGCTTCCTACTGAACAAGAAATGCAGCTGTTACTTCATTCTCATCCCTGCACAGGGACAGTCACCAAGAGATACTGTGGTCCATTTTTTGCCCCCAGGTCTCTTTTATGCCTTTCCACCAATTCCTCTTATCACCAAGGTCATTCAGAAAGCTATGAAGTGCAAGACCAGGGTAAACTTCATTGCCCTGTTGTGGCTGTGGCAGATATGGTTCCCCTTTCTTTGGCATCATCTTCTGCACCCACCATGGATTATGGATCCCACCCCATATCTCTTCCATTTCCCTTCTGGGATTCGTCTACCAGTTCCCCGGTCCCTAAAACTAACTGCATGGTTTCTCCAATTTTAATGATAGCCATTGTTGTCATACTTTCTGCCCCAGAAGTCCACATAATCTCTTCTTCTCAGAAGGAATCTACCAAAAAAACTTACAAAAGCAAATGGAAAAGATTTTCTGTTGGAGCATCTTCAAAGGGATTAGACCCTTTTTCAACCCCTTTTACCAGTGATTCAGGATTCCCTTTCTGAACCTTTTATGGAAGGTTCCAGTTATTCTACAGTTAAAGTCTAGATGGCTGCCATTTCAAACTTTCACATAGGTCATAATGATTTGTCTATTGCATCTCTTAAGGTGACCTAGGCCTTTCTTAGAGGAATGTTTTTATTGAGACCTCCTATCCATGATGCAGTCCCTCCTTGGGATGTTAAAATTCTGCTTCAGTCTTTGACCAAAAAGAATTTGAACCAGCAGCTTCAGCAGATCTAAAATTCTGTTCTTGGAAAACTATCTCTTTGGTTGTCATTAGATCAGCAAAACAAGTTTCAGAACTACAAGTACTTTCATACAAATCCACCTTACTTATTTTTTCACATTGACATAGTTTCTCTGAGGGCAAATCCCTCCATCCTTCCCAAAGTGGCTTTGGAATTTAACCTGAACCAATGCATTGATTTGCCAGTTTTCTTTCCAAACTTTGCTAACAAGGGGAGTATACCCTACATACCTTAGATGTCCATAGACAACTCAGGTTCTACTTATACCATACTAAGGACGTCAGAAAATTGGACCAGGTAGTTGTATCCTTTTCCAAGAAAAGTTGGGACAGCATGTGTCTAAGTTACTTTCCAGATGGCTAGCAGATTGCATTTCATTTGTTTGGCAACTTAAACTCAATACAACCAGATATCCGGGTCTGAATGATAATGTGAGCTTTGTCCCTGTTTTAAAGCCGCAAATAACTAGATTATAAATTATGTCTTATATGGTTTTTAATAACATTGAGTTTTGAACAAATTTACTATTTGCATATTGTCTTATGAAATATTTACATTGTTTAGCTTTTTATCAGGTGAATTTCATTGGTTTAACTATTTAAACACTTTTAAAATATGTTTTTTTTCTGCTTTCTTTATTTGTAATTAATTCTGTTTACTTGCGATTTTCATTAATTCCTTTATTATGAAAACTTTCTTATGTGCTTGATTGATTAGCATAATTGATTGGACTGATCATGTGGTAAGTGTTAGTACTATATAAATAGGACACGGTTTGTTGTTCTTTGGTTCTGAACAAGTCCATGTTGTGATGAAAGCACATAACAATCCTTTGGTGCTAAACCATTTTTTTGTTTTATTAAAATATATTGTATCTGCTACGCTTGGCTGTTTTTTTCTTCTGCTGGTTGTTTACTCCTTCATCTGGCTATTGAACGCATACTGTTTTGATTCTTGATTAATGTCCTATGCCTCATAATCCATTTACAGGAGAGACACAGGAAAAAGCTGTAACAGTGTTTTCAAAAACACAGTCAATATATAAATTTCAAGGATAACTTATTAAAAATATTACAAGACTCATTCAATAAACAGCTAAAAATAGTTTTACAGAGACAGTATATCATTGTCTTATTCCTAAACATTGCAAAGTAGATTAAGCACATAAATAAACACACACGGGCGTAAACACAGACTTATAAATGTGTGTGTGTGTCTATATATATATATATATATATATATATATATATATATATATATGAGTCTACCTGAGATGGTCGACAGGCCATATGATCGACAGTTCATTTGGTCGACAGTTCATTTGGTCGACAAGCAGATTTGCCCCCCTCCCCAATGTTGTGCGGCCCTGGAGTTGATATATATAGTTAGGGGAGGGTGTGGGGGCGAAGCCCCCCACATAACATGCTTGTCGACCAAATGGATGTCGATCATATGGCCTGTTGACCATGTGAAGTAGACCCATATATATATATATATATATATATATATATATATATATATATATTATTTTTCTTCTTTTTCCTTCAGCTGTTCCCGTTGGGGATCACCACAATGGATCATCTGTTTCCATTTTTTCCTGTCTTGTGCATCTTGTTCTGTCACACCAACCACCTGCATGTCCTCTCTCACCACATTCATAAACCTTATTTTAGCCCTTCTTCTTTTCCTCTTACCTGGCAGCTCCATCTTTAGCATCTTTTTTCAATATACCCAGCTTCCCTCCTCAGCACATGCCCAAACCAATGCAATCCCACCTCTCTGGCTTTGTCTCCAAACCGTCCAACCTGAGCTGACCCTCTAATATACTAATTCCTGATCTTGTCCATCCTCATTACACCCAATGCAAATCTTTACATCTTTAATTCTGCCACGTCCAGCTCTGACTCCTGCCTTTTTGTCAATGCCACCATCTCCAACCCATATAACATAGCTGGTCTCACAACCATCTTGTTGACCCTCCCTTTCACTCTTACTGGTACTTGTCTGTTACAAATCACTCCTGACACTCTTCTCCACCCACTCCACCCTGCCTGTACTCCCTTTTTCACCTCTCTTCCACACTCACCATTACTCTGAACTGTTGATCCCAAGTATTTAAACTCATCCACCTTTGCCATCTCTACTCCCTGCATCCTCACCCTTCTTCTGTCCTCCCTCTCATTCACAGACATATATTCTGTCTTAGTCCTGCTAAACTTCATTCCTCTCCTCTCTGGAGTATATCTCCACCTCTCCAGGGTCTCCTCAACCTGGTCCCTACTCTCACTGCTGATCACAATGTCATCTGCAAACACCATGGTCCACAGGACCACCAGTCTGATCTTATATGTCAACCTGTCTATCACCATTGCAAATAAGAAAGGGCTCAGAGCTGATCATTGATGTAATCCCACCGCCACCTTAAATGCATCTGTCACTCCCACCGCAGAAGTCACCACAGTTGCACTACCCTCGTACATATCCTGTACCACTCTTACATATTGCTCTGCCACTCCCGACTTACTCATACAATACCACAACTCCTCTCTAGGGCCACTGTCGCATGCTTTCTCTAAGTCCACAAAGATACAATGCATCTCTCACAGCAAACATCACATCTGTAGTGCTCTTTCCCAGCATGAAACCATACTGCTGATCACTAATCATCACCTCCTTTCTTAACCTAACTTCCACTACTCTTTCCCATAACTTCATGCTGTGACTGATCAGTTTTATCCCTCTGTAGTTACTACAACTCTGCACATCACCCTTATTCTTAAAAACTGGCACCAAGACACTTTTTCTCCACTCCTCAGGTATCCTCTCACTTTCCAAGATTTCATTAAAAATCTGGTTATAAACTCCACTGCCAATTCTCCTAAGCACCTCCAAGCTTCCACTGGTATGTCATCTGGACCAACACCCTTTCTGTTCTTCATCCTCTTCATAGCTGTCCTTACTTCCTCCTTGCTAATCTGTTGCACTTCCTGATTCACTGTCCTCACATCATCCAACCTCTGTATCAATCTCTTCATTCATCAGCCCCTCAGAGTACTCTTTCCATCTGCTCAACACGCTCTCCTCGCTTGTGAGTATGTTTCCCTCATTATCCTTTATCACCCTTACCTTACCTGCTGCACATCTTTACTAGCTCGGTCCCTCTGTCTAGCCAATCGGTACAGGTCCTTTTCTCCCTCCTTAGTGTCCATCCTT